>NW_011494852.1:8564792-8573545 GCF_000754665.1 Bison bison bison | reverse complement strand
AACTTTTTTTTTTTTTTTTTTACGCAGTTTATTTAAAAATCAGAATTGGAGCAAAGAAACATGGGGCACCATAAAAGTTCCTGAAAGGGCAACTGATGTCTCTCTCCTCCTCCTTGAAAGTAGACGCTGTATTCAGAAAAAAGTCTTTCCCTTACAAACACAATTTTCTCCAGCTCCTGAGGGGAGAGGGCACACCCTTCTCCCGTATTCTCCAAGCGGCCTCTCCTGGGGATGGGCGGCAATTAAGAAACTACCTCGCTTTCTCCAAGTTTTCTCCCTCCCTTAGGGTCAGAAAAGAGCTGTCTGGCTTTTCTTCTCCTAAGGAAGTGGAAGTTATTCCCTTGCATGTCCTGTCCAAGTGGTTCTCCCAGCCCTCGTCCTTTCTCTTAACAGCCCTTCCTTCACTTCCTACAGGGACCTAAGGGAATCCCCTCACTCTGAAGACCGCATAAACATTCCTATACCTCTTTCGAGAAAACTCTCAGGTGCCCCAGGTACTCACAGATCTAGCCAGCCCACGAGCCCCAAGCAGCCGCAGGAGCGGAAGGCCCGTCCGTCCCAAGCCTCGACTTGGTCTCCAAACCCTCGCCACCGCAAACGCCACCGCCATCGCCATCTTGGCTGACCATCCCTCGGAGATCCGCCCCTCTCCTCGGCGAGACAGGGGCTGCCCCTTCATAAGCCTGACTCAAATGCCAGCAACACCCTGCCAAGAAACCATACGCTACTAGTTCTGCAGCCTCTGGGACACACATGTAGGTGCATAAAGCCACCTAACTTCCCAAAAGTACTCTGACCGCCTCACGTTAGTTATTCCTGTAACCGGCAAAGAAGAGGACAACCCGTCCAGCGCCTCAGGGTTTCAAGGCCGGGGGCCTTGGGTAGGACGAGCTCATGCCAAGGCCCGCCCACTTTCTCTTCTGTCCAATGGCTTTCCTGGACTTCCGAGCGGGAGTGGGAGGGCCCAGATTGTTAGTAAACGCCGAGCCACGTGCGGGCGCCCCTCTTGGAGCCCCCGGGTCGGCGCGTGCGTACTCTGTACGCACCTCCTACGCAAGCGCGCGCTTCTGGGCGGAAGCAACAAGCCCCGGCTGCACGTGGGCTCCGGGGCTATGGAGGGGGAAATGCAGACTGAATCGAAGATCCGGGCTGATTCTGGGACAGAGCCCGGCCCTAGGGTCCCCGGCTGTAGCCTCCGGCACTTTGCCTGCGAACAGAACTTGCTTTCCCGGCCTGATGGCTCTGCCTCTTTCCTGCAAGGTAGGAACTACTAGGTTGTATTATTTTGGGGGGGCGGTTACAGTGTACTGCTCTAGCTGGTAAAAATCTCTCTTGAACTGGTGCAGTTCTTGCCGGGGTGGACACTACTGCATACGCAGGTAAACATATATCTCTCCCTCCAGACTAGCAAGGAGAAGATTGTTAAGTACGTAGAATGGGAGACGGCAGACCACCTCTAAAGAATGAATACTCCAGAATAGGGGAAATCTTCTTACCCGGGGGTCTCCCTTGACTAGGTTCCTCTCCGGTTTCCTACACACGCACCCTGGGTCCATACATCCCAGGCTGAGGCAAACCTGTTTGTTTGCATAAATGCCCAGTGGACTGTCACCACTTCCGGTTTACTCCCTAGCCCGGTGGCAGATCTTTTATCCATATAGTTACTTCTCAGATTGATGGTGATGTCCCCAGCCCCACCTCTTGGGTAAATGTCCCTTTGACTGGGATACACAACTCTCCCTATATCCCTAAGATTGGGGTAGTTCTTACCTATTAGGGAAATATCCCCTTTTCCTAGCTAAACAACTCTGAAACTAGACTCAGTTCCCTTACCCCTCTGAGGGAAATATTCCTCTGGGGATAGGCCTAAGGGTCACCCCCATAAATGCTTCAGACCCTGCTCTAGGGCATTACCTGAAACCCAAATACAAAACCTGCTTTCATTCATTCTTTCATTGAACATGTACCTTTGCTTAGTATTGTTCTGGGCAATAAGTAAATAAATTTTTTAAAAATCCCTGCTGTAACGGATTTGACATTCTTACATTCTAGTCAGAGAGACAGGCAAAAGATAAGTAAAATATGTAGTAAAAAACTGGAGAAAAATACAGTAAAGATGTAGAATGGGGTGTGCCAGAGAGGGTTGCAGTCTTAATTAGGATGGTCAGGAAAGGCATCAACTGAGATGGTACCTTTTGAATAAACACTTAAAGATGGGACTTTACTGATGATCCAGTGGCTAAGACTCTGAGCTCCCAATGCAGGGGGCCTGGGTTCAGTCCTTGGTCAGGGAACTAGATCCCACATGGTGCAGCTAAGAGTTCGCATGCCCCAACTAAAGATCCCGAGTGTTGCAGTGAAGACCCAGTGCAGCCAAATAAAAAATTTTTAAGGCAGTTTTTTTTCCCCCTAAAATTGGCTTTTTGCAGGGGGAGCAAACCCTAAAGAGATTAAGAGGAAAGCTTTTAAAGCATTAGGAACCACAGGGTCCTGAGGCCAAAACTTGCCTGGTGTGTTTGAAGAACAGTCAGGGGGACAGGGGTGCCTGCATCGGTGACAGGAGATGGGGTGGAGGTAAGGAGGCCTGCCCCTCATATAAAGTCTAGTGACTGAGAATGGAGCCATGTGACATGCTCGGAATATATCTTTATAGATTTTAGACTTTCTGGCTGCAGTGTTGATGGTAAAGGGCATGGGGGGAAAGGAGGAGAGGAGGGTGGCGCAGACCAGAGTGGGAGCAGGACTGGTGGTGAGAGTCGGAAGGTAAAACCGACAAATCGCGGGTAGTTTGGTTTGGGGGTATGACAGAGTCAAGGATAACACTAAAGTTTTTTACCCAGACCAGCCATGCTGGAAGAAAATGAGTTCAGTTGGAAACATTACATTTGCAGTGCCTAATAGACTTTCCCATGGCAGTGTGGATTCGGCAGTCGGACATACAAGACTGGAATTTGGGGGTCCTTTGGCTCTAGATGGCAGTTCAAGCTACTGATTGGATGGAATCACCAAGAAAATTAATATAGATGGAGAAGAGAAGAACTTAGAACTTAGCCCTGTGCCTTCTAGCCTGGGTGGAGCTAGGAAAAGACATTGAGAAGGAGCAACTAGTAAGGTAGGAGAAAAATCAAGAGAGGGTAGTGACCTGGAGCCCAGAGAATGTGTTTGAAATGTAAGGACCAACCAACTGTTTTGGTCCGGCTGAGAGACTGAATCATGTGAGGATGGACTAGACCTGTGGGTTGACAACTTGGTTGTCTATCGTAGGTGGTGCAGCCAAGAGTCACTCTGGGACTTCCCTGGTTAAGATTCTGAGCTCCCAGTGCAGGGGACACGGGTTCCATCCCTGGTCCAGCAAGCTTCCACATGCCTTGCATCACAACTACTTGAGCCTACACACCCTAGAGCCTGTGCTCCACAACAAGAGAAGCCAGCGCAATAAGAAACCTACGCATTACAACGAAGACCCAACGCACAGCCAAAAATAATAAGTAAAATTTAAAAAAGAAAAAGCTGTTCTGGTGGAGGGGTGGAGTCAAGGAGGAAAAGAGTCAGTGAGCAGAGACAGCTCTTCAGGAACTTTGCTGTAAGAGGATAAGCTAGATGGGCCAGGAGTTAGATGGATGTGGGGTCCAGAGGGGAGGGAATTGCTAGAGCCATGGCCTCAGGAAGATGAGAAGGGAGGCAGTCTTGTGCCCAGGTGAAGCACAGACAGCGCCTTTGGAGTAACAGGAAGGAAGACCCCACTGTGGATCTAGTTCTGCTTGGATAATTTCCTCCTCCAGGGTCCATTCTCCTGGAGCCAAGAGAGTCCCTCAGTTGTATGGCAGCTCTTCCTCCCCTTCCCCAGAACAAAAAAGCCTCTACCTGGGACCTCCCCAGGCTTAGCTCTCTTGCTCAGTGCAGGTGCCTGGAGGTTCTTAGAATTTAAGAAATACTGAGCCCCTTGTGTGTTCTAAAAAAGAAAGAAATACTGAGCCCCTTGTATGTTCTAAAACCCCAAAGCCCAGGACCCTGGAGCAGGGTCCTCTGCAAACCCTCACTAGACTCTCCAGTGAGGTTAAAAATGCCAAGCCCCAGAACCCACCTATGCCAACTAAGGCCAGCCCTCTTTGTGCTGATTATTTAGTCGCTCAGTTGTGTCAGCCAGGCTTCTCTGCCCATGGGATTATCCCAGCAAGAATACTAGAACAGGTTGCCATTTCCTCCTCCAGGGGATCTTCCCAACCCAGGGATGCCAGCCCTCTGTATTTTTAAATGATCTGCTGTAGCGATTCTGGTTGCAGTCCTGTGTTTTGAAACCGTGCTGGAGCTCCATGTCTTCCCACTGCAGGTTGCAGGTCCAGCTGCACGTTAGAATGGCCTGTTGGAGCTCTGAGGCTCCCAGTGCCTGAGCCCCAGCCCCCAGCAATGGGATTAAGGCTCTCTAGGGGAGGGGCCTGGGCATCTAGATCTTTTTAAAGTTCTGCAGTGAGCCCAGTGTGCATACAGGGTTGAGAACTACTGTGTTCACTAGTGGGTTTTGTTTTTGTTTCTGTTTTATTTCTGTTCTTTGGTCAGGTCAGGTTTTAGTTGTGGTGCGTGGGCTTAGTTGCTCCATGGCATGTGCAGTCTTAGTTCCTGATCAGGGATCGAACCGGCATCCCCTGCATTGGAAGGTGGATTCTTAACCACTGGACCACCAGGCAAGTCCCCTTCAGTGGTTCTTTGTAACTGAAATATAGTAGAAAATATCCGAGTACGTCAAAGCAGCAACAGTAAGAGTTGTTTTGGGAGGCGTTCGTTCCATTTACATCCACACAGATTTGTGTGAGTTTTGGGTCCTGAAGTGTATTTGAATCTAAAATGTATTTCTTCCAGGGAGTTATGATCAGGAATGTTTGGAAGCTGCTCTTGTAGTCCAGTCTACCCATTTTGCTGATGGGAAGACTGAGGCCCAGAGAAGTAAGCAAAATCAGCTGAGATTACAGAGCCAGGAGGAAATAAGCAGGTGCCAGGACCCAGCCCTACATATTCATCCCTTTCTCAGGTGTCCTGACTGCTGCAGAATCTGGGGATGTGAGCCAGAGGGAAGAGAACTTGGCCTGGGGGAAGCTTTGGAAGGAGAAGTTGGGACCAGCAGCAGTAAGAAGGGGGAAGGTTAGCACTCAGGAAGAACTTCCTGTTAAAAGTTATTAATAGTAGCTAAAGTTCTTTGGGCACTCAGCAACTTAGCAGGCAGCATCCTAAGTATTTCTCTTTTTATCTCATTTAATCCTCATAGCTGTGAAAGATGTCCTGTAGGTGTTTGCGTTGGTTTTTTTTTTTTTTGGCTGCACCGGGTCTTAGTCCCAGCATGCAAACTCTTAGCTGTAGCGTGTGGGATCTAGTTCCCTGACCACGGGTTGAACCCAGGCCCTCTGTGCTGGGAGCTCAGTCTTAGCCAGTGGACCACCAGGGAAGTCCCAGGAACGTACTATAGTCATCCTCATTTTACAGATGAGGAAGTAGAGGCAGAGACATGAAGCAAATGCTTAAGGAATCACTGCTGACAAGGGGTGGGCCAGAGTGAGGGTGACGTGGGGACCCCTGGCCACCCAGCTCAGGGCCCACAATGTTAAGTGCCTTGTGTCAGACCCCAGAGGCAGGGAACATGCAGGTGAGCTCGCCCATGCTTTCTCCCCAGGGGATACCTCCGTCCTGGCCGGCGTGTACGGGCCAGCCGAGGTGAAAATCAGCAAAGAGATCTTCAACAAGGCCACGCTGGAAGTGATCCTGAGGCCGAAGACCGGACTGCCTGGTAACTGTTCCTTGCGCCCGGTGTCCCCGTCACTGCCCTTTCTGGTCTCCACTCCTCCTCTCAGCTCCCCTCAGCTGTTTCTTCTTCTCCAGTTCTCTGCCTGTACGTCTCTATCACTTTTCTCCCTCTCTCTCTCCATCTTCTCTCCCCCCTCCCCCCTTCTTTCCTGGCTCCATCTCTCCTCCTTTCCATTAATCTGTTTTTCCACCCTTTTACTCTCTGCCCCCCTCACTCCCCAGGGCTGGGTGCAGTGGGATGGGAATGGACAGCAGCACTGGACATGGGAGAGCTCTGAGGTTCTCCTCCCCCGGGAGGCTCCCTTGGTGGGCACTGGAGGTGGCAGGCATTAAGTGGGTGGCAATTAGGCCCTGCCTCCCTCCCACTGGGACTCCTCTCTCATTCCCGCAAATTCTTCCTGGGCCAAGACTGCAGGCCCTTTTCTGGAGGCTTGGGTGGGGCATATGGAGACAGGTGAGCCAGCTGGACAGGAAGAGCCTGACAGCCCAAACCCACCCCTGATTTCCGCAGGCATAGCGGAGAAGAGCCGGGAGCGGCTGATCAGAAACACATGCGAAGCGGTGGTGCTGGGAGCGCTGCACCCCCGCACCTCCATAACTGTGGTACTGCAGGTCGTCAGCGATGCTGGCTCTGTATCCTTTCCTCCAGGAAGTCCTCCAGAATCTCACTGATTGCCCTCCTTGTTGATGGCCATGTACACACCCTCTCCTAGTCTGCTTGACAGATGTCAACTTGTAGGAACAGCAAACACGGCTTGAGCGTTTACTGTGTCAGGCAATTTATACAGCACGGACAACTCACACTTCCAGTAACTGGCAGTGCCAGGACATAAGCCCAAGCCATGTGGTTCTAGAGCTCAAGGCCCCTAGCAGCTGGGTCCTGGTCTCATGTTTCAGGTGAGGAAACCAAGGCCAAGAGAGGGGAGGTCGCTTACCCAAGGTCACACAGCTGGAAGGCAGCAGAGGCTGAATTCACACACAGGCCCATCTGACTCCAGAGCCTATGGCTTTGACCTCATTTCTGACCCTGAGCTTGGATTTGAGGCTCAACAAGTGCAGGAGCCCCGAGCAGGCAGAGCCTTTGGTTCGGCAGCTCAGCCTTGGAATGTGGCTGCGGTTTGGGTGCAAGAGGCAGAGGCCCAGAAATGGGCATTTCTAGACAGCTCTGTGGATGTGTGTGGCCCTGCGTTGGGCAGATAACTTCACAGATGGGGGAAGAGGAGCACTGTGAACCCACTTCACAGATGGGAGATAATGGAGGGTCAGTGGCAGAGGTGGGGCTGGCTGACTGTAAAGCTGGGCCCTGGGGAGGAGAGACTTGAGGAAACTGAGCTGGGGCTGGCTGTCTGACTCAGGCCTGGGCTCACCTTGCACAGGGCCAGGGCCAGACCTCTCCCTGGGACTGCCGGCTCCCTGAGGACACTGACTCCTCCCTCTGTCATCCCGCTAGCCTGTCGCCAGCTAGCACTGCTTGCTCAATTCCCCAGCCCCGGGCCTGGTTCTGCCACTGCCTCCTTGTTTTATCTTGAAAGGCTTCTCACCTTTGTTTCCCTGAAGGTGCATACCTCCTAAGTATCCTTGTGATCCCTGACTGAGACTCAGAGAGAGTAAGTAGCTTGTTCAAGGTCACACAGCTTAGGGTGGCAGTTCAGGTTTGGAACCCAAGGATACTAGATCCCAGGATTACTCTGCCTTTCTGTGATCAATTAGATGTCTGGTGTTCACGGCACTGGCCTGGTGAACCGGAGGCATGGATGTGTTCTGCTGACCAACTTTCAGTAGAAACTCTTAACATCCACTGGCGATCCAGTGGTTGGGACTCTGCGCTGTAACTGCTGAGGGCCTGGGTTCAGTCGCTGGTGGGGGAACTAAGATGCCACAAGCCACATAGTGTGGTCAAAGAAAAACAAAAGATGAAAAAAGAAACTTAACCACTGCCTGTGGCTCCTGGCCTGTTGCCTGAATGCCGCCTGCATGGCCCTGGTGGACGCTGGTGTGCCCATGCGGGCCCTCTTCTGTGGGGTCACTTGTGCTCTGGACTCTGATGGGACCCTCATGCTAGACCCTACTGCTAAACAGGAAAAGGTAAGTATGAAGGGCGGGGTGGTGAAAGGCCCTGGACAGGCACCCTCCCTCTCCTCCTCCTCTGGGCCTCGCTTCTCCAAAACAGTTGGCTGGTACCAGCTCTAACCCGCTAAAGTGACAAGGGAGTTGATTTTAAGAGGTTCAAAAAGAAAAGCAAAAACTTACAGTTTCTTCTTCAGTGGCTCAAGTTCACAGTGTGCTGAGGCTCCAGTTATTCCCAGTTATCTGCTCAGGACTGTGACAGTCATATCCAGTCAAGAAAGCAGAAAGAAACCCCTTGAGAGCTTCAGACGGGGGGTGGGCAAGTGGAACTGAATGCAGGGAACTGGTCACAACAGCCGTGATGGAAGAGCTGAAGAAGCAAAAGGGAAGAAGGGAGGCCCCCCCTGAGATGAGAAGCCTGAAGCCAGCTCCTGCTGGGCGCTGTTGGGGACATGGGAGCAGTCAGATCTAGATGAAAACAGACAGTCTGGCTCTGGCCTGGCTGCTGAGGTCCACAGCCACCCTTTCTCCATGACGACTGTGGTGGGTGATACGCCTCAAACTCCTGTGAGGACCCAGATGCTGCTTTCTCCTTCCTCTCTTGTCTCCCACCAGATTCCCGCTACACCCAAACTGGCAGGGGAACCTGGGAAATAGAGCTTGCTGGCTTCCAGCCCCAGAGAGCAGAGCACTCTGGGAGGCACTGAGGGATGACCATCACCGTGGCTGCCCCTCTGGGGCAGAACACTGTGCTTTGGAAGCCCTGTCAGAGCCACGTGGTGGGATCACGTGGGGAGCGATTCCCTAGGGAGGGGGTGATGTGTAGACTCCCCTCAAAAAATACACTTGCTACGTGAGGGCCTGGCTGCGGGAAAAGCAACCCCCCCCCCCCC
>NW_011494852.1:8563330-8564691 GCF_000754665.1 Bison bison bison | reverse complement strand
CTGAGGGGAGGGTTCCAGGTCTTCCACCTTGTACCTCTCGTTCCTAGGAGGCCCGGGCAGTCCTGACCTTTGCCCTTGACAGCGTGGAAAGGAAGCTGCTGATGTCCACCACCAAGGGGCTCTACTCCGACACCGAGGTACCACTGCATAACTGGGGGTGAACACCAGGCCTTTTCCACCCCCCTGACATGAGGTCCGGTCACTATTCTAAGAGGCTTAAGGGGAACCCCTTCCTTGCACCCCTTCTGTAAATAGGAGGTTTTAAAGTTTGTGGCCATAGAAGCCTTTGTGGGAATTTTAAAGGGAAACCCAGATTTCCACCTGAGAAGAGGGGCTCAGGTGGAAATCAGAACACGGGGCACTTGAAGCCTCCCAGCTTCCAGCTCAGAGCTGTGCACCCTGGAGTTTGGGGTGTCTGAACAGAGTTTGGCACCTGCTGGGCCAAATGGTCACCAAGAACATTTACCACCTGGCCCTCCTGTGAATCCAGGTATACACGGCAGTAAAGATTTGGGGTCTCAAGTTCCATGGCTATTAAGAGTATTCGGAGTCACAGGGCCTCTGGGTCTGAAATTCCAATCTCTGGGTCTGGAGCTCGGTGAGCCTGGGAATGCTTCTGGGGGCAGGAAGCCTGACACTGTTGGTCTGAGGGCCTGGAGCTGTTTAATCAGCCCTGAAGCCTTCTCTAAGGAGACCATGAAGTGAGGAAGATGATAAGGCATGTGGAGTAACCCCCTCACCACCACCCTCCCCTGGGGAGCGGGGCTCCCGGTGAAAGGGGAGGTGTTAGGTTTGGGGGGTTCTGGGAGTCAGGTGGGGCCCCCGGCACTAACCGGCCCCCCTCCCCTCCCAGCTCCAGCAATGCCTGGCTGCAGCCCAGACTGCCTCCACACACGTCTTCCGCTTCTACCGGGAATCGCTACAGAGGCGTTACTCCAAGAGCTGAGGCAAGCCAGGGCAGGCCGCCCCTCCCGCCACCTCCAGCGTCAAAGAAGCCAGCAGGCCGGCCCTGCCGAGAAAAGAGTGGCTATAGCCGGCCCCCTGGGCATGGGGGACGGGCACAGACCCCGCCCCACTCCAGGAAGACACTGGTAGGGTAGTGCATTCACTGAATGAAGCTACTCATTCTAACAGCCCCATGAAGCCGGGACTGCAGTTAGAGTGTGCAAGCCCTGCTGGGTGCCAAGGCCTCAGCAGTGAATGAGGCTCAGGTTCGAGGAACGTTGATGTGATAGACAAGTAACAGTAGTGTGTGTTGGATGGTGGATGCTATTTAAAAAATAATACAAAAAACTTTTTTAAAGGGGGTTTAGGTGAGTTCATGGCGGGGAAAGGGGACAGATTCAGTACATCAGTTGAGG
>NW_011494852.1:8540004-8563230 GCF_000754665.1 Bison bison bison | reverse complement strand
CATCAGTTGAGGATACCTTCGTGCGGAGGGGGCATCCGAGGGAAGTCCAGGAGAAGGCCAGGGATGAGCTTAGGGAATCATGGACACGTGGTGGGGGAGGACCCCTTGGCAGAGATAGGCAGAGGTTCAAGAACCAGCAAGATGGCTGGTGCACCTGGAGCAGAGGAAGGGAGGGCAGGAGGGAGGGAGGAGATGGTCAGGGAGACAACGGGCTTCGTGTGCCTTGGAGGGCAATCTGCCTCTGAGCACTGCCTTTATCCAGCAACCCCCTGAGGTGGGGCTGTTATGGTCCCTATTTTAAGGTCAGGAAACAAACTTAGGAGCCAGTTAACTGCCAGAGGTCACTAGCTAGTTAGTGGTGGAACACGGGTCCGTCTTCAGAGTCCATGGTGGAACACGGGTCCCTCTTCAGAATCCAGACCCAGAGCCCCCACTATTCAGACCCCGAGAGAGTCAGCACACTCTGGACCTCAGGTCTCTGACAGTGAACGGAAGTGGCCGAGGCCTGTTGATTCTCAAGTCGGGTGGTGGCACCCCATAAGGGGCTTCTGGAAACAGGTATATTTTCGGTTCTGATTTGACTGATTCCCACAGATGGGCCACATGCCTGCCGGATCCTGTCTGCCACTGACATTTGGGGGGTTATGGTAAAAATGACATGTTGGGGAAGGGGGTCCTTTGCTGCAGCTTCACATGGGTGCACTGACTCACACAATTGCCCCTTTGGGCAGGTGTCATTTTTATCCCCGGTAACCAAGGAAATGCATAAATAGCTTGAAATGATGCTCCGTGAAAATGGTCAGGAGAGCATAGACAGTGAATAATGTTTTCTTGCGGGATTAAATGGCAGTGTGCCTGTGCACGCTAAGTTGCTTCAGTAGTGTGCCACTCTGCAACTATGGACTGTAGACCACCAGGCTCCTCTGTCCATGGGGTTCTCCAGGCAAGAATACTGGAGTGGGTTGCCATGCCCTCCTCCAGGGGATCTTCCTGACCCAGGGATCAAACACACATCTTTTCCATCTCCTGCACTGGCAGGCAAGTTCTTTACCACTAGCGCCACCTGGGAAGCCCCAAGATGGTATTAAGTGGAGTGAAGAAAACTAAACAGCTCTCACTTTGTTACTTGATAATATCCAACCTGGGGGGGTTGGCCATGGCATGTGGGATCTTAGTTCCCCGACCAGGGATGGCACTGTCCTTCCCTGCATTGGACATGTGGAGTCTTAACCACTGGACCACCAGAGAAGTCCCTCAGGCCCCATTTAATGTATCTGACAAGCACATTAGGCACAGGGCTATTTTGCCTGCTAGCACTTTGATGCTTTGAGGCTCCAGCTGTCCCAATCTCGGGCTGTGGGATGCAGCTGCCTTGGACCCCAGGTGGGCCAGTGATAGGGTGCCTGGCAAAGACCTTGGTGGCACCAGAGCTGCCCACTCCCATTTTCCTCCCCCAGGAGGGGGAGCCTGCACAGTGGAAGCCAAAAGATGGGAGACCAGACCATTTCACTTGACACCCTGAATCCAGTTCTCTCAGTTTTCCTCCCCTTTGTTGTGTAAGAGAGTTAGATTTCTGCCACTGCTTTAAAGGAACTCAGGAGGGGACTGCTGTGTAGACTGTATGATTCATTTGGTCTCTACAACTGCTCCAGCTGTGGGGGAAATCAGTCCCATTTTGCAGATGAGGCAAAGTGAGGCTCAGACCATAGGGTTACACGGTGAACTCGGAGGAGGAAGGACTTGGAACCTCGCTTTCGCTAATTCCCTGCCGACCACCCATGTTCTGGAGAGAATGTTCTGCCATCTGGGAGCCCTCCGAGCCTCCATGGATTCTCCCTTCTCTGGCTCTGAGGTGTCCAGGAACACCCCGGGGGACAGCCTGTCACTCTGGCCCCGCCTGTCCACCTGCCCACACACTCAGACAGACACAGGTTTGGCGGCAAGAGTGTCTGGTGTTTAATCGCTCTCTGCGGCCTCCAGGAAGGCGGGGAGGGAGGGGGCGGCCCAGCCCACTCCCGTTTCTGGATGCTGCCGCTGCCGACCCGTCCGCCGGGACTCTCCACTCGACCGCAGACGCGCTGGGCGGCCGGCCTCTGGGTTCACAGCGGGGGCCGCAGGGGCAGCTAGGGCGGGTCCCGGGAGGCGAGGTAGGCGGCCAGGGTCACCAGGGCGGCCGCGTATGTGCACACGCCCAGCCCGACGGCCAGGACCCCCAGCAGGAAGGCTCGGCGGGAGGCGGCCCCTGCCCCCTGGACGTCCCCCTGGGCCCAAGCCTTGTTGGTCTGTAGAGGCGTTGGGCAGCGGTGACTCAGGCGTCCCCTCATCCCACCCTGCTTCCCGCAGCCCGACCCCTCCCCCACCCCCACACCCTTGTATTCATATGTTCCAAAAACAGCGAGCAGCTACTGTGGGTCAGGCACAGCTGGGCACTGGGTTTACTAGGTGACTAATAAAAATAGACATATATTACTATATGCCACAGTTCTAACTCATTGAGCTTCACAATGACCCTGAGGTAAGAATTAGTCATCCCCATTTTACAGATAAGGAAAATGAGGCACAGGGAAGTTAAGTGGCTTGACCACCACCTTACCAGAGGCTGGGGGGCAGGCCTAGGAGTGGAGCTCACTCTGCATTCCCCTCTGTGGCAAACACGCCTCACTTCACTCCTGAATATTTCTACGTGAATCCTCTTCATCACTTCCCACCCCCACCCCAACCCACCCAAGCAGGGCTCCTCTCATTTGTTTTCTTTCAAATGCCATTTTCTCTCTTATATCCAGTCCCCTCTCAACCCCACCCAGAGACTGACCTTCTGGGCCAGGCAGAAGGCGGCGATGCCCAAGGGCCAGAAACAGCACAGCATGGAAAAGACAGCCAAGCCGAGGGGGTCGTTGGGCAGCAGCGGGGAGAGGGGGCCGCCCCCGCCCCAGTCCGAGTCACTGTCACTGGATGAGACATCCTGTGGGCAGGAGACGGCCTGAGTGGGCATCTCCATCCCCCGTCCCTGCCCCACTGCTCTGCTCCCCATGCCCCCAAAGACACCAAGAGAGAAAAATGTTCCCAGAGATAGACTCTTGACCCCTCTATATCCTGGATGCCTCCGAGGGGAAGCTTTGGACCCTGCCTCCTGAGAAAAACCTCACCCACGCTCAAAAGCTATGAGTTCAATTTCAAGAAGTTCACAGGTCCAGTCATGGGTGGGTATTACAGCTGCTCATAAGCCCTGAGTTATAAACCCCTTAAGTAGACACAGAAACCAGTGGGGACCAGAACCTGCAAAAAAGATGGAGATCAGAGGAGAGAGCTCTGGTGGCCTGAATTACTAGGACAAACCTGCCTGCTGAAACCACAGGTTCTAGGTTTACATATATATATATATATATATCAGTTCAGTTCAGTCGCTCAGTTGTGTCTGACTCTTTGTGACCCCATGGACTGCAGCACACCAGGCTTCCCTGTCCATCACCAACTCCTGGAGCTTGCTCAAACTCATGTCCGTCAAGTCAGTGATGCCCTCCAACCATCTCATCCTCTGTCGTCCCCTTCTCCTCCTGCCTTCAATCTTTCTCAGCATCTGGATCTTTTCCAATGAGTCAGTTGAAATGTATATATATATATATATATATATATATATTTAATCTTGCATCAAATAGCTCACAAGACTTTAAGGAGTTACTGTAAGGCCAAAACTGAAGTGAAAATCAAAATTAATTTAACAGAGAAGGTCCCTTCTGCCCAGCAGGCATTTCCCAATCCTGGAAAAATTAATCTTTCATTCACACCCTGAACTAGATTAAAAATGATCTCTGAATGGCAGTGCCCCTAGGCAGTTGACAGAAGCAGACCCAAATCCTTTCTGGACAAGGTACTTTGATTCTAACCCTCAAAACCATTTTTCAAATACAATAACCAACAAGCCATCAAAGATAACCAGGTATACAGGAACCATGGAGGAGAACTAGCAAAATAATAAGGCCCTGAAAGTCTTCAAATACTGGAATTACCAGACACATAACCATGTCGAAGTGAAGCTTACTGCCACGGTGTGGCGGACTGTTTCTAAAAATGGCCATAACCACCTCTCCCCTCCCACAGGCTCTTCTTACAGTGTGACTGATAATCTTCCCATCAAGGGGTGAGGTCTGTGTCCACTTTCCTTGAGTCTGGGCAGGCTATGATTCATCTGTAATTGATAGAATGTGGTGGAAATAATACCACACGACTCACAAGCCTAAGTCAGAAAAGGTGAGGCAGGTTCAGCTTTGTTGAAACACTCCTGCTGGAGGGCTGGAGGCACATTCGGAGTGCTGCCCTGAAGCTTACGTGCTATGAGCCCAAACCAGCCCACATGGGGTGACTCCTGCAGAAGCCCTGAGACCACATTAAGAGAGAGATACCCAACCAGACCCCCCTGCTGCTTCAGACCCTGACTGTTCCAGTTCTGGCCACTGGCTGGCCTTGACCTCATGAAAGACCCTGAGGCAGAACCACCCAAGTCCTTCCCAAATTCCCAACCCATGGAAACCATGAGCCATGATAGTGATTGTTGTTTTAAGCTACCAAGTTCTGGGTGATTTCTTAAACAGCAGTAGCAACAGGAAAACCATGCTTTGCAAATAAAAGACAAGCTTGAGAATATGGACACGGAATAAGAAATGATAAAAAATGACATTAACTGGAGGGGAGAAAAAAAGAGAGAGGTGCAGAGATGTATCAGCTTTAGAGAGACAGAGAGAAAACAAGGGGGTCAGAAATGATTGGGAAGAAAGAGCCAAAAGGAACAAAGATGAGAGACGAATCTGGAGAGAAAAAGGTAAAGAAACCAGGGGAGAGGAAGAACAGGAAAAACCACAACTGGAAACCCAGGAACATGCATGCAGTTGGGAAGTGAGACTCCAGGCCAAAGATGGGCACTCCCTCTGCCAGCCTGCTGGATGTTGGCCACAGCTGGGCTTCCCGCCAGCCCCCTCCCCCAGTTCCCACTAGGGTGCCTTCCTTAGTGGTGCTGCTCCTACCTCAAAGTCGGGGGTCCCTGGCTCCCCTAGTCCTGCACTCACAGAAGGAAGAGATGGTGGCAGGAACTGCCAACCCTTCAGCGATTCCGCAAAGGCTGTCTCTCGAAAGGGAGGCCCCAGCTCAGGCTCACCGGACTTCTGGATGGGAAGCTCACCACCCACCAGTAGGGGCTGTTGGAGCTCTCGAAGACTGGGGCTGTCCATGGCTGGGGAGAGGCTCCTTCCTAGGGGAAGGGGAAAGAACAAGACAGGCTGTTTTTTTTTGTTTTTTTTTTAAGACAGGCTGTTAATAGTCTCACCTTCATCTCTCCCCTGACTCCTGGCTTTGGAGAGACTCCAGGCAGAGACTAGGTAACTGAACCATCCTAAGACCCATTTAAGCAAAACTGAGGTCTAAAGAGTTAAAAAGGGACTTCTCTGGTGGTCCAGTGGCTAAGACTCTGCACTCCCAATGCAGGGGGCCCAGGTCCAGTCCCTGATCAGGGAACTAGGTCCCACATGCCTCAGTGAAGACTGAAGATCTCGTGTGCTGCAACTAAGACCCAGCATGGCCAAATAAATAAATAATTTAAAAAAGAGTTAAAGAGGATGGTCCAAGTTGTGGGGGAGAAAAAAAAAAAAAAACTCAGGGATCTGAACATTCAGTTCTGGGCTTCTCTCTCCTCAGGGCAAAACCACACACCTGTTCCACAGTTATTCCAAACCATGCTTTACACACTTACTTGGCCCATGAACTACACACCTATCCTGAGTTCATACTCCCATCCCTCTCCCGCACAGCCATCCCCAGTGATGCTTAGTCCACACACCCCCTGTGCCCCACAAGCCTGCATACTCAATACCCAAGTCCCCTGCCACACATACCCAACCAGGCAAGCCCAACCCCGACCTGTGCACACTCATGTCCCAAGGGACAGTTTGCCCCAAACAACATGAGCTCCCAGAAAACACCCCTCTGAGGCCTGCAACCTTCTTACACACTCACCCCAAACAACTCCTTGTACATTCATCCTAATCCCCTCAACATCAGAATTTCCCCAGATGTAGGTATATGCACAGGCTTCCCACACATGCAGATGGAACACTCTCCTGTTTCCATCACTTCCCCTGCACACCTGCCCCAAACACCAGGGTCCACACACCCCTCTTACTCCACCCACATTCATGACCCACACCCACCTGCTCCCCAGACACCTCCTGTTTGACCAGAATCCACCGTTGCACCCCTCCCCCAGAACACCACCAACCCACCACACACTCCACTCAACCATAGAGAATATTCTCCTGGCCCTCACGATCGCCCGGGGGGAGAGGGAGGGTCCCCAAGTCTCCCGCCCTCAGCCCAAACCTGGCTTGAGCCGATTTCCTCGCCAAGGTTTTACCTCCCTGTCCCTAAACCCAAGACCTGGGGTAAAAGCGGTGCTCCCGGCCCGCAGCTGCGCCCCTCACTCACCGCCCACAGCCATAGGCCAGGACCTCCTGGGTTCCCTGCACAGACACCCGACCCGACCCTGCCACCCAGGGTGGGGGCACTCAGTGAGCCCCGCCCTCCCCAGGGTCCAGGCCTGGCTGCGGGCTCAAGGTTTCCGCGCTCACCCCAGTGCCCCTCTCAGCGCCCCGGGCCCGCAGCGCGCGGGGGCAGGGATGGGGGCGGGGCGACGGGCTCCGGGGCTCCGCCCTCCGCGGAGGCCAGAGGATGGGGCCTTGAAGGCCGACGTCAGCGCCGGGCGCGGACCCCTACCACCCCGGGTGTGGAGGAGTGGGCGGGAGTCTCTAAGAACAGCGGGCCCTGATTCCCTGAACCCAGACCCTAAATCTGC
Source organism: Bison bison bison (assembly GCF_000754665.1). NCBI lineage: Eukaryota > Metazoa > Chordata > Mammalia > Artiodactyla > Bovidae > Bison > Bison bison. The sequence goes on along the minus strand of NW_011494852.1, from coordinate 8,556,392 downwards.
AGGATGGAGGAGGGAGCACCCCGATTCTCCAGAGCCTTCTTGGCTTGGCCCCGCCTCCTGCCCACCGCCCTCCCCGCTGCCCAACAGTCAAAGCAGCAACCCCAGCTAACTGTGGGCACGGTTCTTAGTGCTTTACATACACACGTTATGTATATACAAGGACACGTTTATTCCTGAGAACGACCTGAGAAGCACTGTCACTGGTGGTCATGTCGTGCCCAGGAGGAAACAGGCGCGGAGAGTTAGAGCTTGCCTAAGAGCGTGCGGCAGGGTCAGTGGGTGTAGTGACCCACGCCCTGCCCCTGCGTTAGATGCCCTGCATTCATCATCTCACGGATTCCTCTCGATCTCTCTCCCTATTCTGCACGTCAAGCAACTGAGGCTGAGAGGTATGTGTGAGTTCACTGGTCCGAGGTAAGCAACTAGTACCAGGACCCACAGGCAGATTCTAACCCAAGGCTGTATTTCTTGCTGGCCCACGTAGAGGGGTGAAAACAGAGGCAGAAGGTGAGGTGGGGGCTTCCAGGGAAAGGGCCGGCGGTGGGAGTGGGCCAGGGATGGTGTGCTGGTTATCAGGTGGTACAGGCGGTAGTTATGAGTTACAGTTTGGACCCACACAGACCTGAGTTCCTTTCCAGGCTCTTCAAAGCACTCGCTATGTGACCTCTGGATAATAGCATCACCTTTTTGAACTGCAATTTCTCCATGTGTAAAATGGATTAAGTACTCCCTGTCTCTTAGATTGTGATCACATATATAAAGCACTTCGATTAGGTGAAATTAACACATGTCCAGCATTTGCCCCAAACTAGGCACTCTGAACGTGTTTAATACTGCTTAGGAATAGAATTATTTATTAATGTAGCCATCATTTTCAGTTTGAGGAAGGAACTCTTCTCACCCTACAGGCCTTGACCTCCTTCAAGGAGGCCACCCAGTTTGCACTGGCTTCCCTGTCTCTCGGAAGCCTTCCGTCTCACCAGTCCCAGACAGCCAAACTGGAGGATTCCCTTCCTGATGTGGGGCCGACCAGAGTTCTCTCGCTCCAGGGCTCTGGGGCTCTGTGCCAAGAGTCCAGACGCTGGAGTTGGCACGGGCCCCACTCCCAGGGAGAGCAGATGGTGTCTGGAAGTGCACTTGGCTCAGTCAGATATTCTGGCTGACAACAGGCGGGGAGACCCACGGGAGGATAGAGGAGGAGAGGGAGCAGAACTGTTCTATCAGGAGAGATAACCTGTTATTCTTTATTATCTCCTTAACCTCGCTCTTATCACTGTGAAACATACTACATACTTTGGCTGTTTGTAGTTTGAATTCCCCCACTTCAGTGCCAGCTGCAGCTGAGCTGGGATTTGCTCTCTTTTGTTCACTGCTGTGCCTCGGGGCCTAGAACAGTGCCTGGGTGCAAAGCAGGCCTTCAATACCTATTTGTGGCATGGGCACATGAATTCTTACCAGCTTCCCTTTTTTACTGAGGATGAATCAATACATTTTACTGAGGCTGAATTTACTGATTTTTACTGAATCCCTGAGCAACATGGGGCCCCCTGACCCCCTAGGCCACCCTAGAGATTTTTTTTTTTGGTCATCTGCATGCAGGATTTTATTCCGTGGATAGAATCTGCACCCCTTGCAGTGGAAGTGCAAAGTCCTGACCACTGGACCACCAGGGAAGTCCCGCACCCTAGAGATTTAGTCATTTCACTACATTCTCTGGCCACCATCAGCCTTGTACAGTCTTCCTGCCCCTTCCAGGGTTCTTGGGCTTTGTGATGGTCCTGAAATACTGAACATGAAATCCCAGCCAGGATTATTAACAGAAGCCTAAGCCACTGAGTGAAAGTTTGATAAGGAACAGGACATATATTTAGTCTCAAAGGATCCCCCCACAGATAACTTATTACAAAGGGGAAAAACAGTATTAACGGACAACGTCAGCAGACACCACTTAAATCAGGTGGTGGAAGTGAACATCATCAGTATTGGAGCTGATCAACCTCGTGTGCCTACTGATGTGTACTTGAAAAGGAAGGACATGACATCATTTCTATGATGCTTCTGCCAAAAATGCATCATCTGAATCTAATCATGAGAACACATGGGGCAGAGCCAAATCGAGGGACACTTTATAAAGTAGCTGATCTGAACTCTTCAAAAATGTCAGTATTGGGGCTTCCTTGGTGGTCCAGTGGTTAAGAATCCACCTTGCAATGCAGGGGACGATGCCAAGGATTAACTAAGTTCGTGAGTTGCAACTATGAAGCCTGCACACTCTGGAGCCCATGTGCCACAACTAGAGAGCCTACGTGCCACAGCTAAGACCTAATGCAGCCAAATTAAATATATATTTTTAAAATGTCAGTGTCATGAAAACAAAAACATAAAAATCTAAAAGTCGGCAGCCTGTTCTAGGTTAAATGTGACCAAAGAAACATGACGGGCTTCCTAGGTGGCACTAGTGGTAAAGAACCCACTTACCAATGCAGGAGACATAAGAGGCTCCGGTTCAGTCCCTGAGTCGGGAACATCCCTTGGAGGAAGGCATGGCAACCCACTCTGGTATTCTTGCCTGGAAAATTCCATAGACAGAGGAGCCTGACGGGCTACAGTCTGTGGGGTTGCGAAGAGTCGGACATGACTGAAGCGACTTAGCCCGCACACAAAGAAACATGAATCTGCCTGCAATGTAGGAGGCCTGGGTTCGATCTCTGGGTTGGGAAGATCCCCTGGAGAAGGAAATGGCAACCTACTCCAGTATCCTTGCCTGGAAAATCTCATGACAGAGGAGCCTGATGGGCTGCAGTCCATGCGGTTGCAGAGTCAGACACAACTGAGCAACTAACACTTACTTACTTAGAGCAACATGACAAATAAACACAAAGTGTGACCCCAGATGGAGAGCAGATGGTGACAAGGTGTGTTATTGGGACAAAGGGAGAAATTTGAATACAAACTATGAATTAGATGATAGTTTTCTATCAATATTAAATTGATACTTGGGGAAATGTTAAACTGGTATTATGGTTATATAGGAAAATCCTCTAGTTCTTGGAGAATTTTACTGTTAAAATAATATTATGAATATAATATCTGTATATGTGTATACATATATGTAACACATATGTGTATGTATGTGTGTATATACATACATATATATATATGAAAAGAAAATCAAGTGAAAAGTTGAACAAAACTTCACAAAAAGAGGAAATCCAAGGTAGCAATGAACATTTAAAAATTACCCAACTAATCATCAGGCAAATGCAAATTAAAATCACAATGTGATACCAATACACCCTCATCAGAATGGCTAAATGATAGAAGAAGCCACCAGGAAGTACTGGTAAGGATGTGGAGCAGGGGAACTCTCATACATCTAAAATTGGTTCAACCACTAGGCTGAATGAGCATTCAAATTGGTTCAACCACTAGGAAAACTGGGCAGTTTCTTCTATAGCTGAACATATCTTGTGTGTGCGTGTGTGTACTTAGTCATGTCTGACTCTTTGTGACCCATGGACCGTAGCCTGCCCAGCTCCCCTGTCCATGGTATTTTCCAGGCAGGAATACTGGAGTGGGTTGCCATTTCCTTCTCCAGGGGATCTTCCCAACCCAGGGATCAAACTCACGTCTCTTGGGTCTTCTGAACTGGCAGGTGGATTCTTTACTAGTGAGCCACCTAATGACCCAGCAATTCCAGTCCAATAAGATATGAACATATGTCCACCGGAAAACAGGTTCCCATCAATAGATGGATAAAGTATAGCATCTTCACACAGAGGAAACTATATAGCAATGAGAATGAAAGAACTACAGCCACGTGCAATGGCATGGGATAAATTTCACAAAGCACTGAGCAAGGAACAGCAGACACAAAGTAATACATACTGCGAGATTTCATTTATATAAAGTACAAAACCAGTCAAAATTAATGCATATTGTTAGGAGTCCAGTTAGTGGTTTCCCTTGGGGACATCCTGGATGAGGCATGAAGGGCATCCTTGGAAGTTAGTCATGTTCTTTTCATGAGTTGATTTCTGGTTACCAAGTATGTTCAGTTAATGAAATTTAATTCAGCTGTTCACTTATGATTTGTGCACTTTTCTGTACATATACTGCCAAACATTTATTTTTGAAAATGTGAGTTCTATCTAAAGATATGGATAACGTTCCAAGACGTATCACTGAGTGAAAAATGCAAGATGTGGAAATTCCCTGTGTTTCACTGCCGAGGACTTGGGTTCAATCCCTGGTCAGGGAACTAAGATCCCACAAGCCACTCTGCTTGGCCAAAAAAAAAAAAAAAAAGCCAAGATATAAAAGAGGATGAACAGTCACTCTAATAATGAGTACAGCATTTCCTCCAAAAATTAAAAATAGAATTACTACATGATCCAGCAATTCCACTTCTTTGGGTGCATACCCAAAAGAACTGAAAGCAAGGTATTAAAGAGATGTGTGTATACACCCATGTTCATAGTAGCTGTATTCACAATAGCCCAAAGGTGGAAGCAACTCAACTAGATGAATGGATAAAGAAAACAGAGTGTATTTCTAAAATGGAATATTATTCAACTTTAGAAAGGAAGGAAATTCTGTGATGTCCACTTTGTAATGTATAGAAATACCAAACCATTATGTTGTGCACCTGGAACTAACATGGTGTTGGAGGTCAACGATGCTTCAAAATAAATAAATAATTGCCATATAATTTTGAAACACAAGGAAGTTCTGACATGCACTACAGTATGGCTGATCCTTGAGGACATTATGCTAAATTATGCTAAATGAAAAAACCCAGTCATAAAAGGACAAATATTGATTCCACTCATATGGGGTACCTACAGTAGTCAAATTCATAGAAGTAGAAAGTAAATAGGGGGTTTCCAGGGGCTAGAGGAAGGGAGGGAGGAGTGGGAGTTTTTGTTTAATCGGTACAGTTTCAGTTTTGCAAAATGAAAAGAGTTCTAGAGACATTGCACAATTATGTGAATGTGCTTAAGGCCACTGAACTGTTCACTTAAAGATGGATAAAATGGTAAATTTTATGAGTATGTTCTCACAATTTAAAAGACTTTAAGAATAAAAACTACATAAAGAGATACTCAGTGTGCTTCTTGTAAAAAATATGTAAAATGTGCTGTCTCAGTAACAACAACATGAACAGTAAAAACCATCAATAATAATAAACATTTATAGTGCTTCTTATGTGCCAGGCACTACCCTAAATTCATTGGGCAGTTGTATTATTATTATTAGTCATTTACATTGTTATTATTGCTGCATAACAAAATCCTCCAAAACTTTAGTGGGTTAAAACAACAAATACTACCATCAGACATAGTTTCTGTTGGTCAGGAATCTGTTGATCGGTTTGTGGGCTGACTCTGGGTCAGGGTGTCATGAAGTTACAGCTGGCATGGTGGCCAGCTGCAATAGTCACCTGAAGCGTTGCTGCAGCTGAACCATCTCCTTCCAAGATGGGTCTCTCACATGGTGCTGGTTTGTTTGGCTTTGGTTCTTCCCCATTTGGGTCTCTCTGCTGGCTGCTTCCCTGCTGTCGCATTGTGGTGGCTGGGCTCTCTCAAGGTGAGCCATGCAAGAGAGAAATGGAGGCGGAATCCTCAATGCCTTTTATGGCTTAGTCTCAGAAGTCACACAGTAACAACTGTACCAGGAGCTACTGGAGCAAGTTACAAAGTACAGCCTATACTCAAGAGGGGCAGGCTCCACCACCTAGTGAAAGGAGTGTCAAGAATCTGTGGACATGTTTTAAATGTCCAGCTTCATACATTCATTAAATTCTGACCATAATCTAACACAGTGGGTACCATTACTCATTCTCCTGTTACAGACGAGGGAACTGAGAGGCTAAAGGTCATACGGAAGGGCCAGAACTAAGACTTAAATCCAGGTAGGTGAACTGGGAAGCATTTTCTTAATCACTAACATTACCAGTGGGAAAGAAACCAACTGAAGAAAAAATATTTAAGAAGGAGCTTTTTATGAGACTTCTGTTTGTTTTGGGGCCATGCTGTGTGGCATGTGGGATCTTAGTTCTGAGACCTGAGAACGAACCCTGTGCCCAGTGAAATGGAATCAGAGAGTCTTAACCACTGGACCACCAGGTGAGTCCCATGTATAGGACTTTGATGACTGGCTGGACATGGGACGTGTTGGAGTTGAGGATGACACCCATGACCTCCATATTCCTTTGATACTAGGAGATGAGATGTGTATCCAAGAGAAGTGAGACAGCAGGAGGTGAAGAACATAAAGTTTTGGGACAGAGTGAGAGAGAACTATGGGCTTCCCAGGTGGCACAGTGGTAAAGAATCTACCAACCAATGCAGGAGATGTGGGTTTGATCCCTGGGTCAAGAAGATCCCTTGGAGTAGGAACTGGCAACCCACTCCAGTATTCTTGCCTGGAAAATTCCATGGACAGAGGAGCCTGGCAGTCTACAGTCCATGCGGTCACAAGAGTCGGACGCAACTGAGCACGTAGCTCAAGACAGAACTATGGTCGATTTGGTTTAAGGATAAATCATTTTGCCCTAATTTCTTCTTCTTAAATAAAACTGATAATTACCCACCCTGTGGGATATCTGTGGGCTTCCCTGATGGTGCAGTGGTAAAGAATCCACCTGCCAATGTAAGAGACATGGATTCGAACTCTGGGTCAGGAAGATCCCCTAGAGAAGGAAATGGCAACCCACTCCAGTGTTCTTGCCTGGAAAATCCCTATGGACAGAGGAGCCTGGAGGGCTACAGTCCAAAGGGTTGCAAACAGTCAGACACAACTGAGCACACACATGGGATATCTAAGGATTAAAGATCATGCTTGCAAAACAATCAGTTTACAGTGGCTGGCACAGAGAAATCACTTGATAAATGGTAGCTTTCAAATATACCTATTAGTGAAATATTATCGAATTATATACATATTGAATTATTTTTTTTTATATATAAATACTATCTGTGGAGCCCTACACCAAGGTCACAGGTGTAAAGCCTTGTACCAAGTCCACAAATGTGAAGGCCTGTACTAAGGTCATCTCAGGAACTGACCAGAGCCCCCATAGCAACCATTGCCATGAGCGCCCCCCAGATCTAAGCCACTCAATTCCTTGATCCCATATTAGGTAAAAACACCCACTCCATTATTCACCCTATAGCATCCTAACCAATCGCCTAATGCCACCCTTCCAGCAGGAGTTTTGTCTTGAGGCTATAAAAATTGGCTACTAGCCGATGAAAGGCGTTGGCTCTCTTGAGCCGGCCTGCTGTTCTAACAGTCAGCTCTCCGTGCTCTGTCAGGAGGTAGGCCTGCTGTTCTAAGGGCATCTCCCTCTCGAATAAACTCTATCCTCCTCTCATTCTGCCTCATGTCTGGAAAATCCTTTCTAACCTGCACACAATCCACGACACTATCCCATTGAAATGTTGCCCCCCTCCCTATAACTTTGAGCTGGTGACTCTAACTTTTGCTGTCCCCGTTTTACAATAAGTAGGGGAATAAGTTCCCTTTGGACTCCTGGTCTGGGCTGGAGGAATAAGGCAGAAACTAAGGTTCAACTGGAGTTGGAGGGTGGAGAAGGTACTGCTCAAGAAATCAGAACGTGTGAGTGCCTCAGTCACTCCACTTGGGGTCATGACATGGATGAGATAACTGAGACCTAGAGCTGTGCAAGGTCCTAAGTTACTGACAGAGTCCAGCCTTCAAAAACAAGATTTTCTGCAGATAAAGTGGGCCTCAGTTCCTCATTTCTTACCCCTTCCCCCACCCCACCCACTCATTGCTCAGAATCAGCACTAACAATGAAGAAATGGGCGGTATTTCTGAGAAGGAAGTTGGATTTATCAGTCTTTGAGGAGCTTGGGGGAACTCTAAAAAGGAACCCCGCCAACCAGATGAAGTTTATTTCCAGTTAGGAGGCAAAGGGACGCATCCAAACTCGTGAGATTCCCCTTAGCTCTGGCTCAAGTCTGTCTTGTGGTCCCTGTTGAGAGACAGTTTGAGGGGTAATGGGGCATGGATGGATTTGCTTATTCTGTTATGAGAATATCTGAGACAGACAGTGTTCAAACTTCTTCGCCGCGCTCAACATGGCCACAACCGGGCGACGCTGCAAATGGCTGAACCGTGGATCATGGCTGGAGAGACTTCTTACCCAAAAATGGAGACGGGTGGGGGGAAGAAAATGTCAATCACAGCATAGTCCCGCCCCCCAAATGCCGCTAGGGCCAATTAGCAACCCGGAGGGCGGGTGCAAGGCCAGGGGAGGAGGCTGCCGTTGCCCCAGCAACAACCTGGGAGGCAGGAGGCGGGCGCGGTCTCGGAGAGATCTGCGCCTCAGCTCTCTCGCTGCCAGGAAGGTCCTAGGAGAGGCGTGAGCCAGACCTGGGAAGTCAGCGCCTGCGGAGAGAGGGACAGGTTAGGCCCATGAACTCCAATCCCCGCCAGCGTTCTCGCCTCTCCTAACCGTTAGGTACTTTGAGGTAGGAATAACGCATGCGCGAACTCACAGGCGGAGCTAAGGCGCCCAGCGACGCATGCGCCTCATGGACTTGGCGGGGGGGGGGCGGGGGGGGACGGAAATCTGACGTAGGAGGCGGAGTTTTGTGTTGTGGGCGGAGCCATTGGGCCCCCTGGGGCGGGACTTTCCGCGGCGTTGAGCCTAGGAAGAAGTTATTTTAGAGGCAGCCAGAGTTACGCGCCAGCTCCTTGGAGAGTCCGTTACTCGCCCCTCATTTTTCTGAGACTCTCCTGGAGAGGCAGTTAGTATCGTGGTTGAAACCGCAACCTCAGTGGTTTGACGAAACTAGCTTGGAATCCCACGTATTGCTCCTTACTTGGTGGGCCTCAGTCTTCCTATCTATTAGGTGGAGATAATTGTATACTTTTCTCATAAGGCTGTGATTATATTTTCCCCTTTCAGGGCAATGGCTGAGGTGCACGTGATCGGACAGATCATGGGGGCCACCGGTTTCTCGGAAAGTAGCCTGTTCTGCAAGTGGGGCGTCCACACAGGTATTCCCCGACATGGTTCATTTCCCCACCGAAACCTCTCAGTCTAGCTGCTCCACCTTCTTTCCTTGACCCCTTGGCTCAGTCCCTGATCCTCAGCTTCTGTCAGTTCTCAGGACTCCTACCCCAACCACATTCTGTTCATGCGAGTCTCAGGCTCCCTTCTTATCCCTTCCCATCCCACCTCTGGGAACTCTTGAGTTCTAGTCTCTCAATACACGTTCCCTGAGGGCTTCCCATGGTGGTGCTAGTGGTAAAGAACCCGCCTGCCAATGCAAGAGACATCAGAGACATGGGTTTGATCCCTGGGTCTGGAAGATCCCCTTAAGGAGGGCATGGCAACCCACTCCAGTATTCTTGCCTGGAGAATCCCATGGACAGAGGAGCCTGGTAGGCTACAGTCCATAGGGTCACAAAGAGTTGGACACGACTGAAGTGGCTTAGCACACACAGCAAGGATATAGGCTTGACACACCCACCTACCCCCAACACACACTCCCAATCCTCAAAACATTTAACAGCCCTAACAACACTATTTGGCTTTCATTCACTGTCTTAGAGGTACCTTGGGTGACTCCCCCATCTTAATTCTTTGCTTCACCATCTCCGTTTATTGAGTTCTTAAAGTGAACGGAAGTTTCCATCTTGGAATTAAGAGGAGAGACCACCCTCCTGTATTCATATTTCTCTGTGAAAACGTAGAAACCTGGTTCTGATCGTCATCCAAGTCCATCCACATAAGCCCAAGAGGGACCTTGGAGGTCCCAGTTTTCATGCCTTTCCATCAGAGGCGGTAGAGGGTGGTGGTTAGTGTGATAGAGCCACGGGTCACCAAGTCTGGGCTCAAATACAAACTCCCTTACCTATTAATTGGGAGTCTTCGGACTTGACCTTTTTGAGCCTGTTCCCTTGTCTGAAAATGAAGCTAATAGCACCTAAGAGGCAGCAGAGTACTGATAGGTTAAGAGCAGAGACTGCCTAGATTCAAAACCAGCTCCTGTTTATTAATTATGTGACCTTGGGCACTTGTCTTTGCCTCGATTTCCCTGTCTGTACAATGGGAATAATAACACTATTTACCTCATGGGGTTGTTATGAGGACTACATGAATATCAACAGCCCTTAGAAGAGGACCTGGATTTGTAAGTCCTTGTAAGTACTTGCCTGGCTTGTGTAACAGCTGGATGGGCTCTTGTTTCTAAGCCTGGGATATGTTGTCTAGCAGAGATACATGTCCATGAAATGAGTGTGGCCATTGTCATCATCATCGTTTTAGGTCCAGAGTCCTTTGTGATTTCACTGGTGGATAGACTAGTCGCTGAGATTCCCTGGGAAGTTGGGATCCTCCAGTTGAGTGAAAAAGACAAGCCTGGAATCAACTCGGTTTCCAGCGCCCTACCACTCATCTGTTCTGTGACCCTGGGCAAGCGCTGTTCCCTCTCAGAGCCTCAGTTTCCTGGTCCGTAAAATGGGACTATTTGTCCTTCATAGCAGCATCAGGAAGTCTTGTATGTGAGAATCCTGACTCAGGGTCTGTTGCTTTCCTCACTTGGCCCAGAAGGGAGCAGTAACCAACATGATTTTTATTATTTCAGGGGGGCTCTTCGCCAGGGAGGAGAGGCTCTCTCTTCTCGAGAGAGAGCCGAGGGGCAGTCAGATAAGGGGCTTGGTCTCTGCTATCAGTCAGAACTCTATTTGAGGAACTTCCCTGGTGGTTAAGACTCCACACTTCCACTGCAGGGGACACCGGTTCCATCCCTGGTCGAGAAACTAAGATCCCCGCATGCTTCAAGGCACGGTCAAAAACAAATAACAAACAAACCAGAAACAAAACAGAGCTCCATTTGAATTAGCTCCACTGTGGGATTTGGTCTGCTTCGGTCCTGCTGTAGGCCCAGCGTGGAGAACAGTGCTTAGCACAGAGAAGGTATTCAGTAAAGGTTTGTGGGATGAATGGCCAAGTGCCATTCCTTCTCAGAGTCTGTTTCTTTACCTGTAAGATGAGGATTGTATTAGCCCCCACCTCCTAGGATCATTTCTTTGTCCAGCAAACACGTATCGAGCACCTTCTGTGTACCAAGATCTGGGTTTTCGGTCCTAGGGATCCAGTACTTTATGAGATCCGTGCTCTCTTGGGGCTCACAGTAGGGGAGACAGAGAATAAATAAACAGATAAAGACATGAGTCCAATGATTACAGATCGTGTACTAGGTCCTAGGAAGAGATGAGCTGAGAGATGATGTGAGAGGGACTGATTAGTTTGGGGATAGGAGGGTGAGAGAGAAGACCTCTGTGAAAATAGCACTTGAGCTGATCCCTGAAGTATGAAAAAAAAAAGTCTGGGGACATCCAGGAGCAGGGTTTTCTAGGCAAAAGGAACAGCCAGTGCAAAGGCCCTGAAAAGTGGAACAAAAATAGAACCAGTGAGGCCAGAGAGTGGTGAGGAATGAGGAAAGTGATGAGAGATGAGCTCAGGAAGGTGGTGGGTGGGGGTGGGGAGGGGGCAGGGCACAGGCCAGGCCTTGCAGGGCCTGTGGGCTATGGAGGAGAATCTGTAAGCAGGGGGTGGGGTGGGGATTAAGAGTCCCAGAAGGCGGATTAAATGAATTCATTATTAGAGCGCTTAGCACAGCGTCTGGCATTTGGTAAGCACTCAGTGCATTTTTGCTGTGACTGTCACCCTCCGTAGGATTGCTATTACGATGCACCTTTCACGATATGCTCTGTGCTTTTGTTCATGAAGGACACCCTTGGCCCCATCTTGGTCCTCGGACTAGGGCCTCTAAATGTGGAATGAGAATAGTAATATAATAAAGTGATACCCGGAGAAGGCAATGGCACCCCACTCCAGCACTCTTGCCTGGAAAATCCCATGGATGGAGGAGCCTGGTAGGCTGCAGTCCATGGGGTCGCTAAGAGTCTGACAAGACTGAGCGACTTCACTTTCACTTTTCACTTTCATGCATTGGAGAAGGAAATGGCAACCCACTCCAGTATTCTTGCCTGGAGAATCCCAGGGACAGGAGAGCCTGGTGGGCTGCTGTCTATGGGGTCGCACAGAGTTGGACACGACTGAAGTGACTTAGTAGCAGCAGCAGCAGCAAAGGGATGCCCAACACTTATTCAGCAGGCACTATGCCATGGACACTTCTTAGTGCTTCGTGTGTATTAATTCATTTAATCATCTCACAAACCTGTGAGGGATGCATTATTATTATACCCACCTTACAGATGGGAAGACGGAGGCAGAGAAAGTAACAAGCCCAAGGTTGCTTAGGCAGGAAGAAATAGTGCCAGGATTTAAATCTAGACATTTGGCTCCAGAATCTACACTTTGCAACCCTTGACCACCACCCACCCCCAGTTCCAGGGAGAAAGGGGGTCCTGCAGCCACAGTGGGATCCCCTTCCTGAGGACTGTCTCCTACCCCTCGCCCTGACCTCATCCATGTCCCGGCTCTCACTTGCAGGGGCAGCATGGAAGCTCCTGTCAGGAGTGCGGGAGGGCCAAACACAGGTGGACACCCCCCAGATAGGGGACATGGCCTACTGGTCCCACCCCATCGACCTGCACTTCGCCACCAAAGGCCTTCAAGGTGGGTTCCCAGCCTGGGCCTCAGGCTAGACTAACTGGAGGTGGGTTAGCGGCACCCCCATGCTACCAGAACCGGAACCACCAAGTGCTGGCCCTGCTTCCTGTGCCTTTGGGTCCCTTTCCTGACCAGACTTGCCCTGGAGAGGCTGAGCTGAAACCTCCCCAGGCCAGCTCTAGAGTTTGTTAGAACCAGGGCAGAGGCCAGGGTGAAGGGGGCAAGGTCAAGGGGCATGTGGGGGGAGAAAGACGTGGCTTTCACAGAGACAAAGCAAGAGAATCTTCCATCAGAAGGAAGCTGGGAGGCACTTCCTGGAGGTCCAGGGGTTAAGATGCTGTGCTTCCAATGCAGGGGGCCTGGGTTTGATCCCTGGTAGGGGAACTAAGGTCCCACACAATACTTGGCTCAGCCAAAAGAAGAAAAAAGGAGGAAGCTGGGAGAGGGTTATGAGAGAGACAGAGGTGAAGGCTAGTGGCTGTTCTGCAAGCAGGGCTTTTCTGCTGCTCAGAGGGTAAATGAATATGTGAGAGAGGAGGGGTATCAGAAAACCTTTTCTGGAGGAATATTTATGTCATTAGAAAGGAGTAGATTCCAGGAAATGGTCTAGATAAATATGCCATATATTTCTATCATATAAATAATAGTTACTGAGTACCTGCCCTGTGTCAGAGGGGGCCAAGGAGATGTCAGTGATGAGACAGCCCCTGCTAGCCCAGCTCTGTTCCCACACAGATCATCTCTAGGGAGAGAAAGAGCTACCCTGAGTGGCAACCCAGAGTGGGCAGGCCTGGATGAGGGATCCTGAAGGACTCTGGGAGCCCAGAGGAGGTGCCTTACTCTGCTGGGGAGTTCAAGGAGGGCTTCCCGGAGGAGGGGGAATGTTTAGCTTTGCTGTGAAGAGTCAGTAGGAGCCATTAAAATGGAAAGATGGAAGAGGGTTCTAGGCAGAAAGCCATGTGTGGAATGGTCAAGGGGAAGGTGAGTCGGGTATTTGGAGGATGGAGGGTGAGCAGGGAGACTACAAGGGGTGATGTGGCAGGGGACAGGGAACAGGCCCTGCAGGATCTTCAATGCCAGGCCACAGAGTGGAGGCCATATCTGGGGAGCCAGAGCAGGTGATTGACAAGTCAGATTTTGCTTTTAAAAGATCCCTCTGGGGACTTCACTGGTGGTCCAGGGGTTGAGGATCCACCTTCCAATGCAGGGGAGATAGGTTCAATCCCTGGTCAGGGAACTAAGATCTCACATGCTGTGGGGCAGCTGGGTCCACGTGACTACTGAGCCTGTGGGCTCTCGAGCCCTAGTGCCACAACAGAAATCCCATGTGCCACAACTGAGACTTGATGCAGCCAAACAAACAAACAAAAAAAAGATTGCAAAAAAAAAAAAAAAAAGATCCCTCTGGCTGCCTCATGGGTGCCGGATTGGAAGGTGAGGCAGGCCACAGTTCTTTCAGCTCTTAAGGATCCCAAATACCCTTGCCGTTTCTTTTCTCATTCTATTAGGAAATCCCATTAGCTCCACCTTTGGAATGCATCCTGAATGTCATCACTCCCCCGACCCCCATCACCTCTCACTCTGCTGTTACCATAGAGTCTTTACTGAGGTGTCCCTCCTGTGAACACCTAAGTCAGGCCACATTCCTCCTCTGCTTAGGACCCTCTGTGGTCCCCACATCACTCAAGGTAAAAGGCAAAGCCTTACCATGGAAGGACAGGGCCCTGCTTGATCTGGTTCTGTCTCCCCTTCCCCATCTGCTCCAGCCACATCAGTCCCACCAGGCAGCTCCCACCTCAGGGCCTTTGCACTAGCTGTCCCTGTGCTGGGAGCACTCTTTCCTAGATAGCCATATAGCCCCCAGTCTCTTCCCTCCGTTAGGCATTCCCTCCGATGTCACCTTCTCAGTAAATTTTTTCTTGATCACCGCCTTCTAAAACTGCATGCCTACTCCCACCCTACCCAGCTTATTTTTCTCCAGGGCAGTTATCACCATCTGACATAACCTATAATTTGCGTATTTACTGTGTTGGTTGTCTAAGATGTCAGCTGCACAAGGGCAGAAATTTTTGTCTGCCCTGTTCACTGCTGTATCCCCAGCTTCTAGAACAGGGCCAAGCTCAGAGAGACTCAGAAAGGTGGGTGAAATGGGGCTGGATCTCCCAAGCACTTTGCCTATAGGGTGAGGAGCTGAACTGTATCTTGAGTGAGGAACTGGGAAATCTATGGAAAGGGGAGAAAGATGCTTCCAGCTGCCAGGTGAAAGATGAGAAGGCAAGAAAGAAGGCCCTGAGGCCAGGAAAGAGGACAGGGTGTGGCCATGGGGAGGGAAGGAAGGAGGCATCCAGGACAAGGCCCAACACCCTCACCTGGGGACTGGGCTCCCCAGAGGTGGGGACACAGAGGAGGAGGCCAACAGAGAATTCAACAGAGGCCAGACCTCACGGGTCTAGAATGTTGAGGTTGGACTTTATACTGAGAGCATTAGGGAATCATGGAAGGGTTTTGAGCAGAGGAAGAACCTGGGTTCAGAAAGATCCCTTTGGCTGCTCTGTGGTAGTCCAGAGGAGGAGGGTGGGGCAGAAACCTGGCAGGGAAGCACTGGGCCTGGGTTCTTCAGGAGCAAGAGGCTGGGCTATCCCCCTTTACCTTTCCTCCCTCCCTCCTATCCTGCAGGCTGGCCCCGGCTCCATCTCCAGGTGTGGTCCCAGGACAGCTTCGGCCGCTGCCAGCTTGCAGGCTATGGCTTTTGCCATGTGCCCAGCAGTCCAGGCACCCACCAGCTGGACTGCCCCACGTGGCGACCCCTGGGCAGCTGGCGAGAGCAGCTGGCGAGGGCCTTCGTGGGTGGCGGGCCTCAGCTGCTGCACGGAGATGCCATCTACAGTGGGGCTGACCGCTATCGCCTGCACACCACCTCCGGGGGCACCGTGCACCTTGAGCTGAGCCTGCTGCTGCGCCACTTTGATCGCTATGGGGTTGAATGTTGAAGGAGCCTATAAGGATGGCTGGCCCCCAGCCATATCTTGGGACACCCCATAAGGGGCAGGATGGTGCAGTGGTCAGAAGTATGGGCTTTGGAGACTGTATGCCTTGACCCAGCCAAGGCTGGTGCAGCTTCTAACCTGACTAGCGCCTCAAGCCCAGTGGCTGCCGCTCCCAGTTCGTTTTCCCATCTGTAAAATGGGGGCAGCAGGTGTGTTGGGCTCACAGGGGTTGGGTGCAGAGAAGCTAATGGCACATGGAAGGGCTCAATAAAGGTGTGGTGCTTTTCAAGTGTGGGTGCTTTTTTGACCTTCATCTGTCAGACGTGGGCCAGGGGTGGGGGGATTCCTCCTACTGTTACCCTCCTCCTCAAGCCCCCTTCCCTTGCCCTCTGCCTCAGCGTCTGACCCCCTTCCCCACTCTGGGTGATGCTCTTAAGGGCCCCCACTCCTTGGGGGTTCCCCCTGCCCCGTGCCCCTTTCCCCAGTGGCTCCTTAGCTTCTGGCTCATCCTCTTCCCCTCTGCCCCGGTTTCCCACTCTCCACTCGAGGCGGTCCACCTCCGAGCCCCTGTATCCTGCGTCCCCATTCTCTTAGCCTTGCGCGCTACGTAGGTCTTTATGCTCGCTGACCCCCGGCCCAGTCCTCAAAGCCACACGCATCACTGCCGCCCGCTTCGGTGGCGCTCGCCGCCAGGAGGCAGCACCCTGTTGGTGGGGCGGAGCCGGGTGTCCGCCCCCTCCCCCCGGGCTTAAGGGACCCCCCTTGGAGCCCGCCCACGCAAC
>NW_011494852.1:8539095-8539772 GCF_000754665.1 Bison bison bison | reverse complement strand
GAGGAGCGGGAGGAGGGACGAGCTGGTTGGGAGAAGAGGAAAAAAAGTTTTGAGACTTTTCCGCTGCCTCTGGGAGCCGAAGGCGCGGGGACCGCAACGCGCAGCGCTGCTCCGCGAGGCAGGACCTGAGGACCCCAGACAGCAGCAGCCCCCGCCACCGCCTCGGACGCTTGCTCCCTCCCTGCCGCCTATACGGCATTCCCCAGGCACCCCCATTCCGGACCAGCCATCAGGAACCGCAAACCCGACTCCCGCGAAGACTTGACCCCAGATTTCGGGCGCACCCCCTTGCACGGCCCCCCAACTCCCCAGCCTCTCTCCTGAGCCCCCGCGCATCCGAGGACCCTTCTCCGGGATCCGGGATCTCTCTCAGACTTGCCTCAGCTTTCCTATTCAAGATCACCCATCTCTAGTACCAGAGCTCACCCATCTCGGTTTTTTTCCGTGGGATACCGAGAACCCACCCATCAGAGCCTCCCCTCCAGCTCTGCTCCGTTCTCCCTGAAGGCCTCAACTCTCCCCGCAAACAGACCCTCCTACCTTTTCCTCGGGAGACCCCCACCCACCCCAGCCCCTGTAGGGGCGGGGCCTCCCTCTTCCCACCCCAGCCCAGCTCGCGCTCTCGGCTGTGCCGGGGGGCGCCGCCTCCCCCATGCCGCCCTCGGGGCTGCGGCTGC
>NW_011494852.1:8522928-8538971 GCF_000754665.1 Bison bison bison | reverse complement strand
GCCGCTGCTGTGGCTACTAATGCTGACGCCTGGCCGGCCGGTCGCCGGACTGTCCACCTGCAAGACCATCGACATGGAGCTGGTGAAGCGGAAGCGCATCGAGGCCATCCGCGGCCAGATTTTGTCCAAGCTTCGGCTCGCCAGCCCCCCGAGCCAGGGGGATGTGCCACCCGGCCCGCTGCCCGAGGCCATACTGGCCCTTTACAACAGTACCCGCGACCGGGTGGCCGGGGAAAGTGCCGAAACGGAGCCTGAACCAGAGGCGGACTACTACGCCAAGGAGGTCACCCGCGTGCTAATGGTGGAATACGGCAACAGTGAGCTCGCACGGGCAGGGGACCCTGGAGGGGAGCCCCCAGGGGGCGCCGGAGTGCAGGGGTCACGGGGAGGAAACTGCTGGTAGAGGAAACTGGCTGGAGGAAGAGAACCCCCGGGGGCGCCGGGAACGTGTCGGGGGGAGGGGTCCCAAAGAGATAGCGCTGAGCTCCCTAACCCCAAGGTATCTGGTCTTGAATAAGAGATAGTGAGCGAAGTGGACCGCTTTTAGAGGGCGACGGGATCATGCGAGATCGTGTGGGGAGTCCCTTAGAGTGAGAGAAGCGAAGCCATTCGAAAAAGACTTCCCCTTGCAGGGTGCTCGAGAATGCAGGGGGTCGTGGGAGCGGGGCTGCAGAGAGGGATCTCGCTTTGGGAGAAACTAGCACCCCGGCATTTGGAAAAGGAGAGGTAGTGGGGAAAGCTGACTCAGAGTTCAGGGGCCGTGAGGCAGGAAGATTCAAGGACAGAAAAACAGAAGCGAATCCCAGAGGGGTGCCAGGAAAGTAGAGAGAGTGGACCCGCATGCACAGGACGCGAAGAACACGCGAGATTGGAGGAGGGCTTAGAAGGAGAGGGTGATAAATGTGAGGTCGGAAAGGGACGCGAGGTTGTAGGGTGCGGGAAACTAGCGGGAGAGAAGCGGTGACCCTAGGATGTGCCCAGGGGGTGGGGGCGGGGGGTGTCCAGAATGCGCCGGGAGGTGCTTTTAATATTTCCCACAAGGACTGTAAGAGGATGAAACCCAGAGAAAGAAGCGCGCGCTCCCAGGAAACCTACAATACTGGGTCGTGGGAAGGGGTTTACAGAACGGGAGAATAAGCGTGGGAAAGGTGGACCTGGAATGGGGTAGAGGAGCGACGGATGGTGTCATGCTGGGAGCAGCGGGGCCCGCCACCCTCCCGCCGCTGGCTGGAAGGAAGAGGGCTGAGTGAGGAGTCGTAGTAGGGAGAGAGCTGGGTGAATGCGACTCTGCGAGACCCGGGGGAAAGACCGAGCTTGTAGGGGTTGGAGAAGCCCCACGTGGGTGCCACGCGCGGGTGTGGGGGAGGAGCCTGCGCTTCCGGAAGGAACAGGAGGACCCCGCGGAGTTCTGCGGAGAGCCTAGACCCCAAGCTCCTAGTTCCTCTCTGCGAGGCTGGGGAAACCCCAGCGTCCGGCTGCCTAGCCCTCCCTTCCCTTTCCTTCTTGTGCCTCGGGGTTGGGGGCGGAGGGTTACGGGGCGGGGATCGCGCGCTGAGCCTGGGGCGAGACGAGGCAGGTCCGGTCCCCGCCCTCGCGACGGCGGCGACTCCCGCCCTCTTCACCCCTAGCTCAGGGCGGGGCTACCCTGGGCCCGCCCTGTCGGCGCCCGCGCGGGTACCCAGGCGTCCGGCTGGGCCCCGAGGCTCGGGGGCGAACCCCGCCCCCCGCTCTTAGTTTCCCTCGTGGGCAGTAGACGTGTGCGTCTCTGGCCCATTTGGGCGCCCAGTTGCGGCTTCAGTCAGATGACATCCCTACAGCCTACCCACCCACATCTCCGTCTCACCTTTTCCGTCGACGCTTCACCTTCGTTGGAGAGGTTTTTCCAATGCTGACACCTTCAGTTGCTCTTCAGCCCTCTTCTGCCTCCATCTCGCTCCCAAACCCTCCGTCTGTCTTCCCGTTTGACTTCTGCCTTTCTGTCTCTCCCGCATCCGTGTAACTCTGACCCTCTCTGGGTCTCCTAGTTTCTCTCTCCATCTCTTCCCTTTTTCTCTCTTTTTCTCCTCAATATCCTATTTCCATCTCTCACTCTGACCCTTCTTGCTCCCTCTATCGCTCTTCCTCCCTGTCTCCTGGGCCTGGGCTCTGCCCTTCCGTTTGGGTCGGCTGAGTAACTCTTGGGCCAAGATAGAGCTTATTCGTGAGGGAAAGGGGCCAGCCCGGCAAGAGACGGGAGGAGCAGGGGGAAGGAGGCGCTCAAGAGGGTCTTCCTCTGTCTTTTCTCAACATGTCTCCACCATTTCCATGCCCCCACTGCAGAGGCCTAACGAAACTGCTCCAGTTGATCATGGCCTGCCGCCCTCATTCCCAGTCCCCAATTTTTCCTGAACTGGGAGTCTTCTTAATTTTGTTTCCCTTCCCCCACCCCTGAAGCCATCCTTATCTAGAGTGAACTTTACTTTCTCTAGCCAGTTAAGGGGGGAAATACTACAAATAATAACAAAAATAATGTCACATTAGCAGGGAGGGAGCATAGCCTAGGGATTAAGAGCATAGGCTCTGACCAGACTGGCCAAGTTTGAATCCCCACCCCACACTGTAGTTTCCTGGCTGTGTTGCTTAGGGGCAAATTGTTCCTCTCTTTGCCCATCTATAAAATGGGTATACTAATAGAATCTTTCTCATGGGGTTGTTGAACACACATTAAAGTAATCACTGTATGCAGACTCTGTGCGACATACTTTATCTGCATCATCTCATCTATTTCACACTGTCATCCTGTCATCAGTCCTTGGCTTATAGGTGAGAATCTGGCAAGAGAGACGAATTCATCTGCCCAAAGTTCCACTGCGCTTCAGTTAGGAGAGCCTGGGTTGGGAGGCAGAGAACTTGATGTCAAGTAGATTTAACAGCTCCAAGAGGGAATGTGACTTGCCCAAGGTCACAGAAGGCAGCAAAGGCATAGTCTGATCCAAGTGCCCTTTATCTCTCTGCTTCAACATAACTTGCATTTGAGGCTCCCGGTGGTGGGGAGGCCTGAGCAAGCAGAGCAGCCCCACCCCCAAGCCAGCTTTGTACTGAGGGGCCACTTCCTACCTGATGAGAGGGTTAGGATAGGACCCTGTTTAAAGAGCTAGAGGAATTTCCCTGGTGGTCCAGTGGCTAAGACTCCAAGTTCCCAATGCAGGGGACCCAGGTTCCATCCCTGGTCAGGGAACTAGATCTCACATGCTGCAACGAAGTGTTCGCATGCTGCAACTAAAGACCCCACATTGCACGAAGCCCGAAGATCCCACACGACAACTAAGACCCTGCACAGCCAAATAAATAAATATTTAAAATAATAATAAAGAGGTGGAAACAAACTCAGAGAGGAGAAGCTAGTTACCTAAGGTCACACAGCTAAAAAGTGTCAGGGTCGGAGTCCAACCCAGAGTTCTTTGATTTGGGGTACACTAGCTCCCCTGCCCTTGCCAAACACTGACAGCCCCCCTACCCTCGACTCTTTCTGCCTAGAAATCTATGACAAAATGAAGTCTAGCTCGCACAGCATATATATGTTCTTCAACACGTCTGAGCTCCGGGAAGCGGTGCCCGAACCTGTGTTGCTCTCTCGGGCAGAGCTGCGCCTGCTGAGGCTCAAGTTAAAAGTGGAGCAGCACGTGGAGCTGTACCAGGTGGGGGCAAGGGTCCCGGAAAGTGGCCTGGGCTAGGGTGGTCCCAGGACGGCCGCAAGGCTGGTGGCTGCAGGGTCCACATGGACTAACCCTGAAAGATGAGGGAGCACAGAGTGTGGAGTCTCCTAGAGCCCTAGAATGTTAAATGCTTAGCAGCTGGAATCTTTGGAGCTGGACTCTGAAAACTCAGGACAAGGAAAGTTGGAATCTTTGAAAAGTTGGAGACTTTCAAAATGCCCTGTGCCCACCCAGTAGCCACTAGCCACATATGGCCATTTAAGTGGATTAAAATTAAATAGAAGAAAGAATTCAGTTTCTCAGTCTCACTGGCCATAGTTCAAGTGGCTCGTAGTCACATGGAGTGAGTGGCTGCTATTTTGGACACCACCGATAAAGCCCATCTGCATCGTCACAGAAAGTTCTCTTGGATAGCTCTGTTCTAGAAGAGTCTCCAGGAAGAGTCCAAAAAATCTGGATTTTCTCGAAGGCTATGTGACCTAGAAGCCCTGTCAAATGGAGTGTTAGATTCAGTGGTAGATGTTAGACTCTTACAACGAGGAAGCTTTGATACTAACTGCTCGGAATCTAGAGAACTCGGCTTTATGCTGCCAGTTCCCAGGGCGTCATTCCTCGTGGATGTCAGGCATCTGCAACGTCTAGGTTTCTGGCACGTCGGACTCCTGGGTTTGTTGAACTTGAATCTCATAAAACTTTTCGAGTTCATAGAATGTGTAATTCTTGGGGTGCCACCAAGTGCTGGAGTTATGGAATGACTTCGAACATAACTTCTAGAAAGCGATAGACTCTAAGAATTCAGAGCTGTATCGTCAATGACCTCTGTGATGTCAGTAGGAGAATTTTAGCCTCATGAGCTGTCCAAGCTGAAAGGAACTGGGCATTTCACCAGTGAGGAAACTGAGGCCAAAAAAGAGAAAGGAATTTTCCACAGCCATGGCGGGATCAAGGGTGGAGGCTGAAATGCCTAGGTGCCTTGACCCCTGGCCTGGAGTTCTCTGTCCCCTGTCATGGAGTTGGGTGGTTTCTGTGAAGCCCCTCAGTGTGGATGTCTGGGAGGGGGACTGATGGACTGTGTGGAGACCCGTTTTGGGGAGCAGATGGAGTGAGAGGTGCAAGGTACATGGGTGTTTGTGGCAGCCTCTACCCACTATCTCACTCCCCAATTCTTCATCCCCCAGAAATATAGCAACAATTCCTGGCGCTACCTCAGCAACCGGCTGCTCGCCCCCAGCGACTCACCGGAGTGGCTGTCCTTTGACGTCACTGGAGTTGTGCGGCAGTGGCTGACCCGCAGAGGTGAGGACCACTTGTCTGCCCCACCTCTGTTTTGTAACCCATTTTTTGTCCTGGGACCACCCTGCCTAGCACCCCCCGCCCTGTGTTGGTGCCAAAGAGCCCAGACCTGGCCCTCCTCCCAGACACTCACACCTGAGTGATTAATGGCTAATCCATTCTTGAGCACATGCATTGTGCTGGGTGATGCTGGAGACACAGAAGTGACGAAAACAGCTTCATCCTGACCTTCGGGAAGCTCCTGTTCCACTGCTGGGGTTGGGGGACTTGGGGAAAGACCTGAAAACCAGGTAGTAATGTCCCAGTGTGGGCAAGGTTGGGATGGGGAGCCCAGGGGAGGTGCCTGATGCAGCCTGGGAGGTCAGGGAGGGCTTCCTGGAGGAGGGGATATTGGAGCTGTGTCGGAGGGATGCATGGGGCCAGCCTGGGAAAGGAGGGAGGGGCAAGAGTGTTCAAAGCAGAGGGATAGGCTGTGCAGAGGCCTCGAGTCTAGGGAAAGCCTGACACACCTATTCTGTTTGGAAGAGGACCATCTGTCCTGTCATGTTGAAGGCCCCAGTGCTCACATCTCCCTTCCTAGTCTCCCTCTCATTCATTCCTTCATTGGGGTAAATGCTAGTAGGTTCCTGCTCTCTGGCTGGCCCTGTGCTGGTAGGGGGGAAACACAGTGGTAACCATGACAACCTCTAGGCCTGCCCTCATGGGACCCGCACTCACTTCTAGATACCCAGGAAATCTTTCCCAAAGCCCTAGCAGGCCATGATGGCCAGGGTGAGCAGGGCCGGGATGGGGGAGGCATAAGTGCTATAGGAGCCCAGAGGGGGCACCCTAACCCCTCTGAGGGGATCCAAGAGAGCTTTCTGGGTGAGAATGATTGTGTTGAGACTCATGGAAGAGGTGATGGTTTGACCAGAGGAAAGGATGGGAGTTCGGGGGCAGGTGCATACTGGGACGAGTGTCCTGAGCTGACTGCTGAGTCCAGAGCACCTGATACAGGGTCCCACACAATAGTGGGTGCTTAGGGAAGCATTCATTCAGCCATTCATTCAAAAAACCTTTCTTCTGGGATGTATGTATACATTCACCTGATTCACTTTGCTGTACAGCAGAAACTAACACAGCATTGTACAGCAACTACACTCCAATAAAAGTTAATCTAAAAAATAAGAACAACTGATAAATACTGCTATGATTATTAGATATACATATTCTTTCAAAAGGGCTTCCCTGGTGACTCAGATGGTAAAGAATCCGCCTGCAATGCAGGAGACTAGGTTCAATCCCTGGGTTGTGAAGATGCCCTGGAAAAGAGAACGGCTACCTACTCTAGTATTCTTGCCTGGAGAATCCCATGGACAGAGGAGCCTGGTGAACTACAGTCCATAGGGTCCCAGAGTTGGACACAACTGAGTGACTAACTACTTTTTAATATACAAAAGTAACAGGTTTTATTAACATTTTTTGAACTATTCTTTCAAAAAAATGTTAATAAAACCTGTTACTTTTGTATATTAAAAAAAAAAGAAGTAAAACCTTT
The DNA here is from genome assembly GCF_000754665.1 of Bison bison bison. Lineage (NCBI taxonomy): Eukaryota > Metazoa > Chordata > Mammalia > Artiodactyla > Bovidae > Bison > Bison bison. Next base: position 8,532,446 of record NW_011494852.1, on the reverse strand, counting down.
CTTCTGCACCTGCCTTGGGACAGGAGCCTAGGTCCTTGCATCCCATCCCAGCCCTGCCTGTGGGCCTTGGCTTCCTCATCTGTAAAATGGGGAACTTTGGTGAGGATTAAAGGAAATAACGCACAAAGAGTGTTTAGAACAGGGTCTGGCACCCAGCGCACTCAGGAGATGTTTGTTTTTAAGACGGAGGGCCAGGCCCAGCAGGGAACAAGAAAACAAGGTTCCCTGCCCCCGTAGTATCCTGCTTGCCACTGAAAACAATGAGGGAAATAAATAGCCAAAGACAAATGTTAGAGCTACAGAGGTCAGTGCTTTGGAGAAAAAAACGTGTTGTCACAGTCGGGGGAGGGGCTGTGTCCTGGAGGGCCTCCTGGAGGAGGTGGCCTCAGCGCTGAGACCTGGAGGAGGAGAAGGAGGCTGCAAGGCCAAGAACTGGAGTGAGAGGGTGCAGTGAGGGGGCAGGCAGGGGAAGGGGCAGGAAAGAGATCCCCCCATACCCCAAGGGTTTGCGACTTCCTTCCTCTCCTGCCCACCCCCACAGGGATGGGTGAGCCGCCCCCCTCATGCTGGCTTCCCTCTTCCCACTCCCACAGAGGAAATAGAGGGCTTTCGCCTCAGTGCCCACTGTTCCTGTGACAGTAAAGATAACACGCTTCAAGTGGACATTAACGGTGAGGCCCCCTCCCTGCCCCCCACCCCCGCCGACGCCCAGCAGTGATGTGTGTCTGTGTGTGTGTGTGTCCTCCCCTGCCCATCCTCGTCATTCATCCGTATGAGTGTGTGTGTGTATTCCCAATCCTCCCCACCCCTCTGACTCCCAAAACCAAAGCAGGGTTCAGTTCCGGCCGCCGGGGTGACCTCGCCACCATTCACGGCATGAACCGGCCCTTCCTGCTCCTCATGGCCACCCCTCTGGAGAGGGCCCAGCACCTGCACAGCTCCCGCCACCGCCGAGCCCTGGACACCAACTACTGCTTCAGGTGAACCTTGCAGCCTCCTGGGCTGGGGGCGTCCTCGCCATTCACTGAGCGGCCACCACAGGTTGGGCATGTGGCTGGTGCTCTGCTTGGGCTAGCGTCTCCTTCAGCCTGGAGGGTTCAGGGCATGAGGTCCGAGCCTGGGATGCTGGAGTGTGTGCGAACTAGGAGTCCTTGGATGTTGAGATCAGGCGGGTCTCTTGCTGGTTGGTTGGCATCGGAGATTTATTAGAATGTGGAACACTGAACATGTGGGACTTCAGTATTGGAAGGTCTCCGTGTTAGATTTCTGTACTGTGGGCAGATTGGGGTTTGAAAACGTTGGGATTCTAGGATATTAGAATTTGGTATTAATTATTGAAATCAAAGAATGTTGGATTCAAGGACTGTTGGGTTCTTAGAAGTTGGGAATTCAGAACTGGAAGATTGCCCATGATGGGTACCATTGACAGACTGGACTCTCCCATTTTGGCAGGTTGGAGTGCTTGAATATTAGGTCCAGAATTGGTGGAATCCTGTGTTGAACTTTTAGCCTCCAAAAATGTTGGAGTCGGTGAAAGCCAGAATACTGGCACCTTAGAATGTTGGGACTCAGTCTTATTTATTTATTCTTGATTGCACTGAATCCTCACTGCTGCTCGAGATTTCTTTAGTTGAGGAAGCGTCTCTTGTTGAGGAGCATGGGCTCTAGGTGCTCTGTCTCCAGTAGTTGCGGCTTGCCCATATGGGATCTTCCCTGACCTGGGATCAAACCCATGTCCCCTGCATTGGCAGGTGGATTCTTAACCACTGGACCACCAGGGAAGTCCCAGTGCTAGAGTCTTGTTAGAATCTTGGAAGCCTGTGATCTTAGAAAGTGGCAGCTTGAACCTCTTGGGAGATGGGCTCAGAACTGTGGAATGTTGGAATGCAGTTTTAAAATATTGGAATTCAAGAATACCAAGATCAAAAAAAAAAACAGAATGCCAAGATCCTCGAGAGTGGGGATGTGGGAATTCTAGAAAGTTGGAAAGCTGTTGCTGTGTTAGAATCTTGAGATGCCAGTATGTTGCAGTCTAAGAAAACTGAGAAGTTGTAGTCTCGGAATTTTGAAATTCAGAGTTAGAATATGGCAAATTTAGAATGATAATCCGACCTTGGCCCGTCTCTGCTAAGTACTTTGATGGTGCCTTTGGTTTTTGTTGCATGCACTTCTCCTGTTGCAAAGTCAGCTCTGTTTCCAAGATCCTTCATCACCAGATCCTACCCTCTGCCCAACAAACCTATGAACGAATGGATAGATTAAAATCTGAGTGCCAGCCTGCTATAACATTAAGAGAAAGGCAGCCAGCCATGTGAGTGACACAGTGTCACTTAGGAAGTCTTGCCAAAAAATCAAACCTGAAGCCCATCAATAATGGTAGGTCCAAGTCCCAATTTTCCAGAAATATAAGGACAGAGAAACATGTTAAACAGCCACCATGGGCATGCAGTCCGCAACATCTAGATTGTGGGAAACCTGACCCAGTTTCTTCAACAAATACAATACAAAGGGATGAAATAGAGAGATGGGTTTATATAGATTTTTAAAAGAATCTTAAAAGATGTATCAACCAATAGCCCTGTATAGACTTTACTTGAGTCTTTATGTATGCAGACTGTTTTTACAATTTTATTTACTTATTTGCTTTTTGGCCTTGCTTCACGGTTTCCAGGATCTTAACCTGACCAGGGATCAAACCCATGTCTCCTGCATTGGAAGCATGGAGTCCTAACCACTGGACCACCAGGGAATTCCCCAAACTTTTTTTTTTTTTTAAAGATATTGGGACTTCCCTGGTAGTCCAGTGTTTAAGACTCTGTGCTTCCAATGCAGAGGATGTGGGTTTGATCCCTTGTCAGGAAACTTAAGATCCCACATGCTACATGGTATGGCTAAAAAATAGATAAATAAAATAATTAAAAAGATACTTATGAGACAGTTGGGGAAGTATGAACTCTGACTAGATATTTGATGGTATCAAGGAATTACTGTTAATTTTTTGTGTGATGCTCTAAAGTAGTCTAGATTTCCTTGGAGATAGAAATATTTATGGATGAAATAATATGATGGATGACGTGGGTTTCAAAATCATTTGTCAAAGGAGAGAAAGTGGATACGGGTAGAAATACAGTGAAACTGACCATGACTTGATGTTTGCTGGAGCTGGATGGTAGAGACACAGCAGTTAAATGTAAGATTCTCTGCTTTTGTGTATGTCCCATGCCTGTGCTGTGCTCAGTCGTGTCTGACTCTTTGCGACCCCGTGGACTGTAGCCCGCCAGACTCTTCTGTCCATGGAATTTTCCAGGCAAGACTACTGGAGTGGGTTGGTGTATGTCTGAGACTTTCTGCAATAAAAAGTTATTCTTAGCTTAACCACTATCTCCACTGGGAAGCCTCTGTGACCCTTTCCCCAACATCCAGGGTTAGAGAGTAGCTCAGGGTCACCTGGAGGGCTTGTTAAATGTGGCCTGCTGTCTCCCAGCCATCCCCATCCCCCAGTTTCTGATTCAGTGCATCTGGGGTGGGGCCTGAGAACTTGCATCTCCCACAAGTTCCCAGGCGATGCTGCTGCCGCTACTCCAGGAACCCCACGTGGAGAGCAGTTGAGTTGAGTAACGGAATCACACACTGCAAATCAGAGGATCTCAGCACCCCAGCAGAGCTGGACCAGAAATGATAGATTTTACTGGACAGTGGTTCTTCCCCTTTTGTGAATCTAACACCTTTTTGAGAAGCTGAAAGCCGGGAACCTTTTCCCCCCAGAATATGTCTATACATACACACATATCTGGGCTTCCCTGGTAGCTTATCGATAAGGAATCCGCCTGCAATGCAGGAGCTACAGGTAACAAAGGTTTGATCTTTGAGTCGGGAAGATCCTTCAGAGGAGGAAATGGCAACCCGTTCTACTATTCTTGCCTGGAGAATCCCATGGACAGAGGAGCCTGGCAGACTACAGTCCAGGGGGTCACAGAAGAGTCAGACATGACTTAGCAACTAAACCACAACAACACACATCTGTGTGCATGGTTTAGAGAGCTCAGAACCCTCCCTGAGCCTGTCCATGGACTTCCTGATGTCTCCTCGGCCCTTAACAATAGCTTATTTGATCTAACGTTCCCTGCATCTTTGTACAGATGAAGGAACTGAGGCCTAACCAGACTGAGGAGGGACCAGGCTGAGCTCACAGGAATTTCAGTTTCCTGACTTCCTTCTTGAGGTCCTGTGGCTCTTGGAAAGGCCTTGTCTTGCCCTGGGAGAGCCTGTGGCATCGCCTCCTCACGCTCTGCTTGAGCTGACATGGTTGGGCTGGGCAAATGAAGTCAGAGACCTCTGGCCCTGAGCTCTACCACCTACAGCCTACATTTGAACAGACAACATCCCCCTTTCTCTAAGGCTCAGTTTATTCCTCCTTCAAATGGGAATAATAGTATAAGACCTGCCTTGGAACTTCCCTGGTGGTCCAATGGCTAAGACTCCACACACCCAATGCAGGGGGCCTGGGTTCGATCTCTGGTCAGGGAACTAAGATCTTCATATGGCAACCAAAGAATTCACCTGTTGCTGCAAAGACCTGGCACAGCCAAATACATATTAAAAAAAAAAAAAAAAAAAAAGACCTGCCTTGTAGGAAATTCTGTATTGATTTTTAAATAGGAAAATACATGTACATGGACCAAACCTAGAAAGGATATTCAAAGACTCTCCAGTTCTGACCCTTCAGTCCCCCTCCAAACAGACTTTTATTATATTCGTGCAGGCTTTTCTCTAGTTGCAGTGTGTGGGTTTCTCACTGCAGTGGCTTCTCTTGTTGCAGAGCACGGGCTCTAGAGTGCAGGGACTACAGTAGTTGCAGCACATGGGCTCAGTAGTTGTAGCTCCTGGGCTCTAGAGCACAGGCTCAATAGTTGTGGCACAAGGGTTTACTTACTCCACAGCACATGGGGTCTTCCCGGACAAGGGATCAAACCCCTGTCTCCTTCATTGCAAGGCAGATTCTTTACCACTGAGCCACCAGGGAAGCCCGAGGACTGACTTTTGCATCTGAGCCTGGGACAGAGATCATGAGTACATGGCAGTCGTCTTACCCACCACCACTCTCTGATGTGCTTCTGAAAAATGTAACATTGACCAATTAATTTATACAGCCAACACTTGTATACACTTGTATACAGCCTACACTTGTATACAGCCAACACACAGCAGGTGCTGGGGACTGTTATGGGCAGTGGGGACACCTTTAGGGACAAAATAGACAAAAAGTCCTGTCCTCAGAGGAAGACAGGAAATGAACAGATGAACAAATCAATCTCTAATAAAAGAGCAGGTGGCAGTAAGTTCTAAGAAGGAATATAAATCCAAGGAAGAGGAAAGAAAGAAATCGTTGTGATGATTTGTTTTTCCTAGTCTGATTTAAACTTTTTATTATGGAAACATTTAAATGTATAACCAAGATGGTAAAATGAACCCCCATACACTCTGATCTAGATCAACAGGCATTAAGATTTGCCCCCTTTCAGTTGCAGACATTTTTATATTTCCTTGCAGAACTGAAATGCCGTTATTACGCTAAATGGAATTAACTATCCTTTTTTTTTTTTTTTCCGCTGTGCCTCATGGCATGTGAGATCTTTCCTGACCAGGGATCGAACCCATGCCCCCTACATTGGAAGCACAGGGTCTTTACCAATGGACTGTCCAGAAAGTCCCTAGGAATTAACAATTTTTTAGATTGGTGTTTTGGATAGAATCATCCAGGAAGGTCTCTGAGGCAATGACGTCATTTGTTTAACTGATATTTATTGAGCACCTACTGCATGCCAGGCAGTGTTGTAGGAGGGAAGACTCCCCAAAGTGAAGGATGTTTGAGCACATGTATAAATGGAGTGAAGAAAGAGAGCCAGAGAGGGTATCTGTGGGAATAGCAAGCCAGGCAGAAGGAACAGCACGTGCAAAGGTCCTGGACTGGGACTCAGGAACAGCGAGGATGCTAAAGTGGCCAGAGGACAGTGAGAGAGGGGGAGTGGGGAGGGAGTTGAGATCAGCTAGATCTGGTGGCTCCTTGAGCTTGTGGCGAGGACTTGGGCATTGGGCTTGTTCAGAGCAGAGGGGCAACATGATAGTCTCTAGTATGTGGCCCCAGAAGGTAGGGATTTGTCTGTTTCATTTGTACTGAGTCCGCAGTAGACCCCAGCCCAACACGCAGTAGTTGAGTAAACATTTGTTGGACACTTAGAACATATCAGTACACATGGACCTGCACTGTGCTGTTTATGTCGCAGTGTATAGATGTAGTGTGATCTGTGTAGCTGTCTCCTGTGGACAGTCATTTGGCTTCTTTAGGCTTGGTTTTTTTTTTTTTTTTGGCTGCACTGTGCAGCATGCAACGTGGAACTTCCTTGCCCAGGGATCGAATCCATGCACCCTACAGTGGAAGCTTGGAGTCTTTTTTTGTTTGCTTGTTTTTTGTTTCTTTTTTTGTTGTATTGAAGCTTGGAGTCTTAACTACTGGATGCCTCCTGGGAACTCCTCATTTGGTGCCTTACAGGTGTGTTTTGAGCGCTGCCTGAGATAACGCTTATGAGGATGCTCTTAGTGCAGTGCTGGACTAGAGGAAGTGCTTTATCAGTGTAAGCGATGATCACTACTATTACTGCTGTTATTACCACAGAGGGTGCAAGGGAGACCAAGTTGGATACCATGCTGGAGGGCAACCAGGGTGAAACACACACACTCCAGGGGAGGAGAGGCAGCCTTCTGCTCTCCTGACAGTGTTTTTCCCTCCCGCCTGCAGCTCCACAGAAAAGAACTGCTGTGTTCGTCAGCTCTACATTGACTTCCGGAAGGACCTGGGCTGGAAGTGGATTCATGAACCCAAGGGGTACCACGCCAATTTCTGCCTGGGGCCCTGCCCTTACATCTGGAGCCTGGATACACAGTACAGCAAGGTGCGTCTGGAGCCCGACACCCCCTGCTCCCCAGCTGGGGGTGGGATGGGGGTAGCAGAAACCGAGTGAGGAGAGGGAGAAAGAGAAGTCAAATCAGATGAATTGGCAAGATGGTAGTCAGAAATACAGGGGAGAGGAAGGTTGGAGGGGAGGTGATAATGGGATGGGAGAAAAGCTCGAGGCAGGGTCTGCAAAGTTAGAGACTCAAGGGAGTGGGAGACAGAGATATGGGGAGACCTAGTGGTAAAGAACCCACCTCCCAGTGCAGGAGACATAAGAGACAGATGTGGGTTCAATCCCTGGGTCAGGAAGATCCCCTGGAGAAGGAAATGGCGGCCCACTCCAGTATTTTTGCCTGGGAAACCCCATGGACAGAGGAGTCTGGCAGGCTACAGTCCATGGGGTCACAGAGTCGGACACGGCTAAAATGACTTAATCCCAACTTGGGCGAGGGAAGAGGTGGGGAGATGGAAGGAGAAAGAAAAGGAGACAGAATGAGAGAGAAAAAGGTAGGAGGGTAGAGAATTTGGAAGATGGAAGGAGAAAGACAGTGAGATACAAGCCAAGAGTGGAACATGGGGAGAGGCAGAGAACCAGAAAGACACGGAATGAGATAAGAGAGAGGCAGATGGGGAGAGAGGCTGGCAGGGTGGCGGCATCCTCCCCACGACCCCCGACCCTGACCCCGCGCACCCGCCCCGCAGGTCCTGGCCCTGTACAACCAGCACAACCCGGGCGCTTCGGCGGCGCCGTGCTGCGTGCCTCAGGCGCTGGAGCCCCTGCCCATCGTGTACTACGTGGGCCGCAAGCCCAAGGTGGAGCAGTTGTCCAACATGATCGTGCGCTCCTGCAAGTGCAGCTGAGGCCCCGTCCCACCCCAACAGCCCCCGCCCCGTAGGCCCCGCCCACCCGGCAGGCCCGGCCCCGCCCCCGCCCGCCTCACCAGGACTGTATTTAAGGACACAGCACCACCCCCCCATCCCACTCCCATCAAGCCCACCTGGGGTCCATTAAAGGTGGCGAGAGGATTGGGTCTCTGTGTCGTTGGGCGCGTCACGGCGTTCTCCCTTCTGACTTCTCTTACCCCCCTCCCTCCCCTCCATCTGCCGCCTCCTGTCTTTGTCCACCATTCATTTGCCCCTCTTCACACACAAACTTCCTTTGCGCTTGTTATGTTCCTTACTCCTAATGAACATTTAAATTTATTTATTGTTAGGTTTCTTGATTGAGCACCTTGGACCCTATTTTAAGTGTCTTATAGTAATTAACTTTTTAAACCACCATAACAAAGCTCTGAGATAAAGAGATTGATAATACCCACTTTAAGAAAACCAAAGCCCAGAGAGGTTAAGGAATTGTTCCTGCCCACCAACAACCTACTTTCTGGGGAGGAGACAGACATAGTAGCGTTGTGCAAAAATAGGAAAGCAGGATGGGCTAGAGATGGCTTTGGGGAGGAGGGAAGGCCTCTTGGAGGAGGTGGCATTTGGGACTTAAAGGAAGCCAAAATGGCAGTTTGGGGGAGGATGGGGGAGGGTGTTCTTGGTAGGAGGACAAAAGCAAAGGCCTGGAAGTGAAGATGAACTTGGGGTAAGCTACACAGGAAAGAGGCCAGTGCGGTTAGAAGGGAGGGGCATAGGGAAGGGTGTTAAGATCTGAGTCAGAAAGCAACACTCACAGGCCAGAGAGTAATAAAAACAATTCTCCACGCTAGGTATGGAGCTTCTAGCTCAGGGCATTCTCCCCACAGCTCAAGAAAGCAGGGGTTGGCAAACTATCTCCTGAGGCAAATTCTGACGGGCTGCCTATTTCTGTAAATAAAGTTTTACTGGACCACAGCCATGGTCGTTCCCTACTGTACTGTCTGTGGCTGTTTTAGTGCTACAAGGGCACAGTTGAGTAAAAACTGTGCAAAGTCAAAAACCTTTACTATCTGACCCTTGATAGGAAAAGCCTGACAACTCCTGCTACAGGGACCATTTGCTCCCCATTCCACAGATGGGAATACTGAGGCACAGAGAGGTTAAGTGACTTGTTAAGGTCACACAGCTAGCAAATGGCAAAGCTGGGATTCGAATCCGGGCAGCTGGAGTTGAGGGTTTATGCACACGACTTCTGCACTGGTCCCACCTTCCAGACCCCAATCAAGGAACCTGTGAGAACCTGTTCTCTGAGGGAGGCAGGCACCATGACAGGGTTTTGAACAGAAGAGGGATGTGATTTGACCTGCTCAGAGGTTCCTTCTGGCTGATGGGTGAGAGCAGACTGAAGGGGGATGAGGGTGAGTGCAGGGAGACTGATTGTCCAGGAGAGAAATGACAGCACCTTGAGCTGGGGTGGGTTTCCCTTTGCTCTGTTTGTTCCCATCTGCTGGGGTCTTGCTGGTGAACTCTCCCCTGCTTCCTCTTTCTCTGGCCTCTGTTTCCCCTCTTCCTCCCTGGTTTCAGTTCCTGTCTCTCCCTTGCCCTTCTCCTTAACCTGTTTGGCTCAGTGACCCCCCCTGGGGGAGGATGGTGTGAGTGCTGAGCTTCCTTTGTTGGGGGCGGGGGCGGGGGCTGGGCTCCAGTC
>NW_011494852.1:8521931-8522828 GCF_000754665.1 Bison bison bison | reverse complement strand
CATGTGGTCACTCCTCTTGCCCCAGGTCTGGGAGCCATAAAGGGCCGGGCGTGAGATGGGGGACCAGAGGAGGTCTCTGTTCAAGGAAGTGTCACCATTGTTAGCAGCCTCTGGTGTGGAGGTGCCGGCAAGGACGCGAGGATAGAAGAGTAGTCACTGCAGCCCCACGAGGATGTGGCATATGTATGCACACATTCACATTCACACAGAGGTTCAGATACGGGTAAAGGTCCCACAGCGTCCCAGTCGCCTGAGTGCCACAATGGACATGCACACAAACACCTGCGGGACCCACGAGGCATTGGCTGGGAGACCTGGTGCCAGTGTGACACACTGCCCCATTCCATGCACACAGTCCAGGCTTGGAGTTCCGCTGGGACACACCATAAGCAGAGACTTCAACGGGGACACGGCAAGACGCAGTGACCCAAGTTTTTCCTGTGGGGTCCTGGTCACAACCACCGCACAGCAGACAGGAAGAGGAGTGTCACGCACACACTCCTCGCAGCATCCGAGCAGGTCAGGAAATGAAACGAGACTCCGGTTGCGACCCACCAGCAGTTACACAAACATCCTCCAAGGGGTCACCGTCACCCACAGGCACAGCGTGCACGCACACGGCCTGACACGTCACGGCCCCACCCAGGCGCGTCCCACACACGGAGACCTGACACGTCAGGACCGCGCAGACTGCCGGCCGGGCGGGCGGTCGTGCCGCTGCTCGGCCTGACAGCTGCCGCTCCACACGCTCAGCCCGGGGAGTCCCCCCACGGCCCTCCGGATGGCGGCCGCCCCGTCATACCCAGACGCGCTGTCACACCCCGGGGCCCAGACGGAGAGTCCCCCACACCCAGACACACCCCCGGGGCCGCGGCCCTCACACGCCCGGCTCGCGCC
>NW_011494852.1:8516150-8521540 GCF_000754665.1 Bison bison bison | reverse complement strand
GTGGGGGGAGCCTGGGTTCCGGCTGGAGCCCCAGCTTCCCGTCCGGCCCCCACGGGGCAGGAAGCAGGGCCGAGGGAGGCCAGCCCAGGCCTTCCTGCCCCCTCCCCCAGACGTGCCTGGGACCTGGGACGGGGTCAGCGAGAGAGGGAGAAAGGGAGGGGGGCGGTGAGGCAGAGGGAAAGCAAATCCCCTTCTGCCTCCATCTCTGGACATCCAGTGTGTTGGTGTCTTTCGTGTTTTTAATGTGAATTTGTGTGTGTGTGTGTGACTGTGCTGCATTCGTGGCGTTTGCACCTGCTTTGTGTTTCTGCTGTACAAGCCGGTGTGCACTCTGGTTTCTGTGTCGTGACACCATGTGACTCGGTTAGTCTGTGTGTGTAAATTTGTTGTGTCCCTGGGGTGTGTTATTTCTCTGGATTCTTTTCTCAACACCCTTGCTCTTCTCTAGGTGTAAATTTATACATTCTTAGCTTAAGTTTGAGTAGAAGTGTGTTTATGGTCTGTGAGAAAAGTGTGTTTCCAGGAGGTGTAGTGTGTGTGTGGTGTTTCCTACTCAGGCTGTTTTCAGTATGTGTGTGTAACAGTTCCCAGTGTGTCTGTGGGCCAGCGGCTTCTGGGTTACATTGTTTCGTGATCAGTGTGTGTTGCTGGTATTCTGAGCATGTTTGTGTCTGTGGGGTGTGTCTGCCACATGCTTGCTGTCCTTGCGGTGTGTGTGCGTGTCCGTCTCCGGGACCGGTGTTCTCAGCCTCTGTGGTGTCTGTGAGCAGGTGGTGTCTGCATTGTGTCCCCACTTGTGGGCTGATGACTTCAGTGTGTGAGCAGCTGCGTGGGTCTCTATTTTGTGCTGTCGCTTTGGAGTTTTCAGTGGAGTGTGTGCTCACGTTCACGGGCAGCTGCCTGTGCGGGGCTGCATTTGTGCTCTGGTGTCTCCAGGGCAGGGGGGCATCCTGTGTCCCCAGTGAAGCCGCTGGCGTCCCAAGCGACACGCCTGGCAGCCTCCGTGCCGAGTGGAGGCTGGCTGTGTCTGCGGCCGCGTCCCCTTGCAGGCTGGTGCCACGTTGGCTCGGGGCTGGCTGTGGCGGGCAGGGCAGGGCAGGGGCTGTGGTGGGCACTGGACCCACGCCCAGACCTCGGTATAAATATCTTGAGCTGCCGGCGGCTGTGTTTACTCGGCCCCAGCCCGGGGGCGGTAGCAGCCCGGCAGGTCCTTGGGGGCGGGGGGTGACCAGGCCACAGCAGAGTCACTTCCTTCTGGCCAGACAGGCCACAGCCTCGCTGCCCCTTCCCGCCCCCTTTCTGGGTGGGGGCGAGGTGGTGACCCCTCATCCTGGGCTCCCAGGGGCCACCAGTGAAGCCCTGACCCGCACATTCCCGTTGGGCTTCCCAGGATCTGGGAGAGAGACCAACAGTGGGGACGAGGGGGGTGAGCCAGGAGACAGCAGAGGGGTAGGAAAAAATGAGGGTGAAGCCAAGGGGAGCAGCTGGGGCGGGGAGCTGCGACAGAAAGGTATGGGGAAGCAGAGACAGAGGGAGGGAAAAACAAGGAGAGAAAGGTGGAGGGCAAAGCGGCGGAAAGAGAAGGGGCTGAGAGAGGGGAGATGAAAAGTGGCAGGGAGATGCTGACAGAGCTGCAGAGACAGCCCCCCAGAGAGAAGACGGAGCAAGGGGAGGAGCAGAGGAAGGAGGGGACAGTGAGGAGAGGGGCTGGGACAGGTTTGGCTCTGGCGGGACACACAGAGGTGTCAGATGTGTGTGTGTGAAGGGAGCTGGCTGCCAGCAGAGCCCGAACGGGAGGACAGACCAGAGACACGGGGGTGGGGGCCGGATGCCCTCAGAGGGGCTGTCCCCTCCCTGACTCAGCCTTTCCGCCCACCCCAACCCCAGGAGCGGGAGCAGAGGGGTAGGCGCCTCTCTGGGCACCTCCGTGTCTCAGCGGCTCTGACGGGGGTGTGTCTCCGGGCTCCACCTCTGTCTCTCGGGTACAGACGCTCCTGCTCCGCCATCTGACTAACCCTAATTCTGACTCAAAATGCTGTCTCTCATCACTTAAAAAATTATGTAACAAATTTATGTATGGCACAGTATATCACAAATTTAATGATCAAATGAAAAACGCACAGGTCATCCAGGGCTGATATTTGTGGTATGAAAGACCCCTCACAACTCGAGGGCATGAACACGAGCACCTGAGACAAACATCCCCTCCTCTTCATCTTTGCAAGCTGTGGGTCTGGCTGACAGAAGGGCCTTGCGCCTCCTCCAAGATGCAATGTCAGTGCTGAGAGTATGTACTGCACAGGATCTCTGTGATGGTTCAGTGATTCAGGTACTGACTAAACACTAGAAGATTCCATGCGTCTGTGGAGAGGAAGGGCAGTGCCTAGCATAGCAGGAGGGCCCCAAAGGTGTTATCCACTGTTAGCGGCCTCAGCAGCTGACTCTCCTTCAGTCAGTACCCCTGAGAAATGGGTGTGTCCGTCCATGCCACATGGCCCTGAGAGTGGACAGGCAGGCCAGGCACGGTGGTCTTGGCCTTGAATATGTGACATCTCCTTTCTGGGCCACCCGTGGCCCACACATGAAATGGGACGGAGCCCCTGCTTCCTGGGGCTGTCTGGAGGTTCAGTGCAGCATCAGGCACCTGACTAGGGCCTGGCACAGGACCGAACTGCTCAGGAACTGGAAGCTTTCTTATTCAATAATCTATCTGAACCATACCGAGCACCCCCCCAACTCCAGCCTCCATCCAGCTTTCAATTTCTGTGTCTGGCTCTAATTCCAGTTAACCCAGAGGGCAGAGCCAAGCCCTGGGGGTTAAGTGCTGTGGCCCCAGGAGTCCTTGGGATCTCCCTTCACCCTGGGCCGCATGCTGGAGGCAGTTTTGAGAGGGCTTTCAGGCCAGGCCATGGCCTGGCTCACAGGAGGGGTCCCCACACCCCTCTTCTCCAACGCATGGCCTGTGTCCTCCCCCCGTTAGCAGCCAGCCTCTTCTGTGTATGTCTGCTGGGGGAGCATGAGCTGAGTGCGGGGCCATGGGAAGGCAGGACGCCTGGGTTCCCACAGGCCGGCTGCTGAGTCACCAGGCGGCCATCTGGCTCCCATTAGCCCAGGGCGGCAGGGGGCTCCGCGGGGCCGGCTCTGTGGCTGGCTGGGGCCGACTGTGTGTGTATGTGGGATGACTCAGGACCCATGATAACAGCCTGTGCGTATTCGGGGAGTGTAAACAGGAGAGGGAGAGGGAAGTGGAGGAAGTGAAGGAAGGAAGGAAGGGAAAATTGTGGCTGGGAGAGGGATGCTGGGAGGGGAGAGTCCCCCCTACCCAACCTGGCAGGCCCGTGGTCCCACGTTGCTCCTGCCCACCATTCCCAAACCTGAGCCCTGAGGGAGAGGTGAGGGCAGGAGGCCACTCCCAGGGTCTCCCCGCTGTCCACAGCGAGGCTGGGTTACTCAGCAGCCAGGATGGGGGATGCTGACGGCCTGGGGAGAGGGCAGGGATCCTGAAACCCAGAGATAAAGGCAGAGAGGGACAGAACCAGCACAAAGGCTAAAAGAGATAGGAATGTGTGGCCATGGATCCCGAGAGCTGAATCGACAGGAGACAGTAGGTAACAGGCAAGGAGGTGCACCTGCGAGCCTGAGACCCCATTGCAGAGTGCAGGAGAGTCAGGGCAGGGCTGGCGGGGGCAGAGTGGTGGAGCACTGCTCTGAGGTCAACCTGGCCAGTTCCAGCCACAGAGGGCCCCCTGGCCTAGGTCCAGGGGAGGATGTTCATCTCAGGCCGTTGTGGGGACAGGAGCCAAGGCACGGAAGGAGGGGAAGAAAGAGAAAGGCAGAAAGGAGAAATAGGGAGGTGGGGAGAGAGAGACAGAGACAGCAGGAGCTAGAAAGGCAGAGAGAAAGGGGGTGGGAGGATGCCCAGGCAAAGTTGGGGTGAGGGCATGGAGACCACCGCCAGGCTTGATGGTACCAGGCAACCGCCCTGCTTCTGCTTAGAGAAAGTCCCTGAGCTGGCCTGTCATCAGCTGCCTCGTGCGGGCGGGAGGTGGCCGCAGCCATCAGTCCCCGTCCAGCTCTGGGCTGGGCGCGTCCTCAGGCTCCTCCTCGTCGAAGTACCTCTCCTCCTCGTCCCGGGCCACGATGTCCAGGTTGTCGAAGTCGGGGTTGTCATCCACGGTGCTGCAGGGGGAGGGGCTGTCAGGGATAGGCTCTGCCTGCACTCGGGCCTTCCCGATTCTCACCCGGTGGAGGAGCTGGGGCCCGGGGTGCCCCCCGAAATGAAAGGCCATGTGCTGGCAGCTCTAAGTTGGAGCTAACTTACAGTTGGGTTAGGCTGGGTCTCTGAGGGCTTCACACAAAAAGTAACACTTGCCAAAGAAAGATCTTACAAGACAACTTCTGGTTTCTCTTAAAAAGCTGGAAGATGTGGTGACACATGGGCCCACATTCCCCAGAGGCAGCGCTTCCCAACCAGGAAGATTCTGCCCTCCACCCCCACCTCAGGGAACATTCGTTGTAACTGGGGACACTTTGGTTGTTACAACTTGGAGAGGGGCTGCTGCTGGTGTTCAGGAGGTACAGGCCAGGCAGGCTGTTCAATGCCCATTGCACGAAGGACAGTCTGCACAAAGGATTATCTGGACCAAAAGGTCCACAGTGCTGACAGGGAGAAACCTTGTCCTCAGGCGGCCAGGGGTCCAGCTGTGAGGAGGACCCTCCCAGGCCTGCTCACACTCTCCAGTGCAGGAAGCCTTATCCGGTCCAGCCCCCTCCCCTCTGATGAGACGCCTGCCTCCCTCCTCACCCCTCACCCACCCTGCTGGGAATGCTCTTCCCCCAGGTTTTCGCATTGCCTACTCATCCCCTGCTGCAGCTCTCTGCTCAAATGTCACCTGCTCAGCCTCTCCTGGCCACCTCATCACCCACCCCGCTGCTTTTTCTCCCTGGCTCCCTCACTAGATCGTTTTTTTGCCTTCCTCACTGGAGTGGGATGCCCTTGGACAGAGAACCCTTCCACTGGTTTTGTTTGCTGCTTGATCCCCAGAGTCTGGACACGGCTGCGCTGAGAACCTAGTGGTGAATGCAGGCCAGCAGCTCCCCCACCCCCCGAGATGGGACAGGCTTCGGCCCACACCACTCCCCATGCTGGATCTGACTTCCTCATGGGGACCTGGCTTTATGATGGCAGTGGTGTCCTTACCGAGTGCCCAGGTACTCTACTCACTGCTTTGTGTGGAACCCTGAGAGTGATAAATGTCGAAGTGGATCAGCCAGAATTGCCTCTGGAGCTGGGGATCCCAGACTGGACCAGAGATGCTCTGGTACCAGGGGCTGGCGTGGCCAAGGCAATGAGGACTGCCAATCTACTGATGAGACCCGAGGGGCTGCTT
>NW_011494852.1:8515736-8515906 GCF_000754665.1 Bison bison bison | reverse complement strand
CCCAGGTGGCCTGGGAATCTTATCCCTGGGGTTGTACTGGAGAAATGAACAAGCAGCACGGCACGGGCGCCCGGCACAGGCCCCTCCACACCAGGCATCACCCTGCCAGTGATGACTTCCTGCAGCATGAGGAGGTCTGCAGTCCTGGGGACACTTCGTATCAGGCCGCC
>NW_011494852.1:8514766-8515636 GCF_000754665.1 Bison bison bison | reverse complement strand
GACTCTTCGAATCCGGCCGCCATACCATCTACCTGGACAGGAATGTTTCGGTGGTCTATCAACGTGGAGCTGAATGTCAGCCCTGCTCAAATCCCTCTTTCGGGGGAAAGGACAGACGCTCAGAGATGGACAAAGCTACTCCAGGGTCACCCACTGACCTCTGATCACCCCTGAGCTGGGTGAACCCAGGGCCCCTGCCCTGTGGGGTGCCAGGCTGGGGGAC
Organism: Bison bison bison; assembly: GCF_000754665.1. Taxonomy (NCBI): domain Eukaryota; kingdom Metazoa; phylum Chordata; class Mammalia; order Artiodactyla; family Bovidae; genus Bison; species Bison bison. The sequence goes on along the minus strand of NW_011494852.1, from coordinate 8,515,413 downwards.
CAGGGGCGAGGGCAGGGGAGCACCTGTAGTCAAAGTCCCCATCCTTGCCATCCAGGAAGCGCTGGTGCATGCGGCTGGTGAACTCTTCCCGCAGGATCAGCCTCTCCTCCGAGTCAGGGACCCAGGCCTCCGAGTCTTTGCCAGGTCTCTGGTCTGTAGGGGAGACGCCCAGGGTGGGGGTGTGTGAGGGGTGCACAGAGAGCTGCGTCCCTCATGCTGGGTGGCCCTGGGAACAGGGCAGTGACTGCGATGGCCCCGTCCCTACCTTCCCAGGGCATACATCAAACCCATGACAACTCGGTGTTTTGGAGGCCGCAGAACAGGGTGGACCTGACACCTGAAGGAGGGCGGTCAAGGGAGGGCCCTCCAGGCGGAGGGAACAGCATGAGCAAAGGCCTGGAGGTGAGGGATGTCCTTCAAGGAGGGGGACAGGGATGCTGGAGAGGACGGAAGGGCTGGGGTACTCAGGGCAGCAGGGGAGGATGTGCTGTCTGTTCCTGCAGGCGCTGCCGCCAAGGAGCCAAGGCACACAGGCTGGGGCTGGGTGTGCCGACGCTGGGGCCCCCTGGCCTCTGGCCTCACCTTCCTCATCTTCATCTTCCTCCTCGTCCTCCTCCTCCAGGCAGGCCTCCTCCTCCTCCTGCTGC
>NW_011494852.1:8500760-8514528 GCF_000754665.1 Bison bison bison | reverse complement strand
AGGGGCTGGGTAGGGGTGAGCATCTGGGCAGACCTGTGTCTACCCAGGCGTGGAACCATGCTGACCGGAAGCTGTAGACACACAAGTGTGTGACTGTCCAATTCAGGAATGCAGTAAAACATGCACAGATGTCTGAGGTCGTGACCATGAGAACTCACGAACGTGTGTGAGCACGTGAACGTGACCAGGCCTGTATCTACATGTGGACTCACGTGTCCCAAGTTTGTCGGGTGCAGTCAGGTTGCTGGACATTCTGGCCCGAGGCCCTGCTGGCCTAGGGCCCCTGTGCAGCTGTACTGGCAAGAATTTGCACCCCATGTGTGCGTGCACACATCAGCACACTCCTTGGGCCCCTGTGTCTCAGAGCTGGTGAGCAGGGCATTGTGAGCAGGATGCAGAAGGGGAGCCAGTGTGTAGATCATGCACGCCTGTCTGCTGAGCCTCCTTCTGGCTGTTGCCTGGACACGCCTGCACTGCTGGACACGTTAAGAATACATCTGCATGGAGCGGGCGTGCGTGTGCACTGGATCAGGTCTCGCAGGGTACCTGCCCAGGCATGGGCATCCCTGTTGGTCTTCCAAACCCCACACCTCACCCCTCAGGTGGGCCGGGTTTCCCTGCCCCTCAGTCTCAGGGCCTTTGCACCTCCCCTGGCTGTCTGCCCCTGTAGAGGTGGCTTTGTCCCTTAGATAACGGTTCAGCCTGCTCAGCCCCGCCCTCAAGAGCCCTGTCTTGGGCTCTGTCTTGTCCCCCCTCTTACCCCTATGTCTCTGTTTCCGGTGTTTCCCACCACAGTCAGTTTCTCTCTCTCCTTATCTCTCACCAGCACACACTCTCTCTCTGGGTCTCGGTTTCTCCCTCCCCTCCTCTGCCCCTGTCTGCCCCAGTCTCTCTCTCTCTCTCCCGTTTCTTCAGTTTCTACCGTCTCACCCCACTTGCTTCATTCACTCACTCTCCCTCAGCTCTTCATCCCTGCTCCTCATCTGTCACTGTGTCCCTCCCCAGTTCCCCTTCTCTATAGCCTGTGCCTTCTCTCTGACTAGAATCTTAACTCACCCTCTCCTTCATTTGCTCTCATCTTTTAACATCTTTTAGTTCTGGTGTCTTCGCTCACAAAGCTGCTTGTAATTACATCATGGTCAAAAAGGTACCAATGTTACACAAACATTTTTAAAAAATTTAAAAATTAAAAGAGAAAAAGGTACTGATATTTTCTTTCCTGTTTCGTTTAAAAGATTTTTTGAGGTGGACCATTTTTAAAGTCTTAATTGAATCTTGTGACAATACTGCTTCTGTTTTGTATTTCGGGTTATTGGTCCTGAGGCATGTGGGATCTTAGCTGCCTGACCAGGGGATGAACCCGTTCCCCCTGGACTGGAAGGCGAAGTCTTAACCACTGGACACCAGGGAAGTCCCACTGATGTTTTTCTCCATGCTTTTCACATGTGTGTGTGTTTCAAGAGGCCTTTCCTGAACATATTCCTCTAGGTTTCTGGCAATGCCTCTTTGTACAGTACGAGGTAGGGACCTAGTTTTCGTGAGGGATGACCGGTTATCACAGTGCTGGACACTGTGTCCTTGCCCCACTGGTCTGAAATGGCACTTCTGTCACCTGCAAGATTCCAGCCCTTCTCACGGCCTGTGCCATTCTCTCCCCGAGTCCCTGCTTGTCCCTCCCTATCGCGCCCTGTCACCTCGCATTTCTGTCTCCGTCTCGCCAGGATCTCCGTCTGTTTCTGCTCTCGCACCCTTGTTTCTACTTCCTCTGCCGCAGTCCCCTCCCCCTCAGCCCGTGTGCCCCCACACCTTGGATGAGCTCACGCAGGGCAGCGTAGCGGCGGTTACGCAGGCGGGTGCGCAGCGTGCGGGGTCGGGTTGTGCCTTGCCGGGCCACCTCGGCACAGTAGAAGTCTGCGCGGTGGTCACCGCGCAAGTGTCCAAAGCAGGCCAGATGCTCCTCCCGGAGGCCCGTGCGGAGATCGGGAGAGCGTCGTGCAGGACACCAACGGCTTCTCGTGGTACAGCTGGCCCAGGATGGCCACCTTTTCCGGCTCCGTCAGGTCGGGCTCACCCTGCTGCTGGCTGCACACAGGCAGGCGGCTGGCAGCCACCGCGTGCAGCATGGCACTCACCGCCGGGTCCTCCACCTCAGGGGGGTCAGCATCTAAGGCCCTTGGCGTTCCCTCTGCTGCTTCCGCCTTGTCCTGGGGTCTGGGCAGGACCGGCGTCCAGCTCAGCTCCCCCCAGTGCCCAGGACTGGGCTCTGTGTGGCCTGTGGGGAGAGGGGAGATCAGTCACTCCAGGGATGGGAGAGGGGATAGAGTGGGTGGCAGGGAATGAGTGCTCACTCACTCACTCGTTTCACATTTAGCGAGCACCTGCTATATTCTTGGCACTGTTCTAGACCTAGAGAGACCACCCGAAGCAAGAGATTGACAGTTCAGTGGGGAAGGCAGACAAATGGAAACATAATTAGTAAAAATAATAGGGTTAGGTGGTTCCAAGAGCTGTGCAGGAAAATGAAGAGGGAAGGAGGAGGGTATGGGGATCAGGCTGCAGTTTTAAGTGGACAGTCAGTGAAGGTCTTGCCAAAAAAGTGACATTTCAGTAGAAACCTGAGGTCATCAGGGACTGAGCCATGAGATTTCTGTGGGAAGTGGCAGAGGAAAGAGCCAGTGCAAAGGCCCTGAGAGAGAAGTTTGCCTGGTCTGTTTCCTTAGTCCTTGACCACTTCATTCACTGATTCACTCAATTTTGCCTTTTCCCTTGTTCATGAAATCATCAATACATTCACTAACTCGTTCACTCATTCATTCATCCTTCTCTCCTAGTCACACACATCCATCTAACCACTTTTCAGCAACTGTAAATCTATGCTGGGCCCCGAGCTGGGCAATGCTGAGGATCCACTGAGGGATCCGAATCAGCTCCCAGGGAGCACCTGGTCTGATGGGAGAAGACAGACAAGGTCAAAGCCAGTACAGGCACTGGAAACAGAAAAGCTGAGGGCTGGGCAAGCCTTGGTGAGAGCTGTTTCTCAAAAGTGGCGGGAACTGGAGCAAGGCTACTGCAAGCAGGAAATAAGTGAAGAGGGGAAGTAGAGACAACTCCTTTAGGTAGCTTGACTTGGATGGGGAAGAGAAAGAGGGTGGTGATTATTAGGTGCAATGGGCTTCAGGGAGTGTTTTAATCACTGAGGCAAGAGAAGACTGGGCTGGACCATGTAAGGGGCTGTGGAAGAGAGGACAGATTAAAAAGATGCTTGAGAGGCTGACTAGGACAAGTCATGGGATTGAAGGGCTGGAAGGTGAGGAAGGCATTCAGTTAAGGTCCAGGCCTCTGGCCAGTAAACTGGTCAAACTGTCCCTGACACACAGGCATGGATGAGGAGCACGTTTGGGGGAAGATGTTGAGACCAATTTGGGACATGGATGGTATGACAGGCCCAGGAGACACCCAAGGGAAGGCATTTATGAGACTGCTGGTACCGGGGGCTGGAGACTTCTCAGGAGAGAAGTGTTGCTCTGGGGACAGTTACAGAAGTCATCAGAGACAAGGAAAGCAGTGGAGCTGAAGGAAATAAGTCACGGGGAGGGTACAGGAGATTGTGTGAGGGATGAAAAGAGAGGAGGGACTAAGAAAGAGCCCTGACTGGATGGGAAGGAGGCTGTGAGAGGCTAAAAATGGCCCCCCAATATAGCCACATCTTAATTCCTGGAACCCATGAATGTTAACCTTACATGGCCAAAAAAACCCCACAAAACTCAGAAAGTCTTTGCAGATGTGATTAAGGTATGGACCTTGAAACAGGGGGATTCTCTTGGATTATCCTGGTGGGCCCTAAATGCCATTACAAGTGTCCTGTCAAAGGGGGATTTGATGTACCCAGAGGAGAAGGCAAGGTGAAGACAGCAGCAGAGATTGGAGTGATGTGGGAACAAACCAAGGAATGCAAGGAGCCACCAGAAGCTAGGAGAGGTGAGGAATGTGTTCTCCCTTAGAGCCTCCTCGGCCCTGCTGACACTTTGATGTCAACTCAGTGATACTGATTTCAGACTCCTGGCCTCCAGAACTGTGAGAGAAGAAATTTCTGTTGTTTTAAGCCACCCAGTTTGTGGTCATTTGCTACAGCAGCCATGGGAAACTAACGCTGGCTGAGCAGGAGGAGCCTGAGAGATAGGAAGGAAATCAGAAAGAATGGTGTCACAGAAACCAAAGAAAAACATTCAGTAAAGACAGAGGGGTCAATGGCATCAAATTCTGCAAGTAGTTTAAAAAAGAAAAAAACCCTGAACTTGGCCATGTGGTTTAACTACAGAGTAGGGCTTCCTTGGTGGTACAATGGTTGAGAATCCACCTTGCAATGCAAGGGACACTGGTTTGATCCCTGGTCCGGGAAGATCCCACATGCCTTGGAGCAAATAAACCGGTAGCTCAGGACTACTGAGCCTGCGCTCTGCAACAAGAGAAGCCACCACAGTGAGAAGCCCACGCATCGCAACAAAGAGTAGCCCCTGGCTCTCTACAACTAGAGAAAGCCTCCATGCAGCAACAAAGAGCCACCCCAGCCATAAATAATTAATACATAAATCTTTCTTAAAAAGTAAAAACAAAAACAAACTACACTGGGAGGTCACTGGGGACCCTAATCAGTGCAGTTTCTGAAGGTAAAAGCCAGACAGCAGTGGGTGGGAAGAGGAGGCAAATGTAAATGACTCTTTGGAGAAGATTAAATGGTATCTGGAAGGCAGCATGCAATCAAGGGATAGCTTTTTAGGTTAAAACTTTTTTATTATTATTATGGAATATTTCAAACATGCACAGAAGTAGTACAATGACACCCCCCTCCCCCCAATATACCCATTATCCAGCTTCTACAATGGCCAATTCTTGGCCTGTGATGTTTCAACCAACCTCCTAACCGCACCTCACCCCACATACCCTGAAGCACCAGGACAGAATTTGGATGAGCAAAACAAAAGCATTTTAGGTACTGATGGGAGAGGCATCAGGAGAAATAAAGAGACTGAAAAACAAAGAAGAGCACAGAAATGGATTAACGACCCTGAGTAAGCACATGGGACTGTGGACTTTCGGGGAAAGGGAATTAGAGTGAAATGCGGGGAGGCATTAGCAAATAAGAGTCTGCGTGGGAGGGGAGGAGTCAAGGGAAAGAGATAACATGAGAAAGCAAGGTTGGCTGAAATAATGGGAGAGTTAGCCCGGGACAGGAACAGGTTTGCTAGTCTGAGTCAGCCTGGTAAGGAAACGGGTTATCCCGGGCCACGGAAAGAGCTGGAAGAGATTAATTTCGGGGGAGGCGATGGGATAAAAGAGGTCAGCCTGAAGCGGCCAGGTAAGGCCGAACACAGGTGCCCTCTTTTATAGAGTCCCTTCTTCACCTTCAAGGGGAAACATTTCACAGTGACACTGCAGCCCCACCCTCCTGCCGCCTCCGCGCTGCCAGGACCTCACCTTCACCAGGTTCCCTCGCCGCGGTCGCTACGGCCTCCATCCCGATTGTCTACGACTTTTTACCCGCCATGGCGAGCTCCTAACACCAATTCCGGACGCAGGTCCTTAGGGGCAACTTCCGGCTGAGTACGTTCCTGGGACCGGGTGCTCCACGGCATTAGGAACCAAAGTTCCGGGACGAAGGCGGCCCTTTCTATGCGCACGCATGCTGCTGTCCGGCCCCGCCCACTCGAGCCGGGCAGGAAAAGGGAGTCAGGGCCGGATAGGCTCTTCCGGGCCACCCCCGCCAACCTGAACCGCTTCGAAATTGTGGGGTATCAGGAGGGAAGCACTGTTCAACCTGTGCGCTACTGACCCCAGAGCCCAGCATGCTTAATTTGGGAATGGATGAATCACCACCCTTCATAACCTCTGAGTGCTTGGGCTCTGGTTTAGACCTATCCTCTTCACTACCTCAAACAATATTTGCTAAGTCTTGTAGCATGCCTGTCATCACACCCAGTCCCTGGTTAGCATGATTGGTGGTGAGATCAGAGACTGAACGTCCCACTCTGTTTCCAGGACCTGAAGAATCTGCAAGTGTGGAGAGAAAACCTTGGTTTTGATTTGCCCTAGGTGATAGGTAAGGGCTGGCATTCAAGTGCTACCAGTAACCAAATGGGCAGGGCTGATGGACCCACAGGTTTAGCCAAGGGAGCTGTCCGTCCCAGCCTGGAGGGCCCAGGGAAGGTTTCTTTCTGGGAGTAAAGGATACCCTGAGACCTGAAAGATGAGCAGGAATTAAGGTAAGAGGGAGGAAGAGAAGGGTCTTATGTAGGAAGGGGGCAAGGCAAAGCCCTGGAAGGGAAGGCGGGTATCCATGGTTCTGTTTGCTTCAAGGACTTCAGTATGGTCAAGGAGTGAAGTGAAAAGTAAAGTCGCTCAGTCATGTCCAACTCTTTGCGACCCCATGGACTGAGGAGCCTACATGTAATTTTCCAGGCAAGAGTGCTGGAGTGGGTTGCTATTTCCTTCTCCAGGGAATCTTCCCAACCCAGGGATTGAACCTGGGTCTCCCGCATTGCAGGCAGACGCTTTACCATCTGAGCCACCAGGAGTAGGAAAGTTCTAACTTGGCCCTGACCAGACTGCAAGGATCAGAGAATCTCATGAATCTATGCAAAGTTCCAAATACACATGCATTTCCAAGGCAGAATTTCATGGCATTTAGAGCCTAAAAGGGATTTGTGACTCTCCCTGAACACCCTAGTGATCTGAAGTTTGAAAGGGGAGTGGCAGAAGATAAAGCTAGTGAGGTCACCAGGCCCAAGCATGTGCACCACATAAGCTGAATTAAGTAGCTTGAGCTCCTTTATCCTGTGGAGAGCTAAAAGAGGGTGAGGGCATCAGGGTAAGGGACTGGAGGACAGCGAGATCTGTGAGGAGGCTGATGCAGTAACCCTGATATTATGGCTGAAAGTGAGAGGGTAACAGGTAGGAAGGCCAGGGGTCTCCAAATAGAGGAAATAGCCTGCAAGTGTTAGACATTTTTATCTCTCTTAAGCGGCAGGAGGAAACAAACTAGCAATATTTTTTCCTTCTCTATACAAATTTATAGGGAGGTTTCTCTTAAAATACTGTGTTGCCATAATGACACCCGGTTTCGCCTGAAGTTAGCTATTCTCGAGCCTAGAGATAACCAATGCCTTTTTCTTATGGAAATATTTGTCTTAAGCTATGCTAATGTACTATGCCTTTACCCCAAACTCTGTCTCCAAGTTGGTTCCGCCTCTTGGCCCAGAACCTACTTGACAAACCAGTATGGATATTGTTCCCCTAATCTATGAAAATGAAACTATTTGTATGGTCGTCTGCCCTTCTTCAAGATTCAAGTTAATCATTTTATGGCCCAGGATAAACCATTTGGTGCCAAGATTACCCCAAAATGCATCTTATGGGTGAGGGGCCTGGTGCCATTCTGAATTTTAAGACATTCCTTTCTTTCATTAACAGACTGCTAGTGACTATATAACATCCAGCTAAAGACTAGCAGGGGGGTACTCTTTCTGCCCCCTTCTGATGCCTGTATCAGAAGTTTTCTCTATCTCCTTTATACTTCAATAAAACTTTATTACACAAAAGCTCTGAGCGATCAAGCCTCGTCTCTGGCCCCGGATTGAATTCTTCTCCTCCGGGGGCCAAGAATCCTGGTGTATTCGCGTGATTCAACAACCTTTCAAAAGCAGGAGGAACTTCCTATTTGCACTCCCGGGATAAGGGATCTGGAGCAAAGTGGCTGAGTTGCTGCTTGGAATAGATGGGGACTGACCACACTTAGATGTTGCCAAGGCCAGCAGAGGGCACTATTGCCCAACACATGGACCTGCAGCAGGGGGACTTACCAGCCTAGAGGGCTTGCGGCCCTCTCAGCAGGGACGCCACTCTAGGATCACTTGTAGCCCAGTTAGGCATCAACCTTGGCTCCATCTCATGTCAGATGCCTCACATTTGCCTCAAAGGTAGTCAACCTTCCTCCTCCCTTTTTTGTAGCCCATGTCCCCTTCAGAAGGCTCTGAGATAGTTCTGTGATAGAGGAGGTGGGGCTGAACTGGCTCCTCCTGTGTCCCAGCCTTGTCCCTCACAAGGGGCCAGAAGCACAGCATGCCCAGAGGGAATGAAGAAATGACTCAAGTTTCCAGGGAAGGAGGACAGGCTGTGGGGATGCAATCTTTTATCCCAGGTCATTCCCACTTAAAAAAAATGTTCCCCTTCTTCAGGAAGCCCTCACCACACCCTGCACCCATCCCACGCTCTCACAGCTGATCTTGATGCTGTCACCATTCCACGAGAGGTCTGTGTCACTTCTGGACTAGGAGCCCCTTGAGGGCAGGGTCCAAGACCACCTTGGTGTTGCTGTGTCCTTAACACTGTCCAGAGTGGGTGGATAAGAACAAAGCAAAAACTGACACTTACTAGCTGGATACATTAGTTCCTGGAACCCCACTAGCCTGGATCCAGGAGCAGTCAGGAACCATCTTAAGTCTAGCACCCAGACCAGACCTAATGTAGATGGGCAGTCACACCCAGGGGTGACCCCAACAGTCCAGCCCTAGTTTCCAAACACCGGCCCTACCTTGCTCTCTGCTGAGGGACCTGTTACATCCTATTCACAAATTCTGGGAGAGAATGGGGGCTGTGGGTGGACTGAAAGGGGCAGAAACCAGAGAACCACTTTAAAAGTGAACTAGTGGATTTTAAACTGAGGGCCCCAGGTTTAAGGGGGCACACCCAGCACCAAAAATGGGGAAAGGCACACAAATCCCACCAGTCCATCCTAAAGGAGATCAGTCCTGGGTGTTCACTGGAAGGACTGATGTTGAAGCTGAAACTCCCAATACTTTGGCCACCTGATGCGAAGAGCTGACTCATTTGAAAAGACCCTGATGCTGGGAAAGATCGAGGGCCGGAGAAGGGGACAACACAGGATGAGATGGTTGGATGGCATCACCCACACAGCAGATGTGGGTTTGGGTGGACTCTGGGAGTTGGTGATGGACAGGGAGGCCTGGCGTGCTGCGGCTCATGGGGTCGCAGAGAGTCAGATACGACTGAGCGACTGAACTGAACATAAATCCCACAGTAAGTATTTAATGAATGAGTAAATAATGTCCCCTTGTAAAGGCCCCCACCCCAAGTAAAGGCCAACTGCAGTGACACTTCAGTGTTGAAACCCTGCTTCCTTCCTGCTAGGAGGTGCCATGTCATTTATTGAAAACAAAACAAAAACAAAAACAAAACAGGGCAAACACATTTCTTAATAAGTGCAGTTTGTTAAAAGTTCTGTTAAAACATATGGGTCAAGGGGAAGTAAAAATAATCAGAGGATCACTGTAGGAAAAACCTTTAGGTCTGGCACTGGGAGACCTCTGGAGAGGAGCAGTGGGAGAAACTTCATGTTCTGAAGGGTAGGAGTCCCCCAACTCCCTTCTTCCCTCTCACCCGCTTAATCCCACCAGAAACTACCAAGACGCCCGGAATAAAAGGTTTCAAGTTCAATAGTCACACTCTCTCCAAATACAAAAAGCAGGTACAATTCAACTCAACACAGAAGCTTGTGTGCAAAGTTACGGGAAACTGAGACATTGTATAAAAAGTTAGGTTAAAGATGATTCTGTGGTTTTGTTTTGTGTGTGTTTTGAGGGTGTGGTTCTTCCTCTGTCACCTGAACTCAGCAAAGAAATGGTTATCCTGATGAAATATCAACAGCCGACCCACAGTAAAAACGGACAAGTTCTAAAAATTAAAAAAAAAAAAAAAGCATAATTACCAAAAAAATATCTGTCACTGCTTCCTCCCTCTGCATTTTGCTTTTTAAAACTTGTGTTTTTTTAAGTTTTTGATTTTTTTTTTTTTTTAAATCCTGAAAAGTAGACAGTAAAACAGCTCCTGGAAGAATTTACAACCAACTGCATGAGAGTCTGGGAAGCTGAGGGGCTAGAGCAGGGCTGGGAGGAGAGGACAGGAAGGGGCCCTCCCCTCAGCCCTGTAGCCTCACTGTACGACCAAGGCAAGGGATGGGGGTCTTTAGTCAAAAAGGAGGAAGGGAGGAAGAGGAGGGTAGGGGGGCGAACAGAAAATAAAAGGTCATTGTTGCCTGTTTGAATCCAGAGGAAATGCCCGGCCCTGTGTGGGGGAAGAGCCCCTCAGAGGGGAGGCAGCCCTGGGAGGACCCATCCCCCAGCACCACGGGACCCGGTAGGGATGGATGAGGAGGGCTGAGGTGGGCGCTGGTGGAGGAAGCCGGCAGGGGCCTCCAGGACACATGGCTACTGTGTGCTTGTGCCCCCCTGTGTGTTCCCGGAGTAGCTCCCGTAGTCATAGTTCCCGTAGTACGGCGGCCACTGGCCCTGGTTCTGATAGTACTGGTTCCACTGCTGGGCGTACTGGGGAGAGAGAAACCAAGAACACGACATGTTCACCCAGACCCACATCTGGCTCCTCCCCGATCACCCCCCACCATGGTACAGTGACGTTAGTCAACAATAGGTCTCCTGACAGAGAAACCAAGGTACCTTGGGAGGACAAGTGAATGACCTGATGTAGCATGGGTGGTCAGTTAGAGACTGAAGCCCAGGTCTCCTGGCTTGCCAACCTACTGCCCTTTCAAGTATAGCTAGATGTGTCTTTGTTACACCACAATCAAAATACTCAAAAATAGGTACGGTGGCCTAGCACCAACCAATCAGAATGGACACTGGCCATGGTGCTGAAGCAAGGTTTGCGGCCCCTTTGCTTGCTGCGCTGGGGAGAGGAACTAGAATGGCAGTTCCTACGCTTAGCAGCCAGTGTGGCAGTGGTCACCAAATGGAATGGCTATACTAGATGGACACCAAAAGACTGCCCATCCTTTTAGGGATAAGCAGGGACATGAGTCTGGAAATACACATCCATGTGGGGCCCCATTCTACCTTCCCTGCTTCTGGGACTTACCTGTTGATACTGGTTATAGCTGGGCTGAGGGTAGGTCTGTGCCGCTGGGGGCGGTGGTGGGGTGTAAGGGGCTGGATTGTAGCCGCCATAGCTCCCATAGTTGTAGGCAGGTGGTGGCGGAGGTGGAGGTGGCGGGGCTGTGTAGCTCTGGCTGGACCCTCCCTGGTTGTAGGGAGGTGGCTGGCTGTAACTCGGCTGGAAAGTGGAAGGGAAAAGAAAACCAGGTCTCTGTGAAACAGCCAGCTCAGCTGGGATGGAGGAAGGGCCTTTGTAAGCAGTGGGCCCACAAAGGCATGTCCCCGGGGGAGGCTGTTCGAGGGCTAAGAAGGGGGTGGGTCAGCTCTGTGACCTGGCAGGACAGGGAAGGATGCAGAGTTCTATCCTGGACTCTAATCCCAGGCCTGAGACTCTCGGGAGCAAGGCACACAGCATCTCTTGAAAACCTAGGCGTTTCCCCACCCCCTGCCCCTGTAAAATGAGAATTACAACACGACTACCCCTTTGGACTACCTTGTGTATTCAGTAAGCTTATGTGCACACTCCATTGAACACAATAAATGGTGGTATTTGTTACAGGAAGACCAGCTAAGGAAAACAGCAGTGGCAATTCCTAAGTGCTCCCCATGTCCAGGAATCCTTAACTCATCTGACCCCCGATCAACTCTCTGAAGTAGGTTCCATTGGCTTTGTTTTATAGAAAAAGAAGGGGAGGCCAGGGAGGTGAAATCAACAGGGCCCAAGTCACACGGGCAAAAAGTCGTGACTTGCCTCCAGGTCCGCCTATTTCCAGAGCCTCACCTGCAAAGCTGTAACGTTATCTTTCCCTCACAGCAAACCTTGGAAGTGAGTTCTACTAACAACTCTAGGTCTTTATGAGGAGGTCTTTATGAGGAAAACAAGGTTCTGAGAGGTAAAGCTGTTTGTCCAAGGTCACAAAACCAGAAGGTTGTGAGGGTGGGGCTTGAATTTGCATCTGCCCAACTCCTGTTCTAGGAAATATTCTGGTTAGACTGGGACTAGACCATACACCTGTATCCCCTGGCCGCTGCCTCCAGGCGTGGCGAGTGGAAGGCGCACAGTAAATGGGGACTGCTGGTTACAGGGCCCGTGCACACCAGAGCCGAGAACTGGCTCTCTGAGAACTTGAACTGAGCTGGAGCTGCTTAGCAGTGAAGCTCTCAGGGCAGAGGTCAAGTCCTCACCAACCTCAGGGTCTGTCTCCACATCCTAAAGACAAAGGGTCACCCCTTCTAGCCTGGGCAAGAGGTAACGACAATGCAGTGCTCTCTTGGGAATTCAGTGAGGCCAATGACAATACAGCCAAGACAAATGCACTTGCTTGTGACAACACAGTCGGCCCCAAGGGTGACAGAAGAGGCAGGTTCCCAATTTACTCTGAGTCTGGAAGGATCTGGGAATATCTAGGGTCTGTTCCAGCTGAAAGCACTGGCAACAAAGGAAGAAAGGGCAGGGCTGGAGCTAAGAGTGAGGACCCATGGCCCTACCTCCTCTCACCTGTATACACACACACGCACGTGCATGCGTTCATCCTCTCACCTGTACCACACACACGCTCCTCCTCTCACCTGTGGAGGGCTGTAGCTGCTGACAGGAGGGGTGCTGGTATTGGCGCTTGAACCGGGGATGTTGCTGTTCTTGTTGTAGCCGCTGGCCCCTGGGGGGTTCCTAGCAGGGCTGTAGGTGGGTGGCGGTGGAGGCTGCTGTGGTGGCGGCTGTGGTGGCGGTGGCTGCTGTGGCGGAGGCTGTTGCTGGGGGGCCCGGTTGTAGCTGCCTCGGTTGTTGGAGTTGTTGTTGTCCCGGTTGCTGTTACCCCAGCGGTTCTGGTTGTAGCCACCACCTCCACTGCGGTTGAAACCTGCATTGGAGAAGCAAGTAAGAGGCCCCACTGTTTTGACTGGTTGAGTCCCTCAGGCGTCGGGCTGTCTTGGGGACTGCTGTGGCTCCAGCATGACCATGCACAGAGCAGGTCCAGTGAACAAGTCAAGCACCCCCTCTGGCCTTCCCCAGAGCCCTGGGAGCACCCAGTCATCAAGGCCTGCTGACAAGTTTGTCCTGCCCATTGGGCTGTGGGCCCGGAACCAGGGCCATCTTGGTTTCTACTGTGTCTCCAACATCCAAGTGCTTGGCCAAATGAGCCAGCCTCTCCCCGAGTCTTTGGCCCGGAACCCTTTCCCCAGCCCCCTCCCGGTGCCTTCAGAACCTTAGCTTAGGCATTAGCACTTCTGGGGGCCTTTCCTGAGCCCTGCTCCTTTGCAGGCTGAATCACTGGAGCTCACTGTACCCCTGGGGTTTCCCATTCAGCCCAGCATCCTTCTGGACTGTCACCAAAGGGTGACAGTGTCTGGGTCATGGCTCTGTCCCCTAAACCATCCAACACAAGACTGAAACACAACAGGGCATGCTTATTAAAATCATGACCATACACTTCAGACATAGCATAACTTAGTGACCAAGAACTTGGGCTTTCGATCCATCACTTGATACCAACCATGGATTCACCTGGGTGAATTGAGCAAATTAATCTCTCCAAGCCTGTTTCTCCATTTGTTTTAGAAGCAAAAACAGTCCTAATATTTGCCTTGTGCCAGGTCCTGAGGTGGGACCCAGGATTGGCCCTTCTTCTCAAAAAGCTCATAGTCAGATGAGGGGTGGGAAAGACTCACAAAAATAATAGCAATGTGACACACAAATGGGCAAGGCCTTCAGGGGTAATGTTGGTGGGGGGTGGGGTGGGGAGGGAAGAGATGACAATGGGAGTTTCTCTGAGGCCCCAGACTTTGATTTATCTCAGTTCTCTACCAGG
>NW_011494852.1:8497443-8500660 GCF_000754665.1 Bison bison bison | reverse complement strand
GCTGGTGCCAAGGAAATGTCATCTGCTGACTGAGGAAGCAGTCAACCCTGACCCCGGAACCACAGGCAGGAGAGTTCAGTGTGAGATGTCTCACCTCCTCGGTAGTTGCCTCCTCCACCGCTGCCTCCTCCTCGATTTTGGAAGCCTCCTCGGTTGCCCCCTGGGGGACCTCGGTTGTCATAGCGCTGGAAACCACCGCCACCCCCGCGGCCCCGGAAGCCACCCCCGCCTCGGTTGTCAAAGCGCTTTTCAGGCGGCGGTCCAGCCCTGCGGCCCTCCTCGTTGTACTGCCTCACCAGCTTGTCTGCTTCCTCTCGCTGCAGCTCAATGAACAGCACCTCGTCCAGGAAGTCCCCAACATCGGGCAACGTGAAGTTGGCTAGGAGGAAGGGAGGGTGCCAGAGGGAGAGGAAAGGCGGTCAGCACCTTCCAAGGGTTAGTCTCCTTCACCCCAGGACACTGGTCTGCCAGAAGGGAGGAGGAATAGGGGACCGCAGTGTGAGCAACAGACGAGAGAGAGTCCCAAGCTCTGCCTCCCTGACAACAATCAGGGGCTAACAATGACCCTCTTCTCCTTTTTCTGAAAAGGTGACTAAACTCCACCAAACCACAGTTTGATACCCCAGGAACAAGCCAGTCAAGAGGAATCACCATCCTTGTTTATTATGGAGAAGCCTCACTGAGGCTTGCTCAGCCAGCCCACCCAGTGGGTGCCAGAGGCAGAAGACCATGCAGGTCTCCAGCATCTGTTCGCACACACCCTCTCCCACATCCTGCCTCAGCCCCACCTAATCTGAAAAGCCTGCCCCCACAGGGATATGGGCGGCTCTTTCAGTCACAGCTGTACTACACAGGCAAGGGACAAAGCAGAAGCAAAGAAAGAACAAATTCAAAAAAAGAATACTCAGGGAGCTGGGGCGGGAAAAACGGGATAAGACACTTTTCCCCTTAAGGGCCTTGCTGCGATGTCCCCCTGGGAACCGCCTGTCTCCTACCTTTCATTTCTAAGACCGCGTGATCTGGGACATCCTTCCCTTCTTCGTCAGTTCGCTTTATTGTTCGGTCTTTCAGGTCCTCATCAGTGGGACAAATTACAATAGCTTTGCGCTGGAAGCCTTCAAATGGTCTCATTTTTCGTCTCTGGGCTGACCCATAAACATTTGTCTAGGGGTAGGTATCAGAAAAGGCAAGAGGTGGCACATTACAAGTTGGTTTTTCCTCTGCAGGGTATTATGTGGCCAGGGAGTGAGAAAAGCAGATAAACTCAGGAAACTGCTCCTTCTTCACTTCTAAGATTCTTGAATCTACCCTCAGAAAATGAAGTGACTTGGGAAAGTGGCTGCTGAGAGTCAGAGGACAGGAGATTCCTAATTTCTGGGCTTTGCTTTTTAATCCTATTTGTCCTTGGTATTGTACATTACAGCTCTATTGGCCCCTATTCAAAAGTAGCATATGCTTACTGTAAAAAAAATTCAGAGTACAAGGTGTAAAGTGTAGAGTAAGAAGCCTTTCATCCACCTACTGCTGCTATTCCTACTTCCCAGAGATAACCTGTATTGAATTTCTTATGTATTTTTATAAGTATCTGTGATTCTTAAAACCAATGGAATCAAAAAACACGCATTCTTCGGAAGCCTTTTTTTCACTCAACATTTATCTTTTTCTGTGCTGTTGCTCTCCCTTTTTTTGGCCATGCTGTGCAGCTTGCATGATCTTAGTTCTCCAACCAGGGATTGAACCCCTGCCCTAGGAAGCAAAAGCGCCAAGTCCTAACCACTGACTGCCAGGGAATTCCCTGGTGTTCTCCTTTATTATTTGTAGAACAGATGCCATAATTAACCAGCCCCTTTGACAGCTGTGTAGATCATTTTCATCAACACTGTTTCTTTTATCCCCTTAGTCCTGCTCTGAAACACCAGCTACACCCACAGGCTTCTAAATTAGGGTGCTTGGCAAGCCAATAGCTTGTGCTGTTAGCAAGTGCAGTTTTGCTAGTAACTTTCTCTTTGCTTCTTCTAGGTGACGGTCAGGTGCGTCCTGGGCTGGTGCTGGCAGAGAGTGATACTCTAGGACACACCTGATTGAGAGCACAACAGCTTCCATTCACTGCATACCTCCCACATGCTGGGCCCTTTGGGGCTGGGGCCCACATCTATCAAACCCCAGCGGTCCAAGGACTCAGCCTATGTACCTGAATCACTTGGACACTACTGAAAAAGACAGCAACTGGAACCCTCTATAGGGGTCTTCCTGAACCCCAGTCTCTGGAAGTGGGGCCCAGACACACATACGGGTGTCCTTTTCACATCCTGACACACAACAGAACTGGAGTGATAAGGAATACTGCATTTAAACAACTTTCAGTGGCCCTGAAAGGTAATCAGGGGAGAAGCCACAGAGGGGAACAAATCTGTCAAGAGGCCTGCATGCACAGACAAACAGACAAAGATGCAGCCTAGCGGAGTGGAAAAAGCCCGGCATCGAGTTCCAGTGTGGCTACTACTGACCACGGCCAGTCTGTGTTGTTGCTTCATCCATGAAATGCGGGAGAAAAGCCTCTCTCCTGGACTTGGTGAAGACTGACCGGAAAAAAAGACCACAAAGCAACTGACCATGTGTGAGGGATCCCTGGAGTAGGGGCTCCGTTGTGGCCTCCAGGATGGAAGCTGCCCAGACAGAGGCCAGTGGTGCAGGGCAGAGGCTTGGCACACCCCAAATCTAAGGTGACCTGGTCAAGTCACACCACAGGGCCCTGAGTGAGTGACTTCCTCTCAGAGCCTCAGTCTATCTACTAAGTCTCAAATCCTGAAAGGGGGAAATAAGAGGAAAATCATATGATCACTACTAAGACTGAAGGAGCTCAGGAAAGTAAAGCCCTTGCGTAATCCAGGGTCTGGCTCACAGCCGACACTCAACAACGGAGGTCATGGTTGGTGTGATGGCTGATGGTTAGTGGCCATCACTGGGTGGGCTACACTGGCTCTTCTCACAACCCGGACCAGGCGAAAGTCAAGCTACGGTGATTTCCCATCAGAAGGACAGGAACGGTGAGTCAGGGTAGAAATCTAGGCTCTGGGGAAGAGGCTCGAGGTTGAAATCACAGCTGTGCCCTCTATTTGTGAGGATGTAGACAAGCCACCTAATTAGTCTGAGTCTCAAATTTCTGCATCTGAAAGATGGAGATCCTATCACCCTCCCCCTGGCTCTGGTGGGAATT
>NW_011494852.1:8493874-8497163 GCF_000754665.1 Bison bison bison | reverse complement strand
GGTGTAGCTGTTCTCTAAACCAACCCGACCCTGTGGCTCTGACACACACAGCATTTAGAGGGTCTTCCTTGTTCCCCAGGGAAAATGTCTCAACCTTCATTGGGGTGGAAGTGAAGGCATACACATGCAGTCATCTGTGCCCTGAGCCACATAAATGGTGTAAAAAGCACACTGGTTACAAAGGTAAAGTCAAGTCCTTCTCCTCGCTGCTCTTCCTAGGCTCCATTCCTAAAAGCGAATCAGGTGGCGTCTGGTCATAGGAAGATAGAATTTGACTTCCAGCTAAATAATGAAGCTTCCTCCTGGCACACAACCCAGATGGGCAGGTGCCAGGGGTGAGTGTGGCCCCAGACATTCTGTGGACAACTGATGGACAGTGGACAACTGATTTCACTGTTTGCTTGCCCATAATAAATGATCAGTGATCCTATTCTGATTCCTCTGAACCTCAAGGATGTGGATAAATGCCTCTTGGAGGTTTTCTATGAAGCAGACCCGCCCTGTCCATGTCCTGATGAGGAGACAGAGAAGAGAAGCATTGCTGTCCATAGGGGCCAGTCCCCATAGTTTGTTGATGGGAGGTACGGGGAAGAGCAGACGGGACTCCTCAACAGCTGGCCTCTGTCCTGGAAAGTGGCTAGACAGTGAGGGATGGCTCCTCAGACACTTCAGAGCTGAGGTGCTGAGAACCCTTGTGGTGACAGTTTGAAGACTGTACCTCCCTCCCCTCACTCCTTGGCTTGGGGAAAGGAAGAAGAGCATCTAAGCCACACCAGCAAAAATGCAAATACTTGGCTTTCCTAGAGGGAAGGGAGTTAGCTGTTGGTGGCTGTTGCCACAGCAAACACAGTGAGGTCAGAGCCCCTGGGCTGGCCCGGCACTGCTGTGGTCACTGGGGGCTGCTGGTGGCTGTTGCTAGGAGACCAACACAACAGCTAGGTCAGCTTTTCCAGCTGTGTGGGCTCCTGCTGCCTCATTCCTGCTTCTCTCAGTCCCACCCTGCTTGAAGATGCTGACTTGAAGGAGGTCTGGGGCTGTCTGTGTTCCCTGCCTCCTGGCTACTCCCCTTCCTCTGTGATGTGGGCCAAAGGACAGGGGTTGGGTTTCTCCGAGCAGTTGCCTGGGTAGTTGTGGTGTGTGGCAGTCTGGGGCAGGAAGGAGGGGACACAGCAGGCTGCTTACAGCCTGAAATCTCTAAGAGACACTGTCTCCTGTCAACTGTCCCCCTTCCATAACTCAACAAGGTCAGGCTGGCAGCAGGAGAAACATGTGTGAATCCCACAGAAGCAAGCTTAAAGCTGCTGACCGAAGAGTTCACTCTGGGCTCGGCGTGAGGTAAACCCAGTAGAATGAACCACATGTGCAGACACAGAACTGGCGAGAGTGTCAACAATGGAATGGGCTGAGGTTCTGGGGTTGGGGAGGATAGAAGAAACACCCTCTTCTCCAATGCCTGTCCACAAGAGGCAGTTTACTCTGGGTCCCCACAGTAGCCCTGGATCTCTGTTTCAGGAAAAGGCATGGCACCTGCCCATGGGGATGCCAGCAGGAGTACAACCACCTCGAGCTGAGGCAAGGTTAATGATGCTGTCATACCGTAGACTCTGGTCATTTGCCTGGCCTGGCTCTGGGCTGCTGGATTCCTAAGAGAACTCCTAGCCTCAGACCTCAACTCTGGGACTGGCCTGGGCCCTCACTTATGGCCCTGAGGGGCCTTCTGAGAAGCCTCCAGGAGGGCAGGTCTGCTGCCTCACTGAGGCCAGCTCCTGCTCTGCATCTGGTAGGCCAGGGACAGGCCAGGCGGTCTCCCATTCCAGAGGATTCCCACTGGCAACAGAGGACCTAAAAGAGCCACTTGAAGCAATCTGGCCTACTGCTGCTTTTTCTCCTCAGCTGTTCCACAGCTCTGACACCCACAGGATCTGAAGAGGACACTCAGGTCACCACGGAACCGAGGCATAAGACACCCCCACCTCGAAACCTGGCCTTTCCTGGCTTCTGCAGGCACACTCCCCTCTCAAGAAGGGGCATTTCTGGGGTCAAACTAGGTAACAGGAAACCCAGAAAAGCCAAACGTGGGGAGGTCAGACCACTCAGGGAAAACCAGAGAAGGAAAAAGACAGTGCTGGGCTGAGATCCAGGGGCTGCACGGACTCTTCCTGCAGTCCCAATCCTGGCTCTGGGAACCCCATCTAACTGAGGAGTCAGCTGCACATCGACCTACCCTTCACTGCTCAGGCTGGTGGGGGAGGAAATGGCAGGGTCTGGCCTGGGGCCCACTCTAAATCTTCTACACACACATCTACCCACACAGGCTTTTCTGGTACACCCTTTTTGATGTTTAAGCCAAAACAGGTCAAACCACTAGCTTCAGACCTCTTTCCAGGCCTCAGTAACCTCTGGTTTGGGGCCCCAAGTCAATCCTCCAATCTGTGGTTAGCCAGAGAACCCTCCTCCCCACCCCGCTCCACCTTCAGAGTTTGCGTTCTGTTGCCTTGCTGTTGGCCTGGAGCACTTGGCCTGACCTATATGTTCCTTCACCAGGAGGCAGGCAGCCCTGGAGACCACAATGGCACCTGGAAAAGCCCTGGACCCTGTCCTGAGAGAGTCGACACAAGCTGAGAGGGCCAACAGTGAGTCTTTACAGTGCTCAGCAGTTCTGTGCCTGGCTGAGGGGCTGGGGGCCTGACCTTTAGAGAAAGCCCGTTTTGCAATGTTGGACGGAGATGTTAAGACAATTTACCCTAGGATTATAAATTCTCCACCAGGCCCTATATGTGAAATAGGTTTCACAGCTGATTTAACTAGCAAACTGAGAAAAAGGGAGGCAGGGAATACTTGTGGTATCCAAAAAAATAATTCTCAAGTTATGGACTACAATTCCAAAATGCCCTGACAAGAAATGGGGCAAGGTGAGCCCAGGGTTAATTTAAACAAAGTCTTCAAAGGGGAAGAAGACTGGCTGTACACATTATTGATGAGGCTGAACTGGGGCAGCAACGCTGAGTGGCTCTTGGACTACCCTGTGCCCAACCACCCCTCCCCCATAAATGCAGTCTAAACATCAGCCCAATTAGTTGTTTTATCAAAATTTAGTATTATAGGATCATATCTGTCTTCACAAATGTCAGTCTTTAGGGCTTAATCCCAGGGTTGTAGCATCGGTCACTAGACAAAAGTACACCTTTCCAGCGAACTCCTTGGTGGTCCAGTGGTTGAGACTCCACATTTCCACTGTGTGTGTGTGTGTGTGTGTGGTGTGTGGTGTGTGTGTGGTGTGTGTGTGGTG
>NW_011494852.1:8471684-8493774 GCF_000754665.1 Bison bison bison | reverse complement strand
CTTGGTGGTCCAGTGGTTGAGACTCCACATTTCCACTGTGTGTGTGTGTGTGTGTGTGGTGTGTGGTGTGTGTGTGGTGTGTGTGTGGTGTGTGTGTGTATGTGTGTGTGTGTGTGGGGGGGTGTGTGTGTGTGTTCCCCTGCTTGGGGAACTAAGACACCCCCGCCTCCCGCTGCACAGTGTGGCCAAAAAAGAACTAAAGAAAATAAAAAACACCCACCTTACAAAAAAATTAAAAGTACGCCTTTTCCATGTCCACCTCCCAGAAAAGCAGAGCCCGATGTAAATCCTGTACCCCTCCACAACAGAAGAGTGGCAACAGCCCTGCAGTCTGGCCGACTTTCAGTTTCCTAGCGTAACTGTTTCATCAGCAAACCAGATTTCCACTCTCAGTATCTAACTGGCAACTGTTTATCTGTCATGAAGAACCATCACCAACTAGTAGTCTTTTATTTTTGTCTTCAGTTCTGTGTATTCCTTTCAAAGGTTGATATTAAGGAATCAATTTTTCAAGTCTGAACACTAGATTACCAGTGTATTATAAAAGGATATAATGCAGGAACAACCTGATGGAACAGACGCAAAGGGCAGGCTATGTGGAACTTGCCACCCTCCCCAAATCTCCACTATTCACCAACCCAGCAGCTCTGGCTTGTTTTCTGTAAGATGCTCTCTCCTATGCAAAAGTACCTTGATCCCTTGGAGTTTCGAACCACCTTTCTTTTCTTTCTAAAAGGTTGTGAGTTAGTTGGATGAATAATGGATCCATCTATCTATCGCTGCTCCACATGGCTTGTGGGATCTTAGTTCCTTTACCAGGAATTGAACCCAGGGGCCTGCTACAGTGGGAATGTGGAGTCCTAATCACTGGACCACCAGGAATTCTTTTCAGCCACTCTTTGATCAGTCAATCACTAAAGCCAGCTCCAACCTCAGCAGGAGCCCTTTAAACTCATGTGAACCAAGCACCCAGGGCCACACTCATGGAAGGCACTCTAGATGAGGCTGCCAGCTCAGCAGTGCTACTGAGTTTATGTATTTGCACACTTATACAAAACCTGCTACTTGAGACAGCCTTCAGGACAAACGTCAAGGATGATGCCTCGCGTAGTACTAACAAGGAACTTTAACCGTTTGGGCCGGTCATACTTTTAATGTGAAGAACCCTGCTCTTCACTGAAATGCAGGTAGAAAATACATGACATACACATGTACCTGACAGTCATAAAAGCATACTGAGAGACGCTGGGACAGACCCACTCTGTAGATTAACAACAATCTCCAGCTACCACATGCCAGTCTCCATGTTAGGTGTGTGGGCACCATTTTGAGCTCTGTTTTCCAGATCAGGAGACTCAACAGTCAAAGGATAAAGGCCGCTGCCCACAGGCATGCAGCTAGCAAGTGGCAGAGCTGGATTCAAGCCCAGGACTGTTTGGCTCAGAAATCTAAGCCTTTCCATTTCACACAACTGCTCTCACCTGACGTTCTTTTGGGCTGCTGCGGGCTTGAGCCAGGTCTGAATTGCTGTTCCCCTACCCTCCAGCAGACTGGACTCAGAAAGTTGTGTTAAGAGTCTGGGACTGTGCCACCATGTATAGCTGACCTCTGACCAATACTGTAGGCCAAGAGCATTATGGGGGAAAAAAATAGAACCAGAGGACTTCCCAGGTACCCAAAAGGCCCATTCCTTCTCCTGGGGGTTGATGGTCACCAGGAAGTACCTGATCTAGGATATAGTTGCGCTTCTTGCGGGCAGCAATCTGGATGAGACGGTTGAGGCACTGAGTGGCCTGCTGGATCAGGACGTCCCAGCGGCCGGCGTAGTTTCGCTGACGGCGTAGGCCCATTACCTGTGGGCAGGGAGTGGTAAGGGGTGGCTGGGGGTCCTGTTTGCTAGGCAGCAGGCGGGGGGTGGGGTGGATAAAGAAGGGCTGCGCTTACCCGCATCTTATCCATGATGGCATTGGTACCCAGGATGTTGTACTTCTTGGAGGGGTTGGAGGCTGCATGTTTGATGGCCCACGTGGTTTTGCCAGCAGCAGGCAGGCCCACCATCATTAGAATCTACGAGAACAGGACCAAGAGGGGCGCTGTGAACAGTGTGTACCATGGCAGCCTGGCATCACCCCTCGCTGGGGACTGTGAGGGTGACTCTAAACCTCACAGCCACCTCTGGGAAATGGAAGCAGTAACAGTGTCTATGCTATGCTACGCTATGCTAAGTTACTTCAGTCGTGTCCGACTCTATGTGACCCCATAGACGGCAGCCTACCAGGCTCCCCTGTCCCTGGGATTCTCTAGGCAAGAACACTGGAGTGGGTTGCCATTTTCTTCTGCAATGCATGAAAGTGAAAAATGAAAGTGAAGTCGCTCAGTCGTGTCCGACTCTTAGCGACCCCATGGACTGCAGCCCACCAGGCCCCTCCGTCCATGGGATTTTCCAGGCAAGAGTACTGGAGTGGGGTGCCATTGCCTTCTCCAGTAACAGTGTCTACTTCACAGTATTGCTGTTGGGAGTGAAAGACATGAGGGTTGTGAGACTTTCAGCAGAGGGCCTGCTGTTATCATGAATATTAACATTTCTGTTTAGGCAGGATTCAGGGGTGTCTGACAGGAAAAGGCCCACGGAATAGGCACAAGGAGTGGTACAACATTCCTGGAGTCTAAGATGAGGACAGACTGTATGTGCAAAGACAAGACCTAATACAGAAAAAAGCATTTAGGATAAACTTCAAAACTCTTAAAAGGAAACATTTGTAGATGGTGGAATTATGGGAAACTCTCCTTTATACTTCTTAATTTTCTAAAATAAAAGCAAAATCACATACACCAGAAAAAAAAATTATTTGAGAATTAAGACCAGGAGTATAGCTTTTGCAGCCAAATCAGCTCCAAGCCCAGGTGCCATTTTTGTTCTCAGACAGGCTTGGGCAGGAGTGTGGAGCCACAAAACCTCCTCCAAGAACCTGCTCACCAGAAAGTGCCTTTCACACCCTTTTTCTGCTAGAAGGCCTCCTTTCTCAAGATTCTGACCTCACTCAAGGAACAGTGTGGCAACTTCTGGGATCTTTCTGGTATTTAGTTATAATAGTCCAGCCCTCTTTGGCCTAAGCCACGCCCACACCCCTCACTCTCCCCGAATCTAGGACGCTCCTCCACACTCAGCTGCAAGCAGGCCTCCTGTCTAGGCAGCAGCGTGGCTCTGCAGAGGTGGCCACCCAGGCAGGCTTCCAGGTTCCTCACCTCACACTCTGCCTTGCTCTTTGGTCCAACGGTGCCCCGGATGCGCTCACTCAGGGGAAGGTGCTGGATGAAGGTGAAGCCTGGGAGGACGGAACAGTAAGGCTCTGCCCGCTGCCCAAAGTTGAACTCCACCGCACAGTTCTTCACCAGGACGTGAGGGTAGAGGGCCTGACCCCCTAAGGCTTCCTTCTGGATTCGGAAGGCAATGCCCATCCACTTCCCATTTTTGGTGAAGGAAAGTTCCACGTCATTTCCACATTCAAAGTCCTAGGGGAAAAAAGCCAAAGAAAGGTAAGTTCCAATGCTCCAATGCGTAAGGTACCAGGAACCATGAGTCAGGGAGCAGATGTAAGGGGTGGAAACAGCTTGCGCCCCAGATTCAAGTGCAGCCCTCCTCAACATATAAATGTGTCCGCCAGCCCCAAGGAATGGTTCAGACCATATGCAGCCCAAGGCCCTCTTTGGCCATAACCCAGAAGTGAATGTGAAGTGTGTAACTTTAGGAAGTTCCAAGTATTTGAATCTTGTGCCTAGCCTGAGATGGACTGGAAGCTGTCCTGTCCATTCTCAACTCCCACAAGATAATGGATGGAAAGAAATTCACAGCAGGGCCTGTTAAGTCAAGCCTGGCTCCACAAGTGCATCCATTTATATGTTCAACACGTGCTCCCTGAGTTCCTGCTCTTCTTGATGCATATTCTAGTCATCTGAGCCTGACAAGCATTCAGAGCCTAGTGGGGAACCAGACAAGGACATTATCCTAATTCAGTGAGAACACCCACGCAGGATCAAGATTCTCTGAGGAGGAACCTGTAAGCCAAGTCCTGAACAATAAATGGGAATGAGCCAAGTTTGGGGTGAGAGAAGATAGTCCTAAAGAGAAGTTCTTACGTACAAATCTGGCAGTGAGAGGACACAGGGTCAGACTGGCTGAAACATAAAGAACTGGGAGGTGGTGACTTCAGGTACAGCCGGACAGCTGGAAGGGACCATATTCATTAATTCAACAATTCACTGAGTCCTGAGTGATCAGCTGAGGTTTAGTGTCAAGATCCTGTTTTGGAAGGCAGACGGCTTTAGTTCTACCATTTGCTACATCTTCAGTTTCCTTTTCAAAAAAGTTTCCACAATACAGCAGAATTGTGCTAAGGACTAAACAGGTTAATGTATTTCCTACAGTGAGAGCACGAGTGGGTGGTCTCACTCCCAGATGCCAGACACTGCTCTAGACTGGAGCGTGGGGGCGGGGAAGTTTAGATTCCTGCTGATGGCAGCAGAGTAGAGCCCCTGACTTGTTCCTAAGAGCAGAATTGCCTGGTCAAAACTGTGTTTCACAAAGATCACTCAGCTGCAGAGCAAAGGTTAATAACTAACCTTTGGGGTCATAAGCAGATGGGAGCAAAGGCTGAGTGGTATTCCTTCCCCTCCTGCATGCAGAGACCACCTTGGGACTTGCCTTTGAGCAGCTGTGAAAGCCCCCTTCCCCCAAGGAGCCTCCTCGCCACCCTCCTCAGTGGTCACAGGGCATAGTTCTACATGGTCCTTTGTGTCTGTAAGCGCCCATACAGGTAAAGATCACGCAGGGCAGACACACAGACTTCTGCTGGACTAAATCCTGCCTCAATCCCTGCAGGATGGTCCCTCCCGTATCTTCTCACCTGAGCAAGAATCGCCAGGTCACTTTTGCTCTGTTGTGAAAATGAACATGGCAGGGGCTAACCTTTCTTATGTCCACCAGCTTCACTACAGGAACTTACCTCCCTGTACGGAAACCAGCAACCTCAACTGACAAATCCAGCACAACAGGGCCAACAGTCAAGAAGGCAAGCGTAATTGTGTCACCTCTGCTAAAATGTCCCTGGGTGCCACTCTAGGGCCTAAGGACCCAAAGTCCTAGCCTGGTGCTGTTCAAAGTGTGTTTTCACAGCCTCGCCTCTCACACCTCTCTGTGCTGTCCCCAAGGCGCCGAATATTTTACTCCTTACGGTTTGCTGAAGTGAGCTATCCTGTCCTCTCTACCTGGAAGGTCATCTGGCCCTGCTTTGTGAGTGCTGAGAACTCAAGCTCTGACACCAGTGTCCTCCCCACTAGTTCCCCTTCAGGTCACTAATCTTTCACACCCCTTCTTAACCCTTCCCTCTGAATCTTTTAAAGTGATGCCATCACTTCATGGCAAATAGATGGGGAAACAGTGGAAACAGTGTCAGACTTTATTTTGGGGGGCTCCAAAATCACTGAAGATGGTGACTGCAGCCGTGAAATTAAAAGACGCTTGCTCCTTGGAAGCAAAGTTATGACCAACCTAGACAGCATATTCAAAAGCAGAGACATTACTTTGCCAACAAAGGTCCATCTAGTCAAGGCTATGGTTTTTCCAGTAGTCATGTACAGATGTGAGAGCTGGACTATAAAGCAAGCTGAGGGCTGAAGAACTGATGCAAAATTTTGAACTGTGGTGTTGGAGAAGACTCTTGAGAGTCCCTTGGACTGCAACTGGAGACCCAACCAGTCTATTCTAAAGGAAATCAGTCCTGAATATTCATTCGAAGGACTGATGCTGAAGCTGAAATTCCAATACTTTGGCCACCTGATGTGAAGAACTGACTCATTTGAGTAAACTCCGGGAGTTGGCGATGGACAGGGAGGCCTGGTGTGCTGCAATCCATGGGGTCGCAGAGTTGGACGTGACTGAGCAACTAAACTGAACTGATCCTTTAAACAAAGGAAACTGAACACAGATTAAAAAACAGAAGTAAAGATGAACTGGTTGAAGCAAGAGTCAAGGCCCAAAGTTCCCAAGTGCTACACACTCAGAATGTCACGCCCGAATAAGAGAGCTTGGGGAACACACTCACATGCTGATGACACATTAAACTGCTACAACCTCTCTGGAGTTGGAGTACAGTCTCGACAGTAGCTATCAAAAATTAAAACTGTACCTCTGACTCAGAATTTATGCTTTCAGTAGTATATATTCTACAACTGTATGCCCACAAGAACGCAAGAACGTGCAAACTGTTCACTCCAGCACCACTAAATGTGCTCCAGTGGGGAAGTGGGAGACTAAATCACACAGGACGTCCATGAATGGGAACATGAAAAGCCCTCCAAGATACTCTGGTCAGTGGGAAATAATAAGCTATCACTGTAGCATCAACTGTTCCAAGAAATAACTTTTAGGTCCACCAGGGGAAACTGACACCTACATTAGAATACTAGGAAGCCACTAAGTAAAATGATGAGAAATTAACCAAGTGTCTATTAAGACAGAACTGATTATATAAACATGGTAGATCAACACAATAACTGCAGACTATATAAAAGAACAAAGAAGTCCTCTAGGTAATGATATTAAAAAAACCTCTAAGATATATAGTTAAACAAAGACAGATACAGAATAACATGTGTAATATGCTACCTTTTGTGTAGAAAAGAAAAATAACCACCACCTTTCCTGTATTCTGATAAAGAAATGTTGAGTACCAGCGGCCTCATGTGTAGGGGAGGGCATATGTGAACCATGGGTGGAGGGGAAGGGTCTGAAGAAGACTTTATACTGTATACCTTTCTGTATGTCTGGATATTTTTGAAATCCATAAAAATTTATTAACTATCCAACAGTGTTTTAAATTGAGCTAGATTTATACTTTCTGTGCAGACAAGGGAAAGATAGCTGAGATTTACTGTTAAATTGAAAAAAATGCGAGGTTTGGAACAGTGTGCAGAATATAAACATGGTTAATTTTTATTCAAGAAAACATGTGTGTATGAGTGTGTGAAGTCGCTCAGTCATGTCCGACTCTTTGTGACCCCGTGGACTGTAGCCCATCAGGCTTCTGTAGCCCGTCAGGCTCCTCTGTCCATGGGATTCTCTAGGCAAGAATACTGGAGTGGGTTGCCATTTCCTTCTCCAGGGGATCTTCCCAACTCAGGGATCGAACCCGGGTCTTGTGCATTGCAGGCAGACGCTTTATCCTCTGAGACACTAGGGAAGCAAGAAAACATGCTTTTTATTAAAAAGATAATGAGGTCATGACTGACAAAAGAAGACTGAGAAATTGTTTTAGACTAAAAAGACATGACAAGAAAATGCAATCAGTGATCCTGGACTGGATCCTGAACTACAAACCAAACTTCTCTAAAGGATATTGTTGGGACAGCTGACAAAACTTAACCATGGACTGTGGATAGATAATAGCATTAAATCAACATTAAATTTGATTACTGTGGTTAAGAGAATAGCTTTATTCTTAAGAAATGCATACTAAAATATTAAGGAATAAAGACAAAGTAGGCATCTTACTCTCAAATAGGTCAGATAAAAATCATATACATACACATACATATATTTGAGAAAAATGGTAAAGCAAACATTAGAATCTGGACAAGGTTCTATGAGAATTCTATGGCTTTTCTTTAAATTGGAAATTCTTTCAAAGAGGGGAAAAAAAAAGAAAGAAAGAAAAAAGAATACCATGTGTATAAATATGAGGGAGAGAAGGAAGAAGGGAGCGGGAAGAAGGCCAAGAGGAAGCATCCACCTGGTTAACCACTTTCCCTGGGGCTTCATGGCATATTTTTACAAACATTTAACTTCCAATGATCATAGTGTTAAAGAGTATTTCCTGAGCATTCATTCTCTGCCAGACACTGCTATAAGTGCTTCTAATGGTCTACCTTAATGACACCACATGAAATTCTGAGGTAGGTGTGAGAATTCTCA
This sequence comes from Bison bison bison, assembly GCF_000754665.1. Classification (NCBI taxonomy): domain Eukaryota; kingdom Metazoa; phylum Chordata; class Mammalia; order Artiodactyla; family Bovidae; genus Bison; species Bison bison. The sequence continues at coordinate 8,485,805 of NW_011494852.1, read as the reverse complement.
CTGAGAGGAAACTGAAACACAGGGAGGGCAGGCTGTCCAGGGCTGTGAGTTGAAAATCAGGGTCTGTGCCTAGGAATTCTGGCCCCAGAACCATCAGTCACACTCTATACCTCTGTGAGTGCTGGTTACTGCTCTTGGGAACTAAAGTTCAGCAGCAGTTCAGGTTTCTTCTACCTTGTTCTGTTTTGCAGCCACCCCAAGAAGGCAATGGCACCCCACTCCAGTACTCTTGCCTGGAAAATCCCATGGATGAAGGAGCCTGGTAGGCTGCAGTCCATGGGGTCACTAAGAGTCAGACACGACTGAGCGACTTCACTTTCATTTGTCACTTTCATGCACTGGAGAAGGAAATGGCAATCCACTCCAGTGTTCTTGCCTGGAGAATCCCAGGGACGGGGGAGCCTGGTGAGCTGCCATCTATGGGGTCGCAGAGTCGGACACGACTGAAGCGACTTAGCAGCAGCGGCAGCATCCTCCTCCTAAAAGGCAATGCACTACTGGAAGCCTGGCTAAACCAATGAGGTGAAGGAAGGGAGAAGTTCTGGGATGAGATGATGCTAAAGTGGGGGCAAGAGCCAACACCACTGCGCTTGAGAACAGATAGGCTATTTCATGGGCTTCCCAGGTGGTGCTGGTGGTGAAGAATCTGACTGTCAATGCAGGAGACACAAGAGACAAGGGTTTGATCCCTGGATCAGGAAGATCCACTGGAGAAGGAAATGGCAATCTGCTCCAGTATGCTTGGAGAAAATTCCATGGATAGAGGAGCCTGGCAGGCTACAGTCCACGGGCTTGAAAAGATTCGGACACAATTGAGCACTTGCGCATGCAGACTATTCCACAGCAAAGGGAGGTAATTCCTTAGTTTGCTTAGGAAATGTTACTCTGGTATCTAGAAGTTGTGCACGTCTGACATCCCCAAACATCTTCAGGATGCCCATCCAAAAACTTTGCACAAAAGACCAGAGGGGGAAGAATGGCAGAATTTTGCACAAAATGACCACAAACATTTCAGTGTGTCAAAGAGAAACAGAGGTATGGTGAGAGCGGCTGGACAAAGGGCAGACGATGGACAGAGATATTCTGAAAGAGATGTTGCAGGTTGACCTCACAGGACCAACATTTGGTTCTGCTAACTCCCATGGGCTGCCAGCACTCACCGCAAAGCAGCCAATTACATCATTCTCTGCAAACTTGTCTCCATAGTTTTCAAAGCGGCTATTGGTGGACTTCTTCCCAGTGCCTCCGTAGCCATAGGAGAAAGGCTCTTCGCCTGAGGGAAGAAACAGGCAAAGGCAGGTTAGACCTGTGATGGTCACAATGGCCTTTATGGCTGTTACAAAGTTTTAAATTAAAACAAATTAAAGAAACATTTTCTTTGCCTGTTTTACTAATCAGGTGCTTTTGGGGGAAGAGGTAAGAAAGCTTCCATTGAAAGGAAGCCCTTCATCATGCAGAGTTTCTGAGGGTTTGATGGCTTTAGGTGTTAAGTCTGAGAGCTGGAACTGACCTGAACTGCTTTGAACAGGAAGGGAGAACTGGGGAAAAAAGGGAGGAGGAAAGAGAGAAGCTGGGATGGAGAAAGGCTGTACACTAAGGCACATTTCTTCCTTGTGACATTCAACATTCAGTTAAGTCTCCTAACAGTGTCTGTTTTTGGTGTCAATGAGTTTTGGTCAGAAATCAGTAAAGGGGTTTTGCTTCTGCAGACCACGAGGTCTAACCCATAGGAAAGGTACAGATTTCCTCAGGCTACACAACTGGGTTCTGAAGCAAGATGACTGAGACCCCAAGGGCCCTGGCTGACATCTGAGTTACAGAGATATCAGGCCAGAAACCTAAGTTCTGCCAGTAAAGCAGGTGCCAACAAGCATGAACTTCAGGCCCAGCTCTAGCCTGAATCAGCTGTGTAACCTGGACATCTGCTTGACTGTTCTGGGCTTTGTATCTTTATCTGTATCAACTGTTCTCCATTTACATCTCAAAACTGAAACAAAGATAAAAGGAGATGACATATGAATCTTAAATAAAACTGCTAATACACATCAAAATGAAAACTGTACACTACTTTTAACCTACCATTTCTGCTTTTAAGGCTTAGACTAACTACATACAAGGAGAGCTCAAGTGTTTTACTGTAAAAATTTATAATCAACGTAAATGACCCACAAAACATTTATAAATAGGTAATACAATTATAAAATGAAAAATTATGCAGTGGTCAAAAAATCTATACTTATTTACAAAATATAACCACCAACATCAAGTGGGAAAAAGCAGTCAGGCTACAGAAAAGTTCTATAACGTATCCCATTCGAGATACACAAAGGACAAAGACATTGTCTCGAAGAATGCAGATGAAAATGTTGGCACTAGTCATTATCCCATAGGTTTAGAAGGATTTTCATTTCCCCTTCTCTGTAACGGCCTGAATTTTCACACGGAGCAGACATTATTTTCACAATCAGAATGTTTACATGAGCAAGAAAGAAAGTCTCACCATCGGTCACTGAAACCAGTCACCTGGGGCCAGAAGGTCATTAGAGCCTCGGGAATCTGTGAAAATTCAAAACCTCTCAAGACAGCCCCTCCCTGCCTCTTTCCACCAGCCAGCCCTGGCCCCACTGGTCTTTTTCTCTTTTACTCTGGGTTAGGCTCTGGACAGAAGATTCCAGACAGAACTCAATGAAACTTGAGGACTTTATTACTTTCACCACGGTTTGAGAACAGGAGACAACTGGTCTTTTTTTTTTTTTTAAAGGGAACAGTTTTCTGAAGAGAACTTTGGACCCTGTTCTTAAAGATGAAAGATAAATTTTTTGTAGAAAAGTTGCTGTATGATTGTGGTCCTTCCAGTTGAATCCTGTAAGTCTGAAGCTAGGCAGCCCCACAAACCTAATCCCTGTGTCTATTCCACCCCAGGGCAGTTCTGTTCTGGGTCCAATGCGGAAGAGAGAAGCTGAGGAAGCCTGAGAATCCAGGGATCAAGGCACCCGCACTACTCTCTGGATTGCTTGGCTGACCTCCCTTACCTAGCTGAGTGCTGCAAGAGTCCAGGGACCAACCAATGCGGACCACGTGTGGGTCGGGCTCTGTAGACGGAAGGTGCTTCACAGAGATTTCTTCATTGATCTGGGACAGAGAAAAAGAAGACTCAGAATTGATTCTCTGGAGGCTGACAGTTTAGGAGGCAATACAGGTGGGAAATGCACAGATGTTAAAACAGGAATGGCTTCTGTGGCTGGGGAACACGTATCTGAGCTGTCTCAAGGGCCAGCTATACCGAAACCAGGGCCTCCAGAGGGCTCAGGAGAGTTCAGGGCCACAGAGATGGGAATTTTAAAAATAGTTATTTTTTAGCTGTAATACTTGGACTGCAAGGAGATCCAACCAGTCCATTCTGAAGGAGATCAGCCCTGGGATTTCTTTGGAAGGAATAATGCTAAAGCTGAAACTCCAATACCTTGGCCACCTGAATGGAAGAGTTGACTCATTGGAAAAGACTCTGATGCTGGGAGGGATTGGGGGCAGGAGGAGAAGGGGACGACAGATGAAGAGATGGCTGGATGGCATCACCGACTCAAGGGACATGAGTTTGAGTGAACTCCAGGAGTTGGTGATGGACAGGGAGGCCTGGTGTGCTGCGATTCATGGGGTTGCAAAGAGTCGGACACGACTGAGAGACTGAACTGACTGACAAGGCAAACAGGGACTCTCACAACATTTGGTGTGAGCCCACAAATTGATGTAATGTCTTTAGAGGGCAATTTAACAGTCTTATTATTAAGAGCAAATGCACATGCTCTATAACCAACCAATTCAACTTTCAGTCTATCCTAGGGACATATACACACACAAAAAATGCAGTGTGGTGGTCTTTATGTTGAAAAGGAAGGAAGAGAGGGGAAGAGGAAGGAAGAAAAAACCACCTGCAAAATACCAGTCACATTAAGGCATATCCATGCCACAGAATGATACAGCGGTTAAAATGAATGAAGCAGGACTAATACACTGGTACGGAAAAACATTCAAGATATATAGTATTAAGTAACAGGAGCAAAAAAAATAAAAGGCACCTTCTGACTTAACTTTTAATTAGCAGTTAACTATCTAATAACCAATATTTATCTTATTCGTTTGTGGCTTTTAGAAAGTTACTCTAGTAATTGACTTTTGGACACACGATTTTCACATTTTAACATCTCCAGAGTCAGTATATGTCTTACAGCTGACGTCTGAAAGCACTATGTTAGTGTAACTGGCGGTTTCTCTATGCACACAAAACAACGTGCGACTGAGAATCAAGTGTCTTAGTCAAATACGATAACCCTTGGTCTTAGTTTCCACCTCTGAAAAATGGGGGACAACAGTACATATTTTATGATGAGACTGTAAAGATTAATGGATATGCATGGAAAGAACTTGGCACTGTACCTAGCACATGCAACGTATTCTACAGATATTAGCTATCATAAATAAGTTTGGATACACAAAGGATACACAAGAAACTGTTAACACATAAAGTATCTCTAGAGGGTAGGATGGGGCTGGGAGGATGTGAGTATAACTCTGGTTTTTACTCTTCTGTGCTCTCTGCCCTTTTACTAAACATGACCAGATATTATTTTCATAAATACACTTTGACATGGAACTGTGGAGAGATAATGGTAGAGGATATCCGGATAGCAGAACCCTACTTTGCCCTACTCTCACCTGGCCTCCCTTTAACTGGCCAGGGCCAATTCTTTCCAGTTCACTGTTTTTCCAAATAACTCCTCTCCCTAGCTCTACAAACATGTCACCCTCGCATGGCTGGCTATACAGCACCTAGGTCAAACCCCATCAAGGAAAAAATCCGCTTAATGAAGCAACATATGGTCGCCTTGCTTTCCCCATATAATATTTAGCAATGACAGTTCTCTTGAATTAATTTTACTTTTTTCTTTGGCCTGAACATAAAATTCATGTTCAATCAAATTTCTTTTGCAATCATGGCTCTGATCAAGGATGGACCTGCTTTCTGTCCCCATCCCTCTGCTGCTCCCACTTACCTTCATCTCAAAGCACACACGGCCCCTTCTGACCCCGTAGCTGGCACGGGCTCCTGACCACAGGTATGCAAAGCCTTCAATCGTGAGCGGGTAGCCACTACTCCGGTCTCGGGCCACCTTGAAGTGGAGGTCGCAGTTGTCTGTGGAGGAAACAGCCTGTAGTTGGCTGATGTTTTAATGGTCCCCAGAGGGACAGGCAGGAGAAGGCAATGGCACCCTACTCGAGTACTCTTGCCTGGAGAATCCCAGGGATGGGGGGAGCCTGGTGGGCTGCCGTCTATGGGGTCGTACAGAGTTGGGCACAACTGAAGTGACTTAGCAGCAGCAGCAGCAGAGGGACAGGCAGAGGTAAGTTTCCTAAGAGTGTTAACCAAAACTACACAAGCTGACACGGTGTGGGGACAGGTTCACGAGAAGCCAGCCACACCACCTAACCATTCTCTCTTTTAGCACAAAGGCCCTGCAATACTGCTAACTGGACTGCACAGGATGAAAGCTGCCACGCCGCAGAGGAACTAGGGTTCTTCACCTGGCCAGGGTCCAAGGATGGCTGTCACGGGGGCTCCTGCAAGTAATACACACATGCCTCTCTAATGGGGCTAGTGGTAAAGAACCCTCCTGCCAGTGCAGGAGACATAAGAGAGACAGGTTTGATCTCTGGATCTGGAAGATCCCCTGGCGGAGGGCACAGCAATCCACTCCAGTATTCTAGCCTGGAGAATCCCATGGACAGAGGAGCCTGGTGGGCTACAGTCCATAGGGTCACAAAAAGTTGGGACACAACTGAAGTGACAGCATGCACACTTGCTAGGGAGAGGGTCAATATCCTTTCAAGTGATTCTAGAATTTAAAAGGTTAGAGTCTCAAGTGATTTTAGAATTTAGAAAAGATTACCTCCCAACACCATAAACTTCAACCACCTCCCATGCTAACTCTATCAGTGTGGGATATCAGTCAGGCTCCTGCTGCCAAGAGCGGCACCAACAGCTGACCCCGATCCACACCCGCCACCCAGGACCACGGTCAGGTGCGCCACAGGCTCCCAGCTCCTCGCGTGGGCCCAGGACTCTGCTGCTCAGACTCTCCCCACTCTGCCAGGAGCCACGCATGTCTCCGGGAAAGTCTTTCCTGTATGTCTCGTCCAGTAGGCTCTCTCCTTTCTCTAAAGGCTGAGTGCCATGGTCTGTACATTTGGTATTTAATCAGATGCTGCTTCATGAACCACTGCCACAATACTTAAAAAATTAACACTCTGTTTCACTCTGAATCCTTAAGATCCTGTGATAAAAGGGACTGTATACTAGATATCTTTACCTCTTTTAAAGCATGTAGCCATTGGTTTATAAACACGAGCTATGTAAACAAGTACATGAATGAACTGTTAATTTTCTGCTCTGTTGAAAAGTGCAGTCCTCAGACTTGACTGGGCTTCTGGGTGTGTTCAAAAATTCATATTCATAGGCCCTACCACTTAAGAGTTTATCTGAGGAGGCCTGAGGAGGGACAGGACCTCTACATTCATTCCGCCAAGTATTTAGATGCACGGTCAAGGGGGAAGTCACTTATCTAGAGGAAACAAAACCGAACTGGGAGACAGAGAGCAGGGCAGGCCAGGTTAATGCCTGAGGAGACAAGGCAGCATTGGTTTCACCAGGAACGTGAGCAGCAAATGGAAACTGGGGAAATGGCCGTCAAAGAGTTAAGTTTCCCCAGCAGCACTCAGGTTCCCTTCTTGATTAGATGACAACTTTACAGGGTGTTCAGGGTTTTCCAACTTGCTCTCTGATGAATGTCACTGAAAGTCCCCTGAGGTATAAGAGCAGGATTCTTCCTCCCTGAAGAGAAGCTTGGAGAAGTAGAATGACTTGACCGAATCTCACAGATAGAGCTGTTGTCTCCAAACCGACACCCTGACTCCAGGGCTCTGCTAGTTCTCATGTCTGAACTAACTGCTCTGGACGGTGCCGGGTGGGGATTTTGTGAAGGTAAAGGCAGTTTCCTTACACTGACTGAAGACAGTATCAAACAGGCACTCCAAAGACTCACATGTGTCAATGGCCACAAGGGTGTCATCAAAGTCATCTTCATCCTCTTCAGCCGGAGGCTGAGGAGATCGCCCCCTGTGTCATAAAGAGGTATCAGTCACAGGAGAACAGAAGAACAAGGGAAGAAGGGACCTCAAGTTTCTGCTGGAATTTACAAGTGGCCTCCAAGCTGCTTCCTGGATTTCAAGTTCCTCCCACAGAGGTTAGCAAAAGAACTCTGGAACCCTACATCCTTGCAATGAGAGCAATGACTATTAACTACCAGGGCGGGGTCAAAGACTGGAAAGGGTGTGCTCTGCTGAAGAGGGCCATGAGAATCATTTAGAGAACTTTTTGAAAAATACCACTCTCTCACACCCTCAGATTCTGATCCACCCCTCTACATGCTGAGCACTGCCTTCACACTGAACTCTGCTACTGATGGGAGGTTACAGTAGCCCAGAGAGTACTGGGCCAGGAAGGGCAATCTGTAAGAATTTGGATAAACCTGTTATTATAATCTGTCCTTATTCCAGGCTTCCTAAAACTCCACATCTGAAAGGATTTGAAATGACCCATTTTTGTCTTCTCTTTTCAAAGTGTCCTAAATTATGAACGAAATTTATTCCAACCAAAATACTAAAAGGGACTATGTGAAAATACTGGTGGTTTCCAACATATGGGAATAAGGTAGAAGTGTGGAGTCTAATGCGTAGGGTCCTCCCTGGGACAGTCTGGATGACCTTAGTCTACCATATGCTCAGGTCAGGTCATATGCAGGGCAGTGGGGCAAAGGACTAAAAAGGCAGGCTGGCATCTCACATGTGAATGGCAAGGTGTCTGAACTTCACCCTTCAAGTAATGGGAAGGGAGAAACTGAGGGAAGGATCAGAAGTTAAGCAAAGTTGAATCTGTAGTGGGGATAGGAAGAACTGGGGGAGAGTGAGAGGGCAGGAGACCTCAGCTCTGCCCTCTTGGCTAGTAAAAAGACCCCGGTGGGCACTGGGTTACAGACATTGAGACCTATTGGAAAAAGGATGACCACTGCCTCACAGACCCACCTCCTATCCTCTCGGTGCTCAAAGTACCCCCGTCCCCGGTTTTCTTCATAAGGCCTCTTGCGACTCTGGAATTGCTGTCTGTCTGGTTTGTGTTGAGATGCTTCAGGTGGGAGGAAGCTGGTGGGTGCTTCTTGCTTCATCTCTGTCTTCACTTCTACAGTCAGGACAAATCCAGATGGTTAAGACACTCAGAAACTCTTCAGTTATCACTTTTCTGGTCCCCTCTACTTCAGGAGATAATGGCAGGATCCTGACTATGGTGATGAAGGTCTGGGCACAGGCTCTTGCTAGGTTCAGTGGAAGCCTGCTGAGGGAACTGAAAAGGCTGTACTGGAGGACAGGGCTAGAATAAAGCGAGGCTGAGGATGACCATCCAGGCCCAGTAGCATCAGCAGTTGATAGGGTGAGAGATGTCAGTCAGATAATTCTCAGGCTTCGTGCGGAGGAGAGGGGACTTCACCACTAAACAAGGAGAAGCTCTCTAAGGCCCTACTCAAAGGCGAATGACTGCCTGGGCTACCTTGCCAAAGGCAAAGTAAAGTTGGGAAACTTGGGAGCTACTATCGTATGCACCAAGTAGGAAAGAGCCCTAAAAGCCTTCTACCATTTCACAATTCTGCATTCTATAATTTCTTCTCCCAGAGAATCTCTTCACTTCAATTCTTACAGAGCTTCTTCACTCTAGCAATGGAGGGGAAAGTCAGTTCAGCAGTGCTGTGGTCCCCCACCTAACTCCATGGGCTTTAATCACTATTACAAAGCCCAGAAGTGCTCCAGAAGGGCGGGTCTGCATGTAAGCCAGCCCACAGGTGGGATGGCCTTATTAAATCACCCCACAAACAGGAAGTCAGGATGGGATAACACGCTGTGGACCACAGGAATGCCCCAGGCTCAGGCAGATTCCAAGAATCCGTGCCTGCTGAGAGCAAACTGTGGGTTCAGACTCACCTCATCTATGGATGCTGTGGGTCACTCACATCACATCTACACACTTCAGCATTCAACTCAATACCACCTTGGAGCACTCCCTGGCTCTGGCACACAGACAAAATCTCAGAGAAGGCTCCTCGTTCACTAGGGCAGAGATGGTGCTCACTCACACGGACAGAGCTTCCTTGGTTCCCATCACAGCACTGGGCTCAAGGGAGGCCCTGATAAATGTCTGCACAGAAAACAGTCTCCTTGGGCCAAATGATCCCACAAGTCTCACAGAGCCTGACACAAATCTACAGTTTGTAACCTACATTCATTAAAATCCTGAGCCACTCTCAAGAAATGTCTGGGGATTTTACTTTGTGGGTGAACCAGAATGGAATCAGACAGAACCAACTAGACTGACTACAAAAAGGCACTGGGACCACAGCACAGTGAAAGGAGCACAAGACTGGGAGTCAGTCCTGGCTCTGTCGTTACTCAACAGTAGGACCCCGCTTCCCAAATACTAGGTAAGGAATGATGCGTATCAACCAAGAGCAGTGGCCCAGAAGCCAATTTAATTTCTGGGATCCAACCCTAGCCCTCAACCTCCCTCATCTGTAAAATGGGGAGAGATCTACATTATAATTGTGCTTTCCAAGCTTGTACTGTAGAAAACTTTGTTCTACAAAGACACATTTACATATTTGGGAAATGCTGGGTTTAAACAATGTGACAGAGTTTTTCCCAATCCAGGACTTCTGAGCATTTTTAATGAGCACAGTGACTCTCCCAGAGGTGGCAAGGTATATGCCGCATTTTTCAGATGCATTTGGCCAAGGTACTCTTCTCTGAGAAGTCCTTAGCAACATCTCCTGGAACAATATTCTTCAGAACATGGCAAATACTAGATTTCGAAGGTCCTTTCTAGCTTCAACATTCTAAGATTCTAAGTAGGACTCAGATATTGGCCTCCAGGTCTAAGCTCTCCAAGATGTTGTTACTAACATCTGATGACAGATACCTTGAAGACTCCCCTATCCTAATACTTGCAAGTGAGACAGACTAAATTCTTCCCTTCAAAAAGATCTTGCCAGAGTGACCAAGCCCAAAGATTGCCTAAAAGGAAGATACAAAGTTTCTGGGAAGACAGGCAGTAGGCAGAAGGTAAAGGCCACCCGCACATAGATTACATCTCCTTCAAAAGAGATGTATCACATGCGCTTTCCTACCTGGGCGATAGGCCTGCTGCTGCTGGTCGATTTCCAGTGGTCTCCTCTCGTAGCCTGACTCGTTCTCTTGCTTGATGACCTGCGTCTCATAGAATTGGTTCTGCATGGTAATATTGTCCATGACATCTTAAAACAAAAAATGGCCAGTTAGAAGGGCATTTCTTGGGACTAGAGGTAGCTTTTAAATACAAAACGATGCCATCCCCATTGTGGACAGTCTTCCAGAGGCTAAAAGATGTGAAAACACCTTCAGATGGAAACCCACCTGGGCAGTCAGGGGCCCCAGCTGCCTAAGGACAGGCCCTCTTGCCCCTCAAAAGTTAGTGATCTATCTGTGACTAGGTTCTACAGAATCCTAACACATAAAACCAAATGAAGCAGAAATGCTCTGTTTGGAGCAAGGAGATGGGAAAGTTGAAGAAGGGGTCCAACTTGACCTCCCCTCTAAGTCCCCACTGGGGTGGGGGGCAACTCCATGAACACAGTTTAAAAATTACCAGCCCAGCTGTTCCCTGACAGAGTATAAAGCTTAGGGAGTTGCCTTTAGGGTACAACCTTAAAAATTGTTCAGAGCACAAACCAGTCCTCTGTCCAACCCAATTCACTATTCCCACTTGCATAGCCAACTCTCCTTATGAATTTCTTCCGCCCTGCAATAGCTGTAAAGGTAAGGGATAACCATCTCAGTTGAAGGGGAAATGGGGGAGGAAGGAAAGGAACTGTTAAGAAAACAGGAGTTATGATAATAGTGGCCTTCAGGCTCATTAGGGATAAGCCCTAAAATATTTGGAGTTAGGCAGGAAGTGTTTCAGGAAGGTGTTTTTGTGGGTCCAGGAGGAACTCAACTGAAGGGTGGCAAGAATAATAATATCAGGGAATTTCCTGTGGTTATGATTTAGTGCTTTCACTGCTGGGGCCAGGGTTTAATCCCTGGTTGGGGAACTAAGATTCCACAAGTTGTGCAGTGTGGCCAAAAAAGAAAGAAAAAAACAATATCAACTATTCATGGAGTGGAGTACATACTATACACCACATGCTAGGATATAACTAAGAACAAGTTTCAGCTTAGTCAGACAGACACACATTAAACAAATCTGAAAGTACAAAAATTGTACTGTGTTAAGGGCTCTGAAGAAGTACCAGGGGCTGAGATCAGGGACCCAGAAAGTAACAGATAAGCCTGGACTCAAAGGATACATAGTAGTGACAATAACCCAGTAATGAGAATGGAGAAAACATTCCTGGGGTTTGGGCGACACATGATAAAGTTCAGAGATGGGACTAAAACCTGAAACTCCTTCAAGGAGAACCCTGTAGCCAAACCCAGAAAGAACATTGGAAACCTAGGTTGAGTAGCAAGCAGGTTCTCCACCCCAGGGGCAGGCTCTGCAAGATGCCTCCAGGGCCCTACTAGTGGCTGTGCCAGGACCAGTGAGGCGGAACCATGGGGAAGAAAGACTGTTCTGCTGCTTGCTAACTGACTGGATCCTTTCTCAGAGGACAAATGTATCTGGGCACAAACCAGGTGCGGCCCAAAAGGAGGAAAGTCACACAGATCACGTGGTTCGCTACAGGTCTGTTTACCAGGGCTGAAGGAAGGGTTGCGGGGGGCATAAAAGGGGCTCAAAGGATTTTGCTGTAATGGGTAGGAGAGAAAGGAAGACACAGAATAACTCCTTAATTAGAACACAGGGGGCCCTTTCATACCATCGCGTTCAACACACAACATCGTGTGTTGTTCTTGCCACAAAAGCCTCATATCTTTCTTTCCGAGAATCTCTCCTGCGCTCACAGAGGAAGCCTCGCCCAGAGAAGCTTATGATTCTGGGGCCCTTCTCTGTTCTCTAAAACATTTACCTCCTAATAACAGGCAGGCCCAGTGCTAAGCCCCTTACACATGTAATCTCATTCATCCCCAAGCGGGGAGGGGGGCACTATTATTATATCCCAATTTTACACACAAGGAAGCCAGAGCTCAGAGGTGAAGTGACTTGCCCAAGACAAAAATCTGAGTCTAGAGCCTGTGCCGTAAAGCATATCACTTTTCTTTGGAGACATTTCCAGCCACTGGCATTCCTGCCAGGGTCTTGCCTGCCCTAGGCAGGTACAGGGCCACTCCTCCTTCCTTGACAGGTCTCTGCAATGGGAAGTACTCCTCCCAGCATCTGAGTCCTAGACAACCACCCTCCACCTCAAATCTACCCTCAGATTGCCCTGCTCTAGGAAAACACGTAAATACCCTGTGCCAACCCCAAATCTAGTCTCTTCCCTGATCCTCTTGCTTTCCTCATTTCTTTAGTCCCACAGCGCAGGGTGCCCTCTTTTTCAGGTAAATAATACAATCTCTGGATGCCAGAGTTCTTTCTACTTACTCTTCAACTTTTCCAATCACCATGTCCTGTCCTGCTAGAAAGCCACCCGCTTTTAACTTGATTTACTTCCTTGCATACCAGGGTCTCTTCCCTTCAGAAAGTCACAGATCTACTCCATCCCCTCTCCTTCAGAGTGTCTGATGCAGAGGTTCTCAACCACCCCTTGAGGCCTCTCCAATCCCTAGGCGCGCACACACACAAAAACCCTGCTTCTGAGGACCGAGGAGCCCTCTCATGGAGATGCTCAGCCCCAGAAACACTTCCCCCCCTTCACCCTGAGGCCCCCTGCCAAGTCAACAAGTATTCTTTCACCCTCCACATCATACACACTCTTCCCTTCCCTACATTTGACACACCAGCTACACTCTTTTCTTGTGCATGATCCTCTACCCCTAATCCCTCAACTTCAAACTCCACCAACCTGTTATCTACCCCACCCACTCTCAGCTACTCTTTTTCTCCATCCTGTTAATCTAAGACCATTCAGCAGGAGCCACTGCGTTATCTGTCCCCAGTGCCTTCCTAGCTCCAGACCTCCAGGTATTTCACCCAGTGAAGTAGCCTTCTCTCCCCCACCAGCTGCTGGACATCGATGTTCCATATACCTTCTCTAGAAGTCAGCCAAAAGGGCTCCAGATAGCCAGCATCAAATGCCCAGGTTGCCCATGCCTCAAGGCTGGCCTTTCAGCCCTGGATCTGAGACCCTCCCCCAGGCCGTCCTCACACTGATGGGGTCCCCCATGGTACACATGGTGGTCTCTCGCATCCCCTAAAAGCTCCCCAGTCAATCACTAGAACGCACAGTCCGTCAGACCCTCCCTGGCCAGATACCGGAACTCCATCTTACCAACCCATCCCAATAACAAACATGAGAATTCCCCGGTACCCCATCCAGCAGCAAACTCCAGGATCCTCCATCCTCAAAACGGCCCCAGCCCTGAAAACACGGCTCCCAAGCCTACCCAGCTCCAAATCTTAAGATCACCATCTTTAAGATCTCAGTCTCCTAAAAGAGATCCCCTTGTTCTTCCGACTGTCTTCGGTTCCAAAAACCACGGTTTCCTGTTTCCGAGCCGCAGGCTCGGGAATCCTCTACACCCCCACCCCGGACCTGCCTCATCTCCGAAACCGAGAGCCCCCACTCCAGTATCTTCCCTGTGCCGAATGCCAGGATCCACCCTCCGGTCGTCCCGCGGGCCTTGTCCCCCGATCCTTTTCAGCGGCGGGGAGCGGTATCCCCCGATCCTCAGACCGTCTCCCCGACCTCAGGCGCCGGACTCCCGCGTCCCACAGCCCTTCCTCGGCCCGGAGTCCGGGCTCCCCGGCCCCCGCCCCGCGCACTCTCACAATGTCCGTCCGGCCCCGAGTAGCCGCCGGGCTCCGGGTGCGGCTGCAGCCCGGGCGGCGGTGGCTGCGCGGGCCCCTCCAGCTCGGAGCCCCCCTCGGTCCCCACCTCCTCGCTGTGT
>NW_011494852.1:8470907-8471325 GCF_000754665.1 Bison bison bison | reverse complement strand
CCCCCCCCCCCGCCGCCTCCCCCCTCCTCCGTGGCCTGGCCCGATGCAACACGGTTGCCAATTGGCCACCTCATAGGAGCAACGGGCGCGGGCCCAAGGGCTCAACCAATCAGAAGGGGTCTTTCAAAAGAACAGCAATGAAAGGGCTTAGGAGCTGCCGGGGAGGAAGCGTTGGCCTACGTCGATGCCGGGACCGAAACGGGAGGGCGGGAAAAGGAGGGAGGAGGGGCGCGCGGTGATTGGGTAGTGCCCGCGCGCCCGCTCCCGTAGGGTCAAATGAGGGAAAGAGAGTAAAGATTTGGGCCAATCAGTGATGGGGTCTCAGAATGAGCGCCGCACGGCCTTCCCTGCGCGGTCCTTTCATCAAACTAGTGTCTCTGTAACACATATCTTGATTGGTCTAAATCTCCCGCCCCTA
>NW_011494852.1:8465906-8470807 GCF_000754665.1 Bison bison bison | reverse complement strand
CCCTCCTTTCACGATTGCCTTTAAGAAACCGGAAAGAGATGAATTCACTAAGGACCTGCCCCTTGCCGTTAGGGCGGTTTCAAAACAATCTGTCCACCAATCTCAGTTACTGACTTATCTCACTAAAGCTAGTATAGTTGCATCGTTTTAGGAAAACCTAAACAGATTGGCCATTCTGGTTACGGACGGCCTTATAAATTTCGCTGTAGAGGAAGTATATGAAGTCGAGATTAAGTAGATAAATTATTCTTAATCTGGAAGAAACTCAGTTGCCTGTAAGAAAAGCAACCCTTTGACTTCAGAGTCCTGAAGGTTTGAAAATAAAAGCTAGACTAACAGCGGGAGAAAAGTTATAATGGGGAATCGCACCCTCTTCTCTTTGATAGTACATTTCATCGAGCGCCTCCTTCCACGATCGTAGCTGAGCTGTCTTTATGGTTGGTATCTTACGTGAATGGACGCTCTGCACGCGATCATAGAGCCTTTCCCTCTGGAAAGACCTCAAGTTCAGGGGTCTGTACCCAAATCCTCTATAAATTACTGTTCGGTAGATCCGCCTGTTTGGCGTCAATATGATAAACTCAAACACACAGGTCCGTAGTTAAGGCTCTGTTAAACGTCACAGTTTTACAATGTCTAACCCTGTCGCCTAACTCAAAAGACACAAAACTTCTGGAAGGTACACTATCGAGATACGCAATGCAAATGCCCGCTGCCCACGGAGCCATATCTAAAACCCACGAAAGCCATACACAACCTCTACTTAGACAAAGGCGCACACACAACATAGATAAACAAATGGCGTGTGTAGGATCAGATGCATCCATTCAGGGGATAGTACACCAAACTGCGATGTAGGTGTGCCCATTAAGGTTGGCACAGCAGGCAGCATCAAATGATATAGACACAGGACAGTTACACTACAAGCTTACACCACGGCAACCTAGACACACAGCACCCACTCAGAAGCGGGACAGACACTCACTTGGGCCCGTAGGTTCCAGTCCAGACACCCCGCCCCTCGCCCACGTCCGACTTCCTCTCTCCTCCCAGCTTCCCACAATGATTTGTTCTAAAAAAGTTTGTGGCCCGGATTGAACTGTTTTTCATTCTCAGGACCTACCACTGGGGGGCCTCCGGGCGCTGCCAAGGGTTCCTCCGTCTGCTGCTAGACACACCCAGGAACTTAGCCTGCGATTCGTGAAAAACACCGTGGTCTTGTCTTGGCAGGAATCCCTTTGTGGGCCCGTGGTTATCGGAGGTACTCTGTGCTTGTGTTTCCTATGTGACTCTGAACGTTTGGGTCTGTGAGTCCCCTTTAAGTACTCTGTGTCTGTGTGTGTGTGCTCAGTCATGTCCAACTCTTTGCCACCCCATGGACTGTAGCCTCCCACGCTCCTTCTGTACATGGCATTCTTCAGGCAAGAATACTGGACTGGGTTGCATTTCCTTATCCAAGAGATCTTTCCGACCCAGGGATCGAACTCGCATCTCTTGCTCCTCCTGCATTGGCAGGCAATTCTTTACCACTGTGCCATCTGGGAAGCCCCCTCAGTTCAGTGCTCAATCGTGCCCGACTCTTTGCGACCCCATGAATCGCAGCACTCCAGGCCTCCCTGTGTCCATCACCAACTCCCGGAGTTCACTCAGACTCACGTCCATCGAGTTGGTGATGCCATCCAGCCATCTCATCCTCTATTCTCCCCTTCTCCTCCTGCCCCCAATCCCTCCCAGCATCAGAGTCTTTTCCAATGAGTCAACTCTTCACATGAGGTGGCCAAACTACTGGAGTTTTCAGCTTTAGCATCATTCCTTCCAAAGAAATCCCAGGGCTGATCTCCTTCAGAATGGACTGGTTGGATCTCCTTGCAGTCCAAGGGACTCTCAAGAGTCTTCTCCAACACCACAGTTCAAAAGCATCAATTCTTCAGCGCTCAGCTTTCTTCACAGTCCAACTTTCACATCCATACATGACCACAGGAAAAACCATAGGTACTCTATATGTCTGAGTATTTGTGTCTGTATCTGTTTTACTCTAGTTACTCAAGTTTCTTCTTATTCTTGGTTGACCACCTGCCAGTGCATATTTGTAAACATGTTTGTGTAATTTTGTGTTTCTCTGTCTGAATTTGTGTCTCTGTATTTGTGACCAAGAGTCCTTGAGTTTGTCCGTTAATTAAGGAGTCTGTTACTTTGGAAAATAGAGAGGATCTCTGTGTGACCTTGTGAATATCTATGTGCTTATTTTCGTCCGCTTTTCTTTGTTTGCCTGTCCTTTTGTCTTTGTATCTGTTCACATCTACCCTCTTTAGTGAGGGGAGTACTCCAAGACCCCCACCAAACCCTCCTTTTTACAGAAGCTGAGTTGCCTGGGAAAAGGGCCATATGACAGCCAAGTGGAGACAAGAGGAGACAGAAGCATGGTTACAAAGTTTTATGTGATCTGAGCCCCACTGGAGGTGCCAGGGTTCACACTCTGTTCAGGAGGCATAAAGGACTGGCTCAGGGGGGCAATATGGCCCCCAAAAGAGGGATATTGTCCTCTGGGGAAAGGAGGCGTCTTTATTGCATTGCACAGGTTTGAGGGGGCACGCCCCCACATGAAAGGAAGAGGAAGCAGAGGTGGCTAAGAAGGGAAGGGTCACACAGGATAAAACTATAAGGTTAGAACCTCAGAATTTTACTTTGGAATTCTAGACCTTTAGAATCTTATAACATGTGAATCTTGGAACCCAGAATCGTAAAACTTAGAACCATGAATTCCTAGACCCTTAACTAAAATCCTGGAAAGAGAAGATGCAGCATAGAACTTAAAGGTGTCCGAAATTAAAAATGATTAGAACTTTGGCATCCAGTTTGTCACCACTAACCGTGGAATATCTATACCATAGATGCTGAGGATCCAGAATCTTGGACCAATAGGATCTAGAATGCCTTGGAACACAGAACAGAACAACATTAGAATCTTAGAGTTTAATAATCTAGAATCTTGAAGCATATGATCTGGAATCTTAGACACAGAGACTCTAGGTTCTTAGACTAAGCCTTAGAACATCACATCTTAGAACATTAGACCTTAGAACCTCCATCTTTAGACTATTAGAACTTTTGAATTGCAGATGCTAGCATTTTAGATCTTTAGGATCCACAGTCTCATAACAAGGGTTTCAAGGATCATAAAGCCTTAGACTCTGTCACTGACCATCATTAGAATCTTAGAACTTGAGAAGATCAAATCTTGTGGCTTATGATCTGGAGTCTTAAAACCAGAAAAGTTATACTCTAAGAGGCCCAGAACTTCAAATTTTAGAACATAAGGCCTTAGAACCTCCATGTCTAGAACTGTAGGATTTTTAGAATTGTAGGATCTAGTATCTTACACCCTCAGGACTTAAAACCCTAGAAAAATAAAAATCTAAAATCACAGAGCCTTAGATTCTAGAAATAGAATCTTAGAGCTTTGTAACCTAAAATTTCATGGGCTTTATGAAGAATCTCAGAACCAGAAAAATCTAGAGCCACAGCATCTCAGAGCCTTAGAATGTAGGCCTTAGAACTTCCATGTCTAGAACCTTAGCACTTTAGAATTAGAGACTGGAATTCAAAGTCTTTAGACTCAAAGATTCAGCTCTGAAACTTAGACCCTGTGAATCTAGACTCTTTAAACCTTAGAATCTAGAATCTTGGAATGTTAAACCTGGGAGGGCCCTCAGGGATTTCAGTCTAATCCCTTTCTTTTACGCATGGGGACACTAAGGTGTGGAAAAGGGAGAGGATCTGTCTGGGATGGAAGTGGAACAGGTAGGAAGAGAGGGCTATGGTTGGGGGTAAGGTCTGGAGTGGGAAAGTAGGGAGCCGTCCCCCAGTGGCAGTGCCTAGCTTGGGTCCTGAGAGGAAGTCCCAGGTGGAGGGTGGTCTCAGGCGCCGTCCTCCTGCCCCGGGGGTGCTGGGGAGCTCCTTTCAGCAGGCAGGATGGGGCCAGGGGCTGTAGAAGGGCAGAGGACATAGCGGCCGGCAGGATGGACTTCAGCGGCGGTGAGGCAGCTGCAGGAATCCTTAGGGTCAGGCTGAGCTGGGGGGTCCGCTCCTCCAGCAGCTCCAAGTGGTTCAGAATGACCTCCACCCTCATCCATGTTGACATAGAGGATTTCGTCTGGCTCCTGAGCAGGGGGCAGGGCCTTCAGCGTATTCTCCAGGTCTTCCCGCAGCTCTGCAAAACTCGGCCGGTCCCGGGGGTTTAGCTCCCAGCACCGGGACATCAGGGCGTACCTAGGGCAGCAGAATGAAGGGTGGGACACTCAGCAGGGGCTCAGACAGGGAGCCTCCTGGGAGCTTGGGGGCATTTTAGGACACTCGGGACTGAGGGCATTTCATGGGAGTGGAGGGAACTGTAGCAGTTTCGAGGGGGGCACCTGTGGGGATTTGGGAATTAGCAAGAGTTTCTAAGGGGAGTCCTGGAACAGACACTCAGGAGCTGGAAGATGTCTTGGGGAATCTTTCTAGGTGTGGGGTAATGTTATGGTGAGGTTTTGTTAGAGCAAAGCTTCCCAATATGGCTTCTCAGGACAGACTCTAGCATAAAAGCTTTGCAAGCTGTGTTGGTTTAAAATACGAACTCAGGACTTCCCTGGTGATCCAGTGGTTAAGAATCTGCCTGCCAATGGAGGAGACACAAGTTCTGTCTCTAGCCCAGGAAGATTCCACATGCCACGGGGCAACTAAGCCCACATACCACAACCACTGAAGCCCACATGACCTAGAGCCCGTGCTATGCAGCTGCAACTAGAGAATAGTGCCTGCTCTCTGCAACTAGAGGAAGCGCTTACACAGCAGTGGAGACCCAGTGCAGCCAAAAAAAAATTTTATATATACATATATATATATATATATATATATATATA
>NW_011494852.1:8460599-8465806 GCF_000754665.1 Bison bison bison | reverse complement strand
ATATATATATACACACACTCAAATTCTTTGACATTCCTCCCTTCAAAAGATAGAGCACTGCATTCTGACTTGGTACCAATGATAGTGTGTGTGAGACTTCTTTTTTTTCTTTTTTTTTTTGCCATACCACGTGGCATAGGAAACTATTGAACACATGCCTCCTGGAAGTGCAGAGTCATAACCCCCGGACTCTTAGGGAAGTTCCATGGTGTATGTGACTTCTGAGACTAGGTTGAAAAGGTATTGTGGATTCCTCCTTGTTCTTTTTGTTGGGATGCTCATCTGGGGGAAGCCAGCTGCCATGTCATGAGGACACTCAAGCAGCACTGTGGAGGGTTCCATGTGGCAAGGAACTAAGGCCTCCCGCAACAGCTATGTGAGTGAGCCAGCCTCCAGTCCCAACCTTCAGATGACTGTAGCCCCCCTGATATCTTAACTGTAACCTCACTGAAACCCTGATTCAGAATCAGCCTGCCAAGCTGTTCCCAAACCCCTGACATTCAGAAACCATGTGAAGTAATAAAAGGCTTGTTGTTTTAAGCTACTGGATTTTGGGGATATAGATAACTAAAACACCAGCTATGCAGCCTTTGGCAAATGATCTTCCCTTGATGTGGGTCTCTGGTACATCATTTACCCAGGGGAATACTAATGGTACCTTGAGTGCCTGCGTGCTCAGTTGCTCAGCCAGGTCTGACTCTTAAACCTGATGCACTGTGGCTGGCCAGTCTCCTCTGTCCATGGAATTTTCCAGGCAAGAATACTGGAGTGGGTTGGTATTTCCTTCTCAAGGGGATCTTCCCGACCCAAGGATCGAACCCGTGTCTCCTGCACTGGCAGGAATGGTATTGTTTATCACTGTGCTAACTGGGAAGCCCTACTAATGGTGGCAACCCATGTCAAATGCCTGTAGTAAGGACCAAATGATTTCATTTCATGCAAAGCACCTGAAACCATGCCTTCTAGTAAGTTCTATGGAAATTTTCACTCTTCTTATTCCCCTCAGCTCTTGGAACACCCAAGGAGGACTTGGGGAGTCTGAAGCCCCAGGTTGTCTTCTCTTTAAACATCTTCTCATTTTAAACATCTTCTCTTTATCCCCCAAGTTCTCTTCTCTATGTATTTCATGGGATGGCAAAGTATGATAAGCACCACGCTAAAGGATTCTGAGAACATCTAAGGGGAGCCCTGAGAGTTTGGAGAAGTTCATTATAAGGGTTTGGAAGAGGGTTGTGGGTGTTGAAGAGCACATGGGGGAAGCATGGGTGCTCAGGAGTCTGGATGGAATTAGAATTCTTTGGGAATGGGAACTGCAGCCCACAGATACCTGGCAGGAGACTGATCCAGCCTAAATTTGGCACAGAGCAAAGGAAGAAAGGGCACCTTTTGTTCATTCATACCTCTCGGGCTTCTCATGTGGCATG
The DNA here is from genome assembly GCF_000754665.1 of Bison bison bison. Lineage (NCBI taxonomy): Eukaryota > Metazoa > Chordata > Mammalia > Artiodactyla > Bovidae > Bison > Bison bison. Next base: position 8,464,382 of record NW_011494852.1, on the reverse strand, counting down.
AGTGGTAAAGAACCCGCCTGCCAACACAAGATATAGTAAGAGATGCGGGTTTGATCTCTGGGTGGGTTGGAAAGATCCCCTGGAGGAAGACGTGGCAACCTACTCATGCCTGGAGAATCCCATGGACAGAGGAGCCTGGCGGGCTACAGTCCATGGGGTCACCAAGCATTGGACACGACTGAAGCAACTTAGCACACCTCTCGAGCTAATAGTGGTTCTGAGGAGCATGGGTGAGGGGCAGATAGGTTCCTCAACAATCTGAGGGATTCTGTGCAGGTTTTTCTTTTTTGGGGGGGGCCGTGCCAGGTGGCACATGGGATCCTAGTTCCCAGACCATGGGATCAAACCTGCGCCTCCTGCAGGGGGGAAGCTTGGAGTCCCAACCACTGGACCACCAGGGAAGTCCCTGTGCAGGTTTTAGAAGGTCTTGGATATGTCAGGGCCATGTGGGGTGCTCAGAGTTTGGTGATAGAATCCCATGACGTAGGGGAGGGGAATCCTGAGGGTCCTCACAGTCCGTCCAGACAGTCCACGGGCTGCTTCAGGCGGTTTCCCTGGCGCAGGTAGTCATAAATCTCACTGTTCTCCACTCCTGGATATGGGGTTTGCCCTCGCGTGGCAATCTCCCACATCGTCACCCCAAAGGACCACTGTCAGGGGACAGAAGGGAGAAAATTAGAGGGTCTCTCCTGCACAAAGACGCCCTCACCCAACACACAGATACACCCACACTTACATGTACACAGATGTCTTTGTGGGTGCATCAGAGCTAGTCACAGAAACACTCTGGTGCACGTACACACTTACAGAGGCAATTTGTGTGCACACCTAGACCTGCTCACCCATGCACACACTTACACACTCCATGGACACGTGGTCTAGGGTCACCCTCCACACCCTAGCTATACACGTGTATACACTTGCCACTGCCTCTCCCAACCTAAACTGTCTGCACAGTCCATGTAGCAACCTGTCACCATGCACACATAGCCATGTGCACACCCCCCCCCCAGCATGTCCACACCACCGTTCACAGACGCCCACCACACATGGTCCATGTGGACAGGCCCCTGCTCAGGGAAGCCCTCGTGTCCCCAGGAGTCTGGGTCGGTGTGGGATGATCGGGCCACGCCCTCCCCCTACTCCTGCCGGGGTACACGTACTACATCGCTCTTGCTGGTATAGACACGGTCTGCCAGGCTCTCGATGGCAATCCACTTGACCGGCATCTTGGCGATGCGTCCCTGACGGTAGTAGTCCCCGTTGTAGATCTTCTTGGAGAGCCCAAAGTCAGCCACACACACCGACATGTTCTCATTCAGCCTGCCCAGATTGGGGGAGAGGAATGGGGTCACAGCATTGCCCCCTCCACCAGGAAGCCTGCCCTCACTCTCAGACATGTCTCTGTCTCCTGCCCTGGCTGTCCTGCTTCGGGGTGAGGATCGGTCAGCCCCCAAACCTGGGAGGGAACTATGTTACTTCTTATACCCTCTGTGAAAGGTGGGTCTGAAAAGGGCTGCTAGGGGGCCTTCCCAGCTCTGGCTTTTTGCCAGATTCTAAGGTCCTTCCCAGGCTCCTTAGGTTGGATTCTCTGATATTTAAAAAAAAAAATTTAAATAGTTATTTGACTTCACTGGGCCTTAGTTGCTGCACTCAAGATCTTCACTGAGGCATGCGGGATCTAGTTCCCTGACCAGGGATCAAACCCAGTGCCCCTGCATTGGGAGAATGGAATCTTAGCTACTGCACCACCAGGGGAGTCCATTTAAAAAAATTTTTTTGACGTATACTGTATGTATACAAAAACATGCACAAATCTTAAGTGGAGAGCTCACTGGATTTTCACAAACACACCTATGTAACTAGAACCAAGATTAAGAAAGAGGATATCATGCGGCAGCTGTGCAATGGAATACCACACAGCAAAGAACAAGAACTACAGATACGTCTGAGAACATGGACTGATCTCAAAAACTTCACGCTGAGCAAGAGATGCCAGACACAGAGGAGTCAAAATTGCAATTCCATTTACATGACGTTTAAGAACAGGTGACAGAAGTACAGAATAGTTGTTATCCCTTGAGGGCAGTGGCTGGGAAGGGCAGGAGAGAGCCTTCGAAGGGCCAAGAAATGTTCTTTATCTTGATTTAGTGGTGGTTGTTTCCATGGGTCTGTGTGCACGCTCAGTTGTGTCCAACTCTTTGCAGCCCCATGGACTGTAGCCTACCAGGCTCCTCTGTCTATGGGATTTCCCAGGCAACAATCCTGGGTTGCTATTTCCTCCTCCAGGGGATCTTCCCAACCTGGGGATTGAACCTGAGTCTCCTGCATCGGCAGGTAGATTCTTGACCACTGGGTCACCTGGGAAGCCCTTCCATGTGTCTATAAATATGTAAACATTCATTGAACTGCAGGCATAAAACGTGTATATTTTAGTGTATGTAGAATAAACATCAATTTTTTTTAACAAGAAAGAAAGATTACCAGACCTTCCTTCCTAGGGTATAATTACCCCTTGTAGGGTGACTGAGATCTTCACTTCTAACAGTGTGGATTACTTGTGTTTGTTTTTGCGCTTTATATACATATAAAATTTGAATATGGATTGGATAGGAGACTGTGTTATGGAATTATTGTTAATCTTCTTAGGTCTGAAAACAGAATTGTGATTGTTTACGCTTAAGTCCTTATTCTAGGAGACACTTCTTGAAGATTTAGGGGTGGAATGTCACCATCTTGGCAACTTACTTTCAAATGGTTGAGAGGAGAGAGAGACAGAAAAGAGAGGAGAAACGTGGCAAAATCTCAACAAGGAGGAGATATGGGTGTTCGTGGCACAATGTTTTCAACTTTTCTGTAGATTTGGAATTTTTTCAAAATAAAAATTGGGAGTGGGGTATTCCCTGGTCCAGTCATTAAGACTCTGCACTTCTGCTTCAGGGGGCACTGGTGCAATCCCTGGTTGGGGAACTAATATCCTGCATGCTGTGTAGTGGGGCAGGAAAAAAAAGAAAATTATACAGTTTTGCTGAAATAAGCTGGATAATACCTAAATGAATTGGAAAGCTATGCCATAATCATGGATTAGAAGACCCCAAAATGTATAAAAGGCAATTCTCCTCAAACTGACATGTGCATTCCATGGAAGGTAATCAAAACCATTTGTGAACATTTGCATGTCTTACTGAAGATTCTCTGATTCTCCAACCCCAACTTCTTTTTAAATATTTTTAAGAATATTTATTCTTTGGCGGTGCTGGGTCTCAGTTGTGGCATGCAGGATCTTTGAGTTGGGGCATGTGAACTCTTAGTGGGTCAAGCCCAGGCCCCTTGCATTGGGAGTGTGAAGTCCTAGCCACTGGACCACCAGGAAAGTCCTCTCCAGCTCCAATATATGAGTCCAACATTGTAATGAGACTAATATTCTAAGCTTATGTGTCACACACACACACATAGCCCTTAGACCAGGTTCTGGGCTATTTTTTGCTTATCCCTTGGAGAGGAAATCAACCCTGAATATTCATTGGGAGGACTGATGCTAAAGCTGAAACGCCAATACTTTGGTCACCTGAGGCGAAGAGCTGACTCATTGGAAAAGACTCTGATGCTGGGAAAGACTGAAAGCAAGAGAAGGAGGCGACAGAAGATGAGATGGTTGGATGGTATCACCGACTCAAAGGACATGAGTTCGAACAAACTCTGGGAGATAGTGAAGGACAGGGAAGCCTGGCATGCTGCAGTCCACGGAGTTTCAAAGAGTGGGACATGACTGAGTGAGCAACT
>NW_011494852.1:8460234-8460499 GCF_000754665.1 Bison bison bison | reverse complement strand
GCCACACTGGATAAAGAGACCACGCCCCCTGCAACAACTTAGCAGGGGGCGTGGTCTCTTTATCCAGTGTGGCCACTGCCCAAGTGTAGCCCCAGGCAAGACACTCAGCTTGGAGGGGGACAAAGATGAAGCTTAAATGTCACCACCCTCTTGGGTTTCCTCTGCCCTTTTGCTCACATCCTTCTACCTACTGAGCCTGCCCCCTCTCCTGTTCTCTGTACATTCCAGCACATGCGGGATCTCAGTTCAGAAAGCTGGCCCCAAC
>NW_011494852.1:8444556-8460134 GCF_000754665.1 Bison bison bison | reverse complement strand
AACCTCCCTGCTCATCTCTCTCTTCCACTCCTGAGCTCTGACTTGCTTGAGGGGTGTGTGTGTGTGTGTGTGGCACCTTCTTCCATCCTGGGAAGGAGGGTGGGGGTGAGTCCCTGAAGAAGGGGGATTCCTGGAAGGCTGGGCACTCACATGCAATTCCTAGCAGCCAGGTCCCGGTGTATGAATCTCTTGGTACTCAGATACTCCATGCCACTGGCAATATCTGCCATGAACTTCACCAGCATCTGGGTGGGCAGGAACTGGGCGGGGGTGGGCAGGACACGACGGGGTAGAGATCAGCGGAGTCCCAGAAATCCATCCCTCTGCCCTACTAGCTCTGCCCTGTGATGCTTTCCCATGCCTCTGAGACGCAAACTCCACCCCTTTCCATATCAGCCCTTTGTCACCCCCTCCTATCTTCCTCTCCTGTCTTGATCTCCCATTGTGCTTGCCCTTGACATACGCTCCAGCAGGGAACCCCCCTTTCTGGTCTTTCAACAAGCCATGCTTGTTTCCACCTCTGAGCTTTTGCACATTCTGTGCCCTCTGCTGGGACCACTTCCTCCCAGATCGCCCACTTCCCACCAGTTAGCTCCTCTTTGGATCTCCTCCATAAGACCTTCCCTGTTCACTCAAACGAACTGCCTGGCCTCCCTGTCACTCATCCTGCTCTATTTCCTTCCTGGCACTTAAAAATTATCATGCTTATTCATTTGTTAACTTGTTTATTGCCTGGTCCCCCACCTCTGGCAGACAGCTCCTCCACGAAAACAAGCTCTTGGTCTCCATCACCTTCCTAGTGGCTGAGCAGCGCTAGGTACCTAATGCGTGCGTGTGTACTTAGTCGCTCAGTCATGTCTGACTCTTTGCGACCCCATAGACTGTAGCCCACCAGGCTCCTCTGGCCATAGATTGCACAGGGAAGAATACTGGAGTGGGTTGCCATTTTCTTCTCCAGGGAATCTTCCCAACCCAGGGATGGAACCCACATCTCCTGCACTGGCAGGCGGATTCTTTACCACTGAACCACCTGGGAAGCCCTTCCATGGGTCTATACACAAGAAAACATTCACTGAACTGCGTGCAACAAATGTGCATATTTTAGTGTACGCAGAATAGACATCAATTTTTTCAAATAAGAAAGAAAGATTACCGGGTACCTAGTAGGTGCTCATTTAACACTTGTGGTCCAGATAATAAAATGCCCTCACCACTGGCTGGTCCCCGAGCCGGGAATAGAGAAGGAAACTGTGTAGGTCTCCGTGTTTCATGAAGGGTAAGATGACCACGGGCGCCGGGAAGCCTTCTCGTTCAGAACCCTGGAAACAAACGCCTGAGTCCCGCCCCCCCCCCAAGCAGTCTTGTCACTGGAGGTGGGCAGAAGGGGACGCCACCCCCACTCCCACCTCTGTTTCTCCCCCCTCCCTCTCAGATCTGGCCTCCAAACTGTTGGGGAGCGGGGGGTGGTGGTGGCAGGGACCATGCGTCAGAGAAGCCATGTCCAGCACTGGTTCCCAGGGATGTTTCTCCAGCCCTCCTGGGGACCTCAGCTATTTCTGGGAAAGGTCAGAGGTCACATTCCGAGCTGAGGGAGAGAGGAAGGGGGGAGCCTGCTCATTCTGGGAGGGGGGGGTGCGGAGGAAGCCTGGGGGTTTGATCTTCCCAGTGCCTGAGGGAGGGTTCTTCCCTCTGGTGCAGCCTGCATGGGGCCGCCAAATCTGCCCCTCCCTCACCAATGAGCCTCATGACGTTGGGGTGGTCGAATTCCTTCATGCAGACGGCTTCACTCAGGAAATCCTCCAGCTCCGACCTTGTGCAGATGGCAACTGGGAGGAGAGAGGAAGGTGGAGGAGGCGGAGGGAGGACTCTTTTCCTCCTCCTCCTTATTACCATCATCATCTTCTCCTTCATCAAGCGTGACTAGTAAGTACCAGGGGCTGTACTCAGCGCTTCGCGTATTAACCCATTTAACCCTCTGAGGAGCTTCTATTTCCCCATTTTAAAGATGGAGAAGGGAGCTACAGAAGGATGAGCTGGTTGAATGGCATCACTGTCTCGACATGAGCTTGAGCAAACTCAAGATAATGAAGGACAGCGAAGCCTGGTGTGCTGCAGTTCATGAGGTCACAAAGAGTCTGACACAATTTAGTGACTGAACAACAAGAAGGCTGGAAAGACAAGGCACAGAATGTTTAAGAAACGTGCCACAGCTTGCAAGAGGAACAGGCAGAGTTCAAACCCAGGCAGGCTGGCTCAGGGGTCCATGTGTGGGCTCTGTGCTAGGCTGCTTCCTAGCACACTCCCAGCAGCCCTAGGATGTAGACGGTTGTCCCTGTTTTACAACTCAGGACACTGGCTCAGAGAGGCAAAGTGACTTGCCCAGCGTCACACAGCTGGGATTCAAACCCAGGTCAGGAACATAACCCAGTATTCAGAAGGCAGTCAATAATGAATGAATGAATGAGTGATGACTCCATAACCCAAGATTTTTAGCCCTTGTGATTCTGAAACGATCATTCCTCCCTCCAGCATGACCCTCTAAGCTTCATCCCTATGTGGAAAAGCTTGACCCTGGCCTTTCTGTGCTGTGTGAGCTCAGACTGGACTGGCTCTCACCCTCTCTGCTGATGTAGATAACATGGTTTTAGTCCACATTAACTGTGTGTACTATGTGCCAAGCCCAGCATTAAGTGCTTTGACATATAATACCCTAGGAGGTAGGAACACTATGATACTTTTTTCCGGGTGAGGAATGGTAGGCTCAGAGAGGGGTAGTCACTTCCTTGAGATCATAGTGAAAGTGTTAGTTGCTCAGTCATGTCTGACTCTTTGCCACCCCATGGACTGTAGTCCACCACGCTCCTCTGTCCATGGGATTCTCCAGGCAAGAATACTGGAGTGGGTTGCCATTCCCTGCTCCAGGGGATCTTCTCAACCCAGGGATTGAACCTGGGTCTCCTGTATTGCAGGCGGATTCTTTATCATTTGAGCCACCAGCTAGTAAATGATGAAGCCAGGTGTGCCTCATTCTGGACCATCTCATGCTCTGCTATGTATCACATGGGGCTGGCCCCTGAAAACTACATTGCCCAGGCTCCCTTTCCTGCTGTTTCCTGTTGGAACCCGCCAACGGGAAGCACTGATGGGAGACTGGCAGGTGGGTGAGAGGAGGAGAGAAATCAGGGCGTTTCACCCTCTCTCTTTCCGCTTCCAGTATTGCCTTGGTGGTGGCTGTGTCTCCTTTGTGTTTCAAGCTCCCACAAGGTAGCCCCTAACTCTGTGATGCCTCAATCCCATCAGCGGGCCCTGGCTGTGAGCTCTGGAAACTCCGCGTCCTCTCTCTGCCCCTTCCGGCCACTTGCTGCTGCTAATCTCTAGGTTGTCTTAAGTGCACCCTGCTGTTCCTTCAGTTTTCCCTGCACCTTTGTAGTAATCTCCCCGTATTGAGTTCCTTCTGTTGAAGGACCTGGTAGGAACTTAATTTCTTGTCTGGAAACACTGAAGTTCTAGGGTTGGGCTAAATTGCTGTCACCTTTCCTGTTCTTCTACCTCCTTAGGGGCACAGGGGAGGGGCCAGAGGTTAAGGGATGGGGATCCCACATGGGTGCACACGTATGTACATACTCACTCTTCATGGTCTTCACAGCCACCTTGAGGACAGAGTCGTCCTGGTTGAGCTGGCCTTCCATCACAGCTCCGAACTCTCCTGTGGGGGACCAGAGAGAGACTTTGACATGCGTGGGGGGCACCACCCCCCCAGTTGACTTCAGGGGGGACGCTGTAGGAACTGCATTTCCTGTGGTTGGGTAGGGGTGGGGAGATGAAGGACTGCATGGCTCAGGGAGATGTGTGTGTGTGTGTGTGTGTGTGAGGTGGGGAGCACTCACCCTCTCCCAGGGTCTTCCCCAGAGCCACCTTATGCCGGTCCACCATCACATCCCGCAGTTTCTCCTTCAGCTCTTCGCTGATGCCGAGGCTGTTCACTGCATGGGGGGTGGGAGCAGAGCTGACATCCAGGCAGCGCCTCCAATAAGGATACAGGCGTGCCTCATTTTACCGCACTTTGCAGATATTGTGTTTTTTATGCACTGAAGGTCTGTGGCAATCTTGTATCAAGCAAATCTATCGCTACCATTTTTCCAATTTGCTTTGTGTCTCTTGTGTTATATTTTGGTAATTCTTGCAATATTTCAAACCTTTTCATTATTATTGTATTTGTTATGATGATGTGTGATCTTTGATGTTAGTGCTATAAGTCCCTGAAGGCTCAGATGGTGGTTGGCATTTTTTAAAGCAATAAAGCAATTTAAGATTAAGGTATGTAGGGACTTGCCCCAGTAGTTCAGTGCTTAAACCTCCAAATTCCCACTGCAAGGGGCAAGGGTTTGATCCCTGGCTGAGGAACTAAGATCCCACTTGCCATGATGTGGCCAAATTTAAAAAATAAATAGATAAAATTAAGGTATCTAAATTGTTTTTAAAGATATAATGCTGTTGCATACTTAGTACACTACAGTGCAGTGTAAACACAACTTTTTTGTTTTTGTTTTTATGTTTCTGTTTGTTTATTTTGGCCCCACTGCATGGCATGTAGGATCTTAAGTGGGACCTGGGCCCCTGCAGAGGAAGCATGGGGTCTTAACCACTGGACGGCCAGGGAAGTCCTACACATAACTTTTATATGCACCGAGAAACCCCAAAATGCACGTGACTCACTTTATTGCATTATACACTTTATTGTGTTGGTCTGGAATCAAATGTGCAGTGTCTCCCAGGTATGCCTGTGTATTGTTGTTTATCATTGTTTAGTCACTAAAGTCGTGTCCAACTCTTTGCAATCCCAAGGACTGTAGCCTGCCAGACTCCTCTGTCCATGGGATTCTCCAGGCAAGAATACTGGAGTGGGTTGTCATTTCCTTCTCCAGGGGATCTTCCTGACCCAGGGATCCAACCCACATCTCCTGCATTGGCAGGCAGGTTCTTTACCATGAGCCTCCAGGGAAGCCCCATGCCTGTATACCCATTGTTAAAATACTGAAATAACTCTGCATTCATTCAGGATTAGCTACTGCCCTGAGCACTCCCAACTCCCACTTTTCCTTTAGACCCCCCAGATCTTCCCCCAGAGCAGTAACTAAAGGGTTAGAGCCTGGCACGTAATCTTGCAGTAGTGGCACCTTGATTGGTTAACACCCTGCCATACCAGTTGTTCAAAATTTTTCTTAACTTTTCATTAAAGTATATCCTGCAAAAATCATAAGTGAGCAGCTCAATGGATTTTCATGAACCAAACACAACAGTGTGTGTCTAACACCCATGTCAAGAATAGACTATGACCTGTCCTTTCGGGGGTGGCCACTTTCCTGACTTTTCTTAACACAGATTAGTCTTTCCTGTTTGGGGATGTTATAAACATGGAATCACATACTATGTTCTCTTTAGTGTCCGGCTTCTTTCACTTAACACGACATCTCTGAAATAATTGTAATGCAGTTGTTGTGTGTTGTTGTTGTTTAGTTGCTAAGTGCTGTCCAACTCTTTGCGACCCCTGGACTGTCGGCTGCCAGGCTCCTCCGTCCAAGGGATTTCCCAGGCAAGAATACTAGAGTGGGTTGCCATTTCCTCCTCCAGGGGATCTTTCTGACCCAGGGATGGAACTCATGTCTCCTGCATTGGTGGGCGGGCTCTTTACCACTGAGCCACCAGGGAAGCCCAGCTGCTGTGTGTAGTTGGGTTTATTCATTTTCACTGCTGCGTAGCAATTGTTCTCCAACTGATTGGCCCCAGGACCCTTTTACATTCTTAAAATTATTGAGACTTGAAAAAAGCTTTCTTTTACATGGGTCGTCTACACAGCAATATTTACTGTGTTCACAATGAAAACTGATATGATTTCCTTTTTTCATTTTTGGCCACACCACCAAGGATCTTATTAATGATTCCCCAACCAGGAATTGAACCCGAGCTCCCTGCAGTGGAATCTCAGGGTCTTCACCACTGGATCACCAGGGAAGTTCCCCAGACAAATTTTCAAAACACAAGAATATACAAGCACATCAGTCAACAGAAGGATGACATCATCACATATTTGGAAGCCTTTGGAAAACTCTGCGGAGCACTTGCAAGAGAAGGAGGGTGTGAAAGGGCAAATGACGTCTTGGTATTATTTTGAAAATAGTTTTGACCTCATGGACTCCCTGCAAAGGTCTTGGGGACCCCCAGGGACTTGGATCACACTTGGGGAACTGCTGCTGCATGTTATTCCCATTAAATTGCTGTGACCTCCTCACTTCCTCTTCCTTCTCCTTTGCAATAAATGTCTTTCCCAGCCCCTTTGGGTATCTCCCTGGGGCCCCCAGCAGTCTTCTCCCTGGGTGCTAACTCTAGAAGAGCCCTAACTCTGTCCCCCCTTTTTTTTTCTGGATCTGTTTTCCCAACTGGAGAGAAGAAGAAATTTGACTAGGTGGCTCCTGAAGTCCCTTCTTAGCTGGGACCCTCCATAAATGCTATAATCCTCTAACACAGGGTCTATTATAGTGCTAAGATTCTATGATTTTTAAGATCCTAAGAGTCTATCAAGTGTTAGTTGCTCAATCATGTCTGACTCTTTGCAAGCCTATGGCCTGTAACCCTCCAGGCTCCTCTGCCCATGGGATTCTCCCAGCAAGAATACTGGAGTGGGTTGCCATTCCTTCTCCAGGGGATCTTCCTGACCCAGGGACTGAACCCGGGTCTCCTGCATTGCAGGTAGCTTCTTTACCATCTGAGCCACGAGGGGAGCCTTAGAGTCTATAGCACTGGATTATAATTTTTTATGCCAATTATAAATTGCGTATCCTCTCGCACATCCTCTACTTCCAAGAGGCAGTTCAGAAGATGAACTTGAGAGTGGAACCGCCTGGGTGTGAACCCCAGCTCTCCAGCTTACAAACTGTGTGGGCTCCAGTAAGTTACTTAGCCACCTTGTGCCACAGCCTCCTCACTGGTAGCGGGGAGAATAATGTGCCTACCTCACCGGGTTGTCATGGGGATTAAATTAAGTGACATGTGTTGAAGCTTAGAACAGTACCTGTGGGACTTCCCTGGTGGCCCAGTGGTTAAGAATTCACCTTCCACTTCAGGGGACACAGGTTTGATCCCTGCTTCAGGAAGATCTCACATGCCTCAGGGCAGCTAAGGCCATGCGCTGCCACTACTGAAGCCTGTGCTCCCTAGAGCCTGTGCTCCGCAACAAGAGAAGCCACTGCAACAAGAAGCCCTCAGATCACAACTAGAGAGTGGCCCACACTCACCACAACTAGAGAAAGCCCGTGAGCAGCAATGAAGACCCAGTATAGCCAATAAATAAATACTTAATTTTTAAAAAGGAACAGCAGTAGTCACAGAGGAAGTGCTAGGGTTGGCTGTTATCTGTTTATCGTCTTCATCATCATCATTATGTGGTTCTAAGAGCCTATGACTCAGAGTTTGGCCTTTCTAAAATTTACTGTGTCTAAGATTCAATTATTCTAAAGTTGTGTGTGGTCCCACAGTCCTGCTGTTCTTAGGGTCTGTGGTGCTAATATTCCAAGGCCTTCAGAAACTTTTGGTTCACGCATCTGCAGAAGCCCAGCAGGCCCAACACTCGATACTTCTTATCCCAAACCCAGGCAGGAGGCATGGGGCTCACTTACAGGTGGCTTCAGTGGTCCTCCGACTGTAGGACTTGCGAACACGGTACCTGACCACCAGCTCACCCCTCTCCACGGTTGGTTCAAACACCTCTCTAGCGGGGAACAGAGAGGAGGTGAGGGCAGGGCAGAGTGACGTGGAACCCCCTCCACTTCCACCAGCAGTGGAAGCAAGCGCCATCCCAACCCCCAGACCTGCCAGCCCTCTCCTCCAATGTCTGCTGAGAGCCTCTTGGGCTGCTGCCTTCTGCCTTCTATTCACTCCCCAGATGCTTGTCCTCATTCTGATTCTTGGTACTCTGTCCTCCTGTGCCAGCCTCCTCACGGTCTCCCCACCTCCAGCCTCTCTACCCCAGTCCAGGTCAGCCTCCCGACCCGAGTGGTCCCAACTTACCCATAACGGGTCTCCTTCTTCCGCCGGTGGAAGAGGAACAGGGCCAGGATGAGGACACAGGCGGCGGCCACCACTGCTCCCAGCAGTACATACCACCAGGGCCACGAGAAGGCGGGGGCTGGGGGTTCACTCACTGTCAGGGGGTACGCAGGACAGGTCATGGTGGAGGTCTTGGTTCCTTGGGTCCCCAGGGGGGTGGTGTTGAAGGGAGGCAGGTGTAGGTTCATTGGGTGATGGACAGGGCTGGACGGGGCATGCGATGGACATGAAAGGAGTGGACGTTGGAGGAGGAGTGTGAGGGGATGTCCCTGGTGGTCCAGTGGTTAAGAATCCACCTTGCAATGCAGGGGATTTGGGTCTGATCCCTGATCAGGGAACTAAGGGGCTTTTCTGGTAGCTCAGTGGTAAAAAGAGTCCGCCTGCAATGCAGGAAGTGCAGGAGACGTGGGTTGGATCTCTGGGGTCAGGAAGATTCCCTGGAGGAGGGCATGGCAACCCACTCCAGTATTCTTGCCGGAAGAATCCCATGGACAGAGGAGTCTGGTGGGCTATGGTCCATAGGGTCACAAAGAGTTGGACATGACTGACACAAGTGAGCACACACACGGGCATAGGAAACTAAGATCCCACATGCCTAGGAGCAACTAAGCCCGCGTGCCACAACTACTGAGCCTAGGTGCTCTGGAGCCCATGTGTTGTAACTACAGAGTCCACGAGCCACAAGGAAAGATCCTGCATGATGCAACTAAGACCTGACGCAGCCAAATAAATAATTTTTTTTAAAAAGAGGAGTGTGAAACTCCTAGGATGAGTGTGGTGAGTGCAAAGTGGGATGGATACTTGGGGAGTGTGCAATGAGTGTGGAAGGAGTGTGGGATGGGAGTGAGAGAATGTGCGGGATGGGCTGTGAGAATGGAAGGAGGGCTGGAGGAGCATGGGAGGGCTGTAAGTAAATCTCAAGTGGGATACCTGTGTGTGATGTGTGTGATGATTATGCAAGGAGGGGGCACTTGGGTGTGGAAAACAGTTGAGCAGGGAGAGAATGTGTGTACTGTGTACAAAGCATGTACAATGGATATGCAAGGAGTTGGAGGCTCCAGGGACCAATGGCCAAGGGACATTTTTGAGGAGTGTATGATGACTATGAAAGCGTGGTTTTTTGGTTTTTTTTTTTTGGCCACTCCTTGCAGCTTGTGGAATTTTAGTTTAGGGGTCGAACCTACGCCCTCAGCAGTGAAAGCACTGACTCCTCACCACTGGACTGCCAGGGAATTCCCTGGAAGAGCCTTCATAAAGCAAGGGATGAGAGTGAAATAAATGTGCAAAGGGGCATGGTGTGCAAAGGAGTGTGTAAACAGTGCCAGATGAGTATTTGAGGAATTGGGAGTATGTGAGGATTCAAGGAGTATTCAAGAAGTTTTAGATACAAGGTAGGGGCAGTGATTTGTAAGGATGTAACTTTGGTGTGAGAGGAGTGTGCAATGAGTGTGCAAAGGACGTGGGAGGGGAAGATGAGCATGAGATGAATGAAAAGGATATGCAAAAAGGTGGGAGTGAGTGTGTAAGGAGTGGAGGATGAGTGTGTGAGTGTACCAAGAGTCTGGTGTGGTATGTGCAGAAAGTGGGCATGGGTTAGGATTAGCTCGAGGTGAGGGAATACTGTGTAAGGAGTGTCTAGTGAGTGTGCAAGGAGAGTTGCAGAATGTGAGATCGTGTGTATTGAAAGTCTTTCAGTGCCTGCAATGTGGGATGCATGGTGAGTGTGCAAAAAGTATCAGTTTGTGAATGAGAAGTGTGAGTGTGCATTGGGTTTGGGAAGCCCATGAGAAGAATGAGGGGTTATAATGAGATGAATGTGAAAGGAGGGTGGGGTTAGTGTGGAAAGGTATGCAAAGAAGTGCAAGAAAACATGTAAGGAATATTTAAGGACAGTGGGTTGAGTTACAAGAGGTGGGGTGTAATAGTGCCAGGAGGGTACAATGGGTATAGGAGGAATATTTGCAGAAATATTTGAGGAAGATGAATATGAGGGGGATAACTCATCTCTCTGTCCCTCTACCTGTCTATTCATCTACCCACCCACCTATTTATCCATTCATCCATCACCCACCCATTCATTCATCCATCCACCATCCACCCATTCATTAATCTGTCTACCACCCACCCATTCATTCATCTGTCCACCACTCGGCCATGCATTCATTCATTGGTCCATCTACACATCCATTCATTCATTCATCCACCACCCACCCATTCATTCACTCATCCACCATCCACCCATTCATTCATCCGTCCACCACCCACCCACTCATTCATCTGTCCACCACTCAGCCACGCATTCATTCATTGGTCCATCTACACATCCATTCATTCATCAGTCCATCCATCCACCTATCCATCCACCATTCACCAAGTACCCACAATGCTCTGGGCCACTCCAGGCACTTCCATCAAGGACCACACAAAACTAAGAAGCAGAGGGTTAGAGTGATGAGTTTGAGGAACACGAAAGGGATGTGCAAAGAGAACGTGCAGTGATGGGGCCCTCGGTGGGCCTTGGGGGAAGGAAGAGCAGGAGAGGGGGTGTGAAAGCCCTTACCCAGCTGGTGGATTGGCTGTCCTTGTCCTGCGAGGAGAAAGGACGGAGGGAGGACATGCTCAGAGAGACTGGTAAGACACGGGAGAGAGGAAGTGGGGCTCTCAGGAGGGTTGCAGGTAGGAATGGAGCCTAGACTGGGGTAACGCCAAAAGGTACAATGAGCAAGTCACAGGCATCTGGGATAGACGTGGCCCCTGTGGGTAGGCTGAGGGAGGCTGAGCACGGCTTTGCAGCTACCTGGGCGCCAGGGCTCCAGGGGCACAGGGAGGCTCCAGGGTCCGTCCCCAGCGGCGGTGTAGGCTGCCACGTACACCGTCAGGTTGGGCACAGACCCCTCCCCTCGCAGCTCCAGGGTCACCTCTCGCTTTAGCCCTACGTCCATCAGCACCTAGGATGTGCAAATAAGGCATCAGAATAGAGCTCCAGCCCCAGCACTTAAGCCCTCACCCTCAGCCTCAACTCCCCATCTTTCTCAAAGCCCACTCCTCATCTCCAGCCCCTCACCCGCTACCTCTTCCTATCCTTCATCTCTCATCCCCCATCCTGTCCTCTCCTTTCTGTTCTCTATCCCTACACTCATTAAAATATCAGCTTCACCGGGTCCAGGACTTTGTCTTCTTCACTGCCATATACATCCTCAGGTCCTAGCTCAAGGAGGCGTGGAACACAGTACTGTTGTTGAAAGGACCGAATTCTCATCTTTGCCCCCTCATCCCTCCATCCCCTTCTAATTCCTCACTCTTTCTCCCATCTATCTCTCCATCCCAGGGTGCTGTTTGCTCAGATAGTACCTTCATATTAATTAGAAAGAGACACCCCTTCCTCAATGTGCTATGCAACTATCTGCTGTAAAACTGCCCTAGTAAATATGTCTACTGAAATGTTTTGTACATGATTCACAAATTGTTGTTGTTCAGTTGCTCAGTTGTGCCCAACTCTTTGCGATCCCATGGACTGTGGCACACCAGGCTTCCATATCCTTCACTATCTCCTGTAGCTTGCTCAAACTCATGTCCATTGAGTCGGTGATGCCGTCCAACCATCTCATCCTCTGTTGTCCCCTTCTCCTCCTCCCTTTCATCTTTCCCAGCATCAGGGTCTTTTCTAATGAGTCGGCTCTTTGCATCAGGTGCCCAAAGTATTGGAACTTCAGCTTCAGCATCAGTCCTTCCAGTGAATATTCAGGGTTGATTTCCTTTAGGATTGACTGGTTTGATCTCCTTGCAGTCCAAAGAACTCTCAAGAGTCTTCTCCAACACCACAGTTCACAGATTCATAAATAGCCATCTCCTAACTCTCTCCTGGAGGCTTCCCAGGTAACTCAATGGTAAAGAATCACCTGCCAATGTAGGAGACGCAGGTTTGATCCCTGGGTTGGGAAGATCCCCTGGAGAAGGAAATGACAACCCACTCCAGTATTCTTGTCTGGAGAATCCCATGGACAGGGCGCCTGGCAGGTCCTTGGCTACCGTCCAGGGGTCGCAAAGAGTCAGACATGACTGAGCGACTGAGCATGCACACACGCAGCCCTCTCATGGTCCCCTTTAACGGCCCCAGAACGTGCTCTGCTAGCATGGGTGATCACATTCTACGCAACCTGCTCAACTGTCCTTGTCTGCCTTGTCATCTTCTCCTCCCCAGTCCTCTCCTCTACAGCCACTCCGCCCCAGCTCAGCCAGCAGCACCCACCTCGGGCGTATCCTGACCTCGATAGGCCAGTCGGTACCCTAACAGGGTGCCCTGCAGCGGCGCCCTTGGCTCCTGCCAACGCACAAGGGCTTGACTCCCATTCCGCATGGCGCTAACATTCTCAGGAGGGCCCAGGGGCACTGGAGGACAGGGAAAAGGGGAAGCTGGCATCCCCACCTCTTCCTGACCCCCTCCCCTCTTCCCAAGGAGTAGGGGCAGGGTGCAAAGGACAAGCACGCGGGCAAGTGGCGCAGGTCTCCCATGAGCAGGAGCACAGAGATGAGGTCCGGGAGAGATGCCAGTTGGGGATGGGACAGGAGGGAGATTGAAGCCACGTGGGGTATACAGGTGAGAGGAGATGCTGGGGGTCATGCTGATGTATGCAAGGGTCAGCGGGGCAGTGAATGATGTCTCCCCGCCACCAGCCGCTTCTTACCTCCTTCCGGTGTCTCCACAGGAAGCCAGTGGGTCCAGGGTGAGGGGCCCTGGCTACTGACACAGGCCACCCGGAGGTGGTAAGGGGTGTGAGGATGGAGGCTGCCCAGCCGTAGTTGATGAGGAGGAACGGACGCTTGTAAGGTGAGGGGCTCCTCTGGGGGGTCTGGCTCTCCCAGCCAGGCGCCCACCCTGTCATCTGACAGCACAGCCTGTTGAAGAGGGAGGGGGTGTTGAGGACAGGGTGGCCACACTCAAGGCGATCACACAGCTCTCAATGGTAGTGATCCTGGTGTGATGACACAACTTTGCAAGGATGTGTGTGTGTGTGTGACGATTCCATGTTCATGCAACATGGGCACCTGGGTTTGCAAAGCGAGGCCACCCAGCTCTACAACGTGGCTCTGCCATCAGTTGCAAAAGCCACTTCTAACAAGACTTTCTCTCTCTGAGCCTCAGTTTCCTCATCTGGAAAATGGGGACTTAGAGGAGCAAATGCTTTCCAGGGCTGCTTAAAGGTTCAATGTAAGGGACTTCCTGGCAATCCAGTGGTTAGGACTTTATGCTTCTACTGCAGGCACAGGTTTGATCCCTGGTCAGGGAGCTAAGATCCCAAATGCCATGTGGCATGGCCATACAAAAAAATTAAGTGTAGGACAGCTGGACGGTGCATGGCAGGTGGTCAGCATCAATAATAATGACATTCAACCACAGGCAAAAGCAATGTCCCACAACAGAAGTCAGAGGAAGGAATTCCTTGGTGGTCCAGTGGTTAGGACTCCATGCTTTCACTGCTAAGGGCCCAGGTTCAATCCCTGGTTGGGGAACTAGGATCCCGCAAGCCTCCCATAGCTAAAAAATAAATCAGAAGAGTAGGCATCTCTGGGGAGCAGGGAACCTTCAACAGCTGGGAAGTGTCTGTATCTTGATTCAGAGGGTGGTCACATTGGTTAAACAATCTAGGTGTACACCAAAGATTATGAACATTATATATTTTAATTTAAAAAAATAGAAAAGGACTTCCAAAGTGCTCCAGTGGCTAAGACTCTGTGCTCCCAATGCAGGGGGCCCAGGTTCGATCCCTGGTCAGGGAACTAGATCCCACATGCTGCAAATAAGACCCAATGTAGCCAGAGAAATAATTTTCTTTTTTTAAAGCAAAGTCTTTTACAAACCTAAACTCATTTGACCCTCACTTTAGCTGTGCATTGTAAGTATGTACTGTCTTTATGCTCATTAAACAGATGAAGGCACTGAGGCTTGGAGAGATGGAATCACTGATCTGAGGACACTAGCTTGTCATTGATGAAGCTGGGACCTGAACCCATCCTATCTTCAAAACCTTTGCCCTACTGACAATAAGAATATCCTTTTAAGAACATCAGTAATGGTAATAATACTCTTCTGTCCAGAGATGCAATGCATCTTAGTGCTGAAGAGCACAGATACTGGATCTGGGATTCAAATCCAGCCTCTCCTACTCCCTAGTCCTGTGCCTCAGTTTCTTCATCTGAAAAATGGGATAACAACAGTGTTTCCCTTCTTCACAGGATTAACTGAAGTGATACCCTGTAAGCATGTAGAAAAGTGTCTGTGCAGGGCTTCTCTGGTGGTCTAGTGGTTAAGAATCCACCTTGTGATGAAGGGGACATGGATTCGATCTTGGGTCTGGGAATATCCCACACGCCACGGGGATGTGCGCCACAACTATTGCGCCGGCACTGTGCAGCCCCCGAGTGGTGACTACTGAAACCCCCGTGCCCTAGAGCACATGCTCCACAGCAAGAGAAGCCACCACGATGAGAAGCCCGCACACTGCAACTCGAGTGCAGCCCCCGAGTAAGCCTGTGCACAGCAACAAGGACCCAGCACAGCCAAAAATAAAGAAATATTTAAAAAAGCAAAAAGAAACAAAAAAAGAGTGTCTGTGCAGACTGAGCGTTTGTCATTGTTATTTTGTGTGTGAGAGATTGTCTGGCCACCAGTGTCAAACCCAGCACATCCTGCAGAGCGGCAAAGGCTTCTCCACCCACTTGGTCCCCAGGACTGGCGAGATCAGGATGGGAGGGACCACAGCTGGGGAGGACGTCCGTACAGCCCTTCCCCACAGAACCACAAACTCGTCACACCCCCACAATCCACAGCCACACAGCTCAGGGGTGCTACCTTCACCCTGGGGAGCATCCAGGCAATATAACCACGACACACACTGTGCTGGGAAAGAGTTACTGCTCACAACCAGACTCCATCGGGTCCAAATCTTCGCTTGGATATTATTTGCTGTCTGATTTTTTTTTTATTTTGGCCATGCCATGTGGTGGCTTACGGGATCTTAGTTCCCCGACTAGGGATCAAACCCTTGCCGCCTGCAGTGGAAGTGTAAAGTCTTAACCACTGAACCACCAGGGAAGTCCCTGCTATGTGATTTAGAGTGAGTGTTTTTACCTCCCTGGGTCTCAGTTCCTGTCTCTGGAAAATGGGCCTCCGAGAGTCTCTACCTGTCAAGGTGAGAAGTTTACTGATATAATGCCCATGAACTGGCTTGCCTATCCTGTCAACAGCTAACTTATTTTGAGTGTCAGCTGTGTCCCAAACACCCTGCTAAGCACATTAGTCCGGAATGAGCACCCATGGGGTTCAATTCCTTTTTTTATTCCCATTTTACAGATGCGGAAACAGAGGCCCAGAGAGATCCAGCAGCTTGCCCAAGGTCATACAGTCCCTGAGTGGGGAAACCACAGCAAGGCCTGGGGAGGAGATAGCAGGAGTGGGGGAGGTGGTCTCCTTGCCT
>NW_011494852.1:8443705-8444456 GCF_000754665.1 Bison bison bison | reverse complement strand
GTCTTCACAGCCCTGCACACTGATCCCACACTGACTGTCCAGAAGGGGAACCTCGGCCGGGACAAAGGGGACATGGGCGCAGACTGTCAGCCTCCCCTTGCCCACCCCCACTTCTCTTTTCCCTTGCACGGCTGTGACCCTCCAACTTGAACCCTGAGCTCATGCACAGCAGGAAGTGAGACCTGGAGAGGGAAGAGGGCACACTTCTGCTTTTCTTGGGGGACATTGGATGGATGTGGGTTGGGGGTACAGCTGGTGTCTGACCTGGCATTTGAGGTCTTCCCAAATCAGCCCAGCTTCTGGGATTGAAACAGTTTTAGCCTTTTTAGCCACTGGGGAAGGCAGGTCACTTCCCTTCTCTGGGTCTCAATTTCTTATCTTGAAAATGGGAAGATGAATAATCATTACTTTCTGGGGTTAAAATATCAAATGAATGTGAGGTTGTCCCCAGGGCCAGGGTCTTATAAGAAAGGTAGCTCCTGTTTAATCAAGCCCCACTGGCTCTAAATGGCCTTTCAGAAGTGCCCTTTGGGTTTGGCAAGACAAGGGTTTGGATCCCACCTCTGCCACTTCCTGGCTTTGTCCTTGGGCAAGTTGCTTAACTACTCTGAAACTTAGTTTCTTTTTGAATTTTTTGGCCGCACCATATGGCATGCGGGATCTTAGTTCCCTGACCAGGGATTAAATCCATCCCCCATGTGGTGGAAGAGCAAGTCTTAACCACTGGACCACCAAGGAAGTCCCTGAGCCT
>NW_011494852.1:8439545-8443600 GCF_000754665.1 Bison bison bison | reverse complement strand
AGCCTTAGTTTCTTCATCTGGAAAATGAGTGTATCCATAGACTCTACTTTACAAAACACTCAAACAAGTATGTGTTAAGCTGCAACACAAGGCCCAGCACATAGTGGCTGTGTTATTGTTTTTGTTCTTTAGTTGCGTCTGACTCTTTGTGACCCCCTGGACTGTAGCCCACCAGGCTCCTCTGTCCATGGGATTTCCCAGGCAAGAATACCAGAGTGAGTTGCCATTTCCTTCTCCAGGGGATCTTCCTGGCCCAGGGATCGAACCTGTGTCTCCTGCGTTGGCAGGCCGATTCTTCACCACTGAGCCACCAGGGAAACCTAAGCACATAGTGGACATGCAATAAAAATTGGTCATTGGGAGTTTCCTGGTGGCCTAATAGTTAGGATCCTGGGCTTTCATTGCTGTGGCCCAGGTTCAGTCCCTGGTCAGGGAACTGAGATCCCAAAAGCCATGTGGCATGACTGAAAAAAAAAAAAAAAAAAGCTGGTCACTATTCAATATTGTCATTTCCCATCATGAGCATTGTCTCATCCTCACTTAAACTCTCAAATCTCAGACAACTTCAGGCCAGAACCAGATCGCGTATTTGGAGATGTGTGCTGGTTTGTTTTTCTTATTCTAGAGCAGGAGCAGCTTCAGTGCAGAAGGCTGGGTCCAGCTCACCTCAATTATCAGGTATTCTTCCAGTAAACGTTTCCTACTCAGTGTCTGGCCCTGCACTGGGCAGTAATGGGAACCCAGAGATTTCCCTGGTGGTCCACTGGTTAAGACTCCATGCTTCCACTGCAGGAAGGGGAACTAAGTTTCCATCCCAGATCAGGGAACTAAGCTCCCACATGCTGTGTGGCAGCCAAAAAATAAAAATAGTAATAGTTTTTAAACATAAATAAATAATGGGGATGCAGTGGTGGTTGAGCCAGCTCAGCCCTGCCCCTCCCAGAGCTCACAGTCCAGTTGAGAGATAGACTCACCCCCAGAGAGTGACAAGCCAGAGTGGTCAGGGATGGGATGGGAGAAGCCCAAGGGCTGTGAGCACCCAGTGGTGAAAGATGGCCCTGGTCCCTGCTGTTTCAGGGTTTCTATTCTGGCTAGAATCAATTTCACCAACATTTAAAAAATGAAAACGGCAAATAGCTTTTTGTTTGTATTTTGCCACGTTGCTCTACTTGCAGGATCTTAGTTCCCCAACCAGGGATTGAACCCGTTCCCCCCAGCAGCAAAAGCATGAAGTCCTAACCACTGGATGGCTAGGGAATTTCCAAAAGCAGCCAATAGTTTATTGCATGCTTTCCAAGTTCCAGATACTATTTTAAGTTTGTTAAATGCAGTCACTCACTGAATTCCTACAGCCAGTCTACCAGGTTGGGACTACCGTTATGCCCATTTTACAGATGAGAGAACTGAGACCCAGGGACGTTGAGTCACCCGCCCAAGCTCATGCAGCCAGCAGCTTGTTGGAGCTAGGATTTAAACCCAGGACATCTGGCTTATCCCAAGGTTCTACTGCCTCTCAAACGAATGGCTGGGAAAGGCTGGTATCCCAGGGAGAAGATGAGGGCTTATGGCTCTGGGTGGAAGGAGGGCTGAGATGGAGGCAAGGAAAGGCTGTGGTCTCACCTACCTGCAGAATGCAGTGGGTGAGGGGGTAGATACCACTCAGGCCTGGGGTCCAAGCCACCTCCAGTTCCGTCGGCTGGGTGGAAACCAAGTGGAGGTCGTGGGGCCGCTGGGGGAGCACTGTGGACAGATGAGGGGAGGGACTGATCCTGTGCCCGAAGCTCCTTGCCCAGCCCTCTACCCCAGCTCTGACCTCTGACCCCAAGCCCATACCCTCTAACACCCAGCTCCTCAGCTCCCTCTCCTGTCACCTGTGATGGTGGCCGTGCGGGATGTGGTGATCCCCTTGGCATTGTGGGCTTCACAGGAGAAAGAAGCAGTCTTGTTCAGGCCTGGGGAGTCATGCGAGGGGGGGCCCGGTCAGAGAGGGGAAGGAGGGGGTTGGGGCCCGGCTGAGCATGCCCCACCACACTCCATCCCCAGGATCAGTCCAGCCCCCAGTGGTGTCTGCTTGAAGGGAGTGTCAAAAAGAGAGGTGATGTATGGGGAATGCAGACCTCCACCCCCAAAGACAGGCCAGCTAACACCACCCTGACACAGACCTAACCCCCACCAAGATAGACACATGTACATGTACACACACACACACACACACTCACACACAGACACCACAAACATATGGCCCAACATACAGTTATACACACAAATGTACACACTTACATACAGAAACACACATACTCATACCTAGACACAGGCAAACACACAAACATATACACACAAGCACAGACACAATCACACTGAGCCACAAGACACCCGTAGAGTCGTACACACCTATTAACACACACTTAAGAAGCAGGCCTTCATGGGGTTGTGTAAACATAGGCATGTTTGTTCATTTACAAGCTTGGTTGCGACCAACCTCTCTCCCCCAAACTCAGTTGCTCTAGCCCCACCGGCCTCCTGGTGTTTCTAGAAGGTACCAAGCATATTTCCACCTCGGGAAGTTTGTACTTCCATTCCCTCTGCTTAGAAAAGCATTCCCACAGACATCCACCCTCCTTCACACTCCTTACTCAGACCTCACCTTCCAGCCACTCTGTCCCTCCCCAAGCACCTTGTCAAAAATTGACATTCCCTCGTGGCTCAGCTGGTAAGTAACCTGCCTGCTATGCGGAGACCTGGATTCGATCCCTGAGTTGGGAAGATCCCCTGGAGAAGGAAAAGGCTACTCATTCCAATATTCTGGCCTGGGGAATCCCATGGACTGTATAGTCCATGGGGTCGCAAAGAGTCAGACACGACTGAGTGACTTTGACCTCCACAGCCAGCCTCCTCCCTGCTTTACTTTCTCTCTTTGGTTCTCCTCATCACAGTATCCTTCACATGGTCCTGTGTCTCCTGTTAGCTGAGTGTTGACCCAGAGGGTCAGGGGTTTCAGCCCTGCTGTATTCCTACCCCGTCCCTGCCCCCCGGGCCCAATATGGCCTGGTACACAGTAGGTGCTCCATAAATGTTTGTTGAATGAGTGGCTGGATTGGTGTGGATACATTTGTGTACTTATGAGCATTTCAGGGTGTGTGCGTAGCAATGTGAGCATGTGTAAATCCATGGGTGAGTTCGTGGAGGAGTCTTGAGTAGCTGTTTCTGAGTGTCTGAAAGCGGGATTGCCTTCCCTTCCCCAGTGTGGTGGTGGTGGCAGCACAGGCAGACACACATACACACATACGCACACACACAAAGGCACATACAAGTACACAGGCAAACACAAGAGACACAGACACACAAACACTGAGAGACACAACACAGAGCTATACAACGTCCACAGATTCACACACACACACACACACACAAAGGCATATAGAAGTACACAATCAAACACAACAGACGCAGACACACAAACACACACAACACGCAGAGCTATAGAAAGTCCAAATTCACACTCACAAAGGCACATACAAGTACACAGGCAAACACAAGAGACGCAGACACACACAGAGATGCACAACACACAGAGCTATACAATGCCCACAGATTCACACACACACGCACACACACAGAGTCTGGGTGACAGGATGTAAGGAGGACCAAGTCTTAAATCTGTGTGTGCTGCAGGTCTGTATCCATCTGTGTTTGCGTGTGAGTGTCT
Source organism: Bison bison bison (assembly GCF_000754665.1). NCBI lineage: Eukaryota > Metazoa > Chordata > Mammalia > Artiodactyla > Bovidae > Bison > Bison bison. The sequence continues at coordinate 8,439,894 of NW_011494852.1, read as the reverse complement.
GCTGGCCTCGCTGCGGCTCCCGCCTTCGCTCTGCGCTGCGCTTGTTCCCACCACCATCAGCAGCTACTCGCAGACACAAAGTTTCCTTTTCTCAGGCGGCAGAGGGAGTGGACGCAGGCAACGGCGGCGAGGCCGGAAGGGGGTGGGCAGGGAAGCTCCAGGGCTCCGCTGCCCGGGCCGCGGTTCCCAGCCAAGGTCAGGTGCCCGCAGCCCCCGCGGGCCCAGCCGAGGGACAGGACGGCCCCGGGCGGCCTGCCCGGGGAGGTGGGGAGGGAGTTCGGGAAGCCTAGGTGCCCTCCAGGCACCTGGCACGTGGGGGCCCCCGCCAGGGTCACGGCGCTAGAGCCCG
>NW_011494852.1:8433564-8439248 GCF_000754665.1 Bison bison bison | reverse complement strand
ACCTTGAGGGAGGGAGGGAGCCGGGGCGAAGGGGCCTGGGACCCCCTCCCTCCCGGCGGGTTCTCGGGCCAGATGTGCTTTCCAGATGTGCCGGCCCTCCCCCACCCCGGAGCGCAGTTCGCTTTTTCCGAGGGAACGGGAGGGATGGAAGCAGAGAGGGGCCGCGCCCTGAGTCAGATCCAGGGACAGACGCACACAAACGGACGGAATTCCTAACACGGCACCACCGCGAATTCCTGCATACACGCACAGTGAATCACACTTAACATACAGGGGCAGTTGCTGGTCCTCAAACAGAAAACAGCAACACTGGTCAACTGCCGCAGAGGCTACTGTCACAAACCAGCAGTGACACAAAAACATACTCGTTGACTTATATGTAGACACAGGGGGCTGACACTGACACATAGACACACACATGCCCACACACAAGCATAAGCAGACAATCAAACAAGCCCGCACGGACTGCAGACACCTGTGTGCGTTTAGTCTCAGTCCTCTCCAACTCTGCGACCCCGTGAACTCTATGTAGCTCTCCAGGCTCCTCTGTCCCCAGAATTCTCCAGGCAAGAATACAGGAGTGGGTTGCCATTCCCATCTCCAGAGGATCTTCCCACTCGGGGACTGAACCTGGCTCTCCCTCGTTGTGCTGTGCTTAGTCACTCAGTCGTGTCCGACTCTTTGCGACCCCATGGACTGTAGTCTGCCAGGCTCCTCTGTCCATGGGGATTCTCCAGCCAAGAATACTGGAGTGGGTTGCCATGCCCTTCTCCAGGAGATCTTCCCAACCCAGGAATGGAACCCAGGTCTCCTGCATCGCAGGCAGATTATTTACCGTCTGAGCCACCAAGAAGCCCTACAAACACTCAGTAACACAATATACACCTAGGCTGAAGCTGACAAACACACCAGCCTCCCTGCAGATTGAGATACATCCGCCAACCGACAAATGCACACCGAGGCTGAAGTGGACAAACATACACAACAGGGCGCAGGTCAGGCTGATGTGGGTGCGCTCGCACACAAACACAGCCACGCCTTGCAAACACAGCCGGACACATTCAACTCGCTTCGGACACATTCATCAAGATGCAGAGTGATACAGAAACACACACTTGCATCGACACACAGGGCTGCTGCAGACACACAAGCGTGGAGATGCTACCAAGCGCATGTAGGTGACGCAGACACATATATACACGGGCTGGTGAGGACCTCAAGTTCATCCACCAAGAGGTAGTCAGGGCTGGGACTGACACACCAGAAAAAATAGAAGCTGAAGGGTATTGTTATTACCTGCTGTGAATCCCACACAGACACACACACTTCTATAGGGATCCATGGGACAAAGCTGTACACCAACATTCTCACCCTGCGACATACATACAGATATTACAGAGATATTCATACACAGACAGCCACAGTGTAAATGAGGAAACACGCCAAGTTGTCCAATGACCCATCCTGACTCCACAAAGAAACAAAATCCCCACCAAGACACACTCACACCTAGAGGAACACACCTGTAAGCTGACATGGTCACCTCTATACAGTGAGGTGTGCAAAACAGCCTTCAGACACATGGTGGCTGTGGTCCATCACTCTGCCATCTCTCCTCACACACACATACACTATTCCACCCTCACACAGTGAGTCACAGCTATGAACGCACAAAGAGGGATGGATACCAGGCCAACACTGAGATTCTTAGTCACACACACTTACACTGACAACCCCTGAGAAACTTATAGAAGTATGCCATAAAGACCCAAACACGGGCTTCCCTGGTGGGGCAGTGGATGGGAATCCCCCTGCCAATAAAGGGGACATGGGTTCCATCCCTGGTCCGGGAAGGTCCCACATGCCACGGGGTAACTGAGCCTGTGGACCACAACTACTGAGCCCTCGAGCTCTGGAGTCCCATGCTCCGCAACAAGAGAAGCCACCACAATGAGAAGCCCGTGCACCGCAACGAAGAGTAGCCCCTGCTTGCCGCGACTAAAGAAAGCCAAAGCAATGAAGACCGAGCACAGGCAAAAAAAAAAAAAAAAGAGAGAGAGACCCATACAGTGGGACAGATGGCTAAACTGACAAAACATACCTAGTAGTGCTTGCACACACATACACTCACGCACACATCTGAGACATTCTCTGCAGCTGGCCCTCACTAAGGCACACCCTCATCCAGAGAGGTTGATGCTGACAGAAGCACTGAGACACAGATCCAGAGGGCCAGGGAAACACCCAGACTCTCCCACCACGCCCTCCACATGGGGACACACACACAGACCCTGCCTGGCAGCTCCCATGCTGATAAGCACACAGATCCTCTCACACCTTCGCCCTCCCTTTCTCCCTCTTCCTGGGATGGGCTCGGGGATCCATCCCCCCCACCCCTCTCCCCGTCCGGGGTCCTGCCAGGCTGACTCAGGCCTGGAGTGAGCCCTGGGCCTGAGTCACTCCTCTGGAGGCCAGCATGCTCACCGCTGCTTCCTCGCACACTCAGGGCCCCCGGAATGCTGGAATGTGAGCCTCTCCTTCCACCCTAAGAGACCCTCCATCCGGAGCACCCTCCCAGTGCCAGCAGATGAAGGTAGCAGGTTGGGGCTGCTGGAAGTGAATGGCTTCCAAAGTCCAGCCACCTCCCTCTGACTGACTCAGCCTCCCCCATCTGGGTTCCTCTGTCTCTCTTTCCTCAGTGAGGGGAACTCCCTGTGCCTAGGGTCCCCTAACTCTACCTGACCACTGCGTGACCCCCCAAGCTAGGTTCTGCCCCATCTGTGAGGTGTGGAAAGAGATGGTCACCCTGAGACTGGGAGGGTGTCATCTGTCACTCAGCCCTGCCCCGTCTCTCTCCTTCTTGGGTTACATCTGCAAGGAGGAGGAGAAGAGGAGGACCCAGTTGATTCCGGTGCCCTGCTTGGGGTCAGGGGCTGACAAAGGGGCATCGGGCCCACACACACTTGGCCATGGAACAGCTCAGAGGAAACCCAGGACAAAGGACGCTATTCAGAGAGGCTGGCGTGAATGGAGGGAGAAAGAGCAGAGACGACAGAGAGACAGGGAGACAGACACAGAGAGAGATGGAGAACAGAGAGACGGAAAGAGAGCACAGAGAGAGAAATGAGATCGATGGGGACAGAAATGCAGAGACAGAGATACTCAGAGACAAAGAGGAAAAATTAGAGAGGGACTCAAAGACAGGGAGAGACAGACAAGGACAGAAGGATGAGGAGAGCCTCAGTGGAGGCATGAAGGGCCCCCCGCTTCCATCCTGCCTGGCCCTCTGTCCTGAGCTGATCACATCCCTGGACTCACCTGGAACACGGAGTGTGTGCTGGGGGCTGTGGTCCATGGCTGAAGCCAGGGAGACAGCATCCTGGAGCCAGAGGAGGTCCACGGGCTCTGGGGGTCCCTGCGCCCGGCAGCTCAGGTTGAAGGGAGTGTTGGCAACCACAGTCCTGTCCTCAGGCTCCTCCAGGAAGTAAGGCAGGCCTGGGGGAGCAGTGGTAAAGGCTGGGGTCCCTCTGATCCCCCTAGGGGCCTGACTCGCTGCGAGGATGATGTAGGCTGCTGGGTCTTTGACGCCTATGTCTGAGCCCTCAGGATACCTCTACTTCCAGGACACAAGGTCCCATATATCCGACTTCTCTCAATGTCTGACCCCCTTCATGTTTCTTTTCCAGAATGTCGCTAAGTCGTATCTGACTCTTTTGCAATCCCATGGACTGTAGCCTGCCAGGCTCCTCTGTCCACCAGATTTCCCAGGCAAGAATACTGGAATGGGATGCCATTTCCTTCCTTCTCCAGGAGATCTCTCTGTCATCTCTCCCGACCCAGGGAGCGAACCCCCATCTCCTGCCTTGCAGGCAGACTCTTTGACCACTGAGCCACCTCATTCCACTTTATCTATGAGGAAAGTGAGCCATCCCCCCAATCCCCAGCAATGGGGGATAGGGTTAAGTCTCCCGGGGTGGGGGAGAGTGGTAAGTTGCCTTGGATCTCTTATCTGACAACCCCCAAGATAGCTTTTCCCCCCAAAACACATAATCTGCCCCCCCAGGCTTGCCCCCAATAATTTACAGACTCCTTGCCTGACCCTCCCAAGATCTCTGACCTTCCTAGGCCTCATGTTCCTAGGCCTAGGACACCCTGAATCCACCAGCACCCTCTGACCCCTCCCTCAGGACTCTTGCCCTCCCAGGACCTCCGAGCCCAGGGCTCACCTTCCAGCCCCACGTAGCCAGGCTGAGACACAAAGGTCTTTTCTCCCAGGACCACGGCGCACTGGTACCATCCCGCATCTGAGAGCTGCAGAGACGAGATTCTGACAGGGCAAGAAGAGGGACAGAGAGATTCAGGGTCAGAGCTGGACCTGGCGGGGGGTGGGGGGTCCTCAGAATTGAAAGCGGGGAAGGGGGTCTGGCCCGGAAACTTGTAAGAGCTAGGAAGTGGGTGCTATTATTAACTCATTTTACAGAAGAGGAAAGCGAAAGCCGGGGTGAGTTACGTCACATGGTCAGAGCCACGCAGCTCGCGAGTGGCCACACTGCCATCCAGCCCAGGTGGGGCTCCTGCAAGTGAGTGCCCACTTGGCCTCACGTGGTGGAGGTGTGGGGACAGGAGGGACACGGGTCACGGCTGGTCGGAGGGGGAGGCTGGGCACCTGAGTTGGCTGACCACTTTCCAGTCATCCTGCCCGTCTTCGCCCAGGGGCACCTGGGTCTGGGTGCTGTCTGCCAGCTCTAGGACCTGTCCATCCCGAAGCCAGGTCACCTCAGGGGGCTCCCCCTGAACCTGGAGCTCACACCGAAGGGTGCCCATGAGTCCTCGGGCACCGGTGATGTTCCCCGGACTCCCCACAAAGGGGGACACTTCAGTCTGTGGGCCTGCAGGGAGATGGAAGAACATTAGCTCGGGAACCCCTGCTTCCCTGGACTCCTCGGTTCCATCCCTGCCGGCCTGCCTACGGCTGCCAGGACCCCGCCAGGCCCTTAGGCCCACATAGTTGTTGAGTGACCTCAGCTGGGGGGGCGGAGGGTGGAGGCTTCGTGAGGAGGATGGGAGCCTTCCCAGGGGACTGGGGTCCGGCCTCCATCCCGTTGGGAAGTAGGCCCAGCATCTGGCAGCCTCCCACGCCCTGACTGCCCGGCTGGCCTGCCCCTGCTTAGGGTCTCTAGAGACTTCACAGACTGGGCTGGTGGATGGTGGGGAAGAAAAGGAGATGGGAGGGAGCTAGGGGAGAGAGAGAGAAATGGGGAAGGAGAGACAGAGAGCGGAACCGGAGAAAGTCAGGCAGATGGAGAGGAACAGAGACTCAAGAGAGACCGAGGATGAGAGACGGAGAGACCCACCTAGAGGGGAAAAAGTTGGGGGAGAGACACACAGAGGGAGACAGAAGGACGCAGACAGAGACGTAGATAAGAGACACTTAGAGCACAGGGTGAGGGAAAGACAGAGAAATGGAGACCCACAGAGATGGCGGGCGAAGGCAGAGCCCCCGGCCCCGGAGGTGGGGCACACGGACAAGTAGCACTGGGGTGAGGAGAAGTGGGGGTGACTGATGGGAGTTTTCCCCCGGGGCTCCGGAGTCTCCGCACCCTGCTGCCTGACTTCGGGGTCCCTTACCCTCCGCTCAGCCCCTCTCTGCGAGGCCCCCAGGTCAAGCCCAGCCCCTAGCCCTC
>NW_011494852.1:8432967-8433464 GCF_000754665.1 Bison bison bison | reverse complement strand
CCCCTAGCCCTCCGCGTCTCCTGTCTGTCTGTCCCATTGTTCTGTGTCCATCTCTTCCCCATCTCTGGGGCTCCCAGTTTCTGTTTCTTGTCCTTTTGTTCCTCTCTCAAGGGTCCCCTTTTTTTTCTTTCCCGGCCTCTCTTGATTTGTCTCTGTGTCCCCCTTGTCCCCCTCTCTGTTGTCCCAAGGAAACCTCCCCGAGCCGGCTCAGGACTCAGCGCCCGCCCCCCTCAAACACCTGCCATCCGTCCCCCTTCCTCCCCCCCCAGCCCCTCGACGAGAGGTCCCTCCCCACACGGCCCCCCATCCTCACTCACCCTTGGGAGCCACGCGCCCCCAGCAGCACAACGCCCAGCACCAAGCCAACAGGACCTTGCCCATCCTCGGGGCACCAGGCAGTCAGTGCCAAACTTTCCTCAGAAGTTGCTGGGCACCCTGCGAGGGAGGGGGCAGGGCCGGGCTGTCCCCGACCCTCCCCCCAGCTCCCAGCTCCCCCC
>NW_011494852.1:8432351-8432800 GCF_000754665.1 Bison bison bison | reverse complement strand
AGCGGGCCGCCTTCCCAGCTCCTCTGCCTCCTTCTCTCCCTCCCAGACTTCGGGCAACACTTTCTCCGCCCCTGGCTCCCCGTCGCTTCTGCCTCCGCCCACCGGCTTGGAGCCCAAGAGGCCACCTGGACTTCGAGGGGTTAACGCAGAGAGACGAGGACCCGTTCGGTCTTAAAGGGGCCCTGGAGGGAAGCTGAGGAGGGGGCAGGGGCCCCTGGCGGCTGCACCCCTGCTCTGGGGCCAGCGGGGCAGGGAAGCTGAGCGTCTCTGTACCCCGGCTCTGGGCGCTGTCCCTCTGGGCTCTCTCTCCGTGCTCGTCTGGTAAACATTCCTCCAGAACTCCACTCCCCTCTGTGACGCCCCCCTCCCCTGCCTCAACCCCCAGCCCAGCCCAGCCAGGCACTCCCCCTTTGCACTCGCAGCTCCTCAGACCAGGACACACCCAAGAT
>NW_011494852.1:8423373-8432251 GCF_000754665.1 Bison bison bison | reverse complement strand
GCAGGACACACACACACACACAAACTCAGATGTCATCCACACACACAGACACACACGAGAGGCTGGGACAGGAGGAGACACGCAGGGACACGCCGCCGGCCCACACTCAGACAAGCCGGGTCAGGAGCGCCTCCATTCCTGGAAAAAAGTCTCAGAAACCAGAAAGGGGAGGACACCACTGTGTGGGCATCCCCGGGGTGCACTGATGCGGGGGCGGGGTGGGGGGAACATCATACCCCCTCGTACCAAATAAAGACCAACGTGGGCACAGAAACAGGATGCCAGTGGATGGGCACTCACAGGGGTGGGGGTGGGGGTAGCCTGAAGACCTGGATGGGAATCCTGCCTCTGCCACTAACCCCATGACCTTACAAGGGACTGGCCTCCCTAAGCCTCAGTTTTTCCATCTGTAAGCTGGGAATAAGGACAGAACCTACTTGGCAGGCTACGGGGACAGGGCACGCGTAGTTCCGTCGCACGTGGTAACGACAGCTGACTAGGTGTCCTTGGTTTTTCTGCATCTCACGGGTCTGTCTCTGGGCGCTTGCGTTGCTGTCTCCCTCTGGTGGTTTGCGTATCCTGATCCTGCAGATCCGGTGCAGGTGTGCTGGTTTCTCCGGCTTATCCATTTCCCTTCCCCATGTGTTTTGCACATGGGGTGTGTGTATGTGTGTGTGTGTGTGTGTGTGGTCTCTCTGAGCCTGAGTGTTTGTGCAAGACAGGCTGAACTCCCAACTCTCTGCTCTTGGCCGTTCTGCTTCTGTACTGGTATCCCCACAGCTCTTCACAAATGCCTTTCAGCCTCTCCAGGCCTTGCCCATCGGCCCCCTTTCCTCAATCCTTTCCCACCAGGACCTTGCCTTGGCCTCCTCCCAGGCCTCCTTCAACCCATCTCCCATTTGTAACCAGAGGGATGTTTCTGAAACTCAAATCTGACCCCATTCCCTCCCTGCTTAACCCTGGCCCCTCACTGCCCTCGGGATGAGCCCTGGGCTCCTCAACTTGGCACTCAGGGCTGAGGCTTAGCACCCTCTTTGAGCTGTCTTACATTTCAGACCTCAGCATCTATCCTGCCTCCCGAGCCTGACCCTCAGGGTCTTCTCAAATACCTCCTACCTTCAGTAAGTTTCCAGCTGCCATGGAGGATTAGACTCAGCTAACAAACCTCTCTCCTGCCTGGCCCTGCTCTCTTCTCCATGACCTCAGCCTGGTCCAGCCCCGTCTTCTCCGACCTGGACTCCTGCTCTGGCCTCTTCCCTGGTCTTCTGGCCTCTACTCACCTCCCTCTAACCAGTCAAGAGCAAGAAGAATGTCTTTTGGGATTTCCCTGGCGGTTCAGTGGCTAAGACTCTGAGCTCCCACTGCAGAGGGCCCGGATTCCATCCCTGCCCAGGGAACTAGATCCCACATGCCACAACTGAAGATCCTGCAGGCCACAACTAAGACTCGGCGCAGCCAAATAAATAGATATTGAAAAAAACAAAAAAAGAGAAAAAGACTGTCTCTCAATCCCAAATCAAACCCATTTCCTCCTTTGTCCCAAATCTTCCATGATAAACCCCCAAACTGCTTGCCGCATGCCCCCTGATGTCCACCCCTTGGCTCCTTTCTCTTGCTCACAGGTCTCCGGGCCTCCTCCTGTAGCCCTTTGTCCCCAGCTCCTACAAACCCCTCAGCCCCATCTCAATTGCCCCATTTCCATGGCATCACTGCCTGGTACTTCCCAGTCAACTCTAGGTCCCCGTGTTATTCACTCCCAGCACTTTGTCCTTTTCTTTGTTTGTTTGTTTTTTTCTAAATATATTTATTTATTTAATATTTTTCTTTTTTTTTTTTTTAATACATTTATCTGCTTGTTTGTTTGGTTGCACCAGGTCTTTATGTGGTATCTTTAGTTGTGGCATGAGAACTCTCAGCTGTGGCGTGTGGGATCTAGTTCCCTGAGCAGGGATCAAACCTGGGCCCCCTGCATTGGGAGAGCAGAGTCTTAGCCACTGGACCACGAGGGAAGTCCCTGTCCTTTTCTTTGGTGACGCTGCATGAGTTTTCATGATATATTTATTGGTGCAGCTGTGTGTCTTGTGTCTTCCTTCTCCTGTTGGTCTGTGGGCTCTAAGAGAGCAGGCATTGGGTATCTCTTGGTCATCACTCTGTCCCCACCACCCTGTAAAAGTCTTTCATAAAGGGGTCAATTAATTATTGTGGCATTGTGGAGGGGGGATGCAAATATTTGCAATGATCTGCCCACTTGTTTGAATATGTTGGGGGACCATACGCACCTAATGGACCTGCTGTGTACATGGCCAAGTCGAATCTGTGTTCGTTCTCTCAAGAACTGTTTGCTTGGGACTTCCCTGGTAGTCCTGAGTGGTTAAGAATCTGCCTTTCAATGCGGGGGATATGGGTTTGATCCCTGGTAGAGAAACTAAGGTTCCCACGTGCCATGGGGCAACTAAGCCTGAGTGCTACAACTACTGAGCCTACCAGAGAAACATTTATCAGGATGCATCATGGGCAGTGAAGACAAATACATCAAGGGAAGGGATTTCAAGGGGGTGGAGAGTGCTGTTTTAGGGAAGGTGGTCAGGGAAGGCCTCTCTGAGGTTACGATCAAGGTCTGAAGTAAATTAGCAAGTGAGTGAGTCATGTAAGGAAGGGCATTCTAGGCAGAGGGAACAGCCAGTGCACAGGCCTGGAGGCTGGCTTGTGGAGAACTCCAAGGAGGAGACCCGTGTGGCCTGAATGGATGGGGGTCATGGAGGAGGTAAGGTCAGAGAGGGTGTCAGCCTGGCAAGGAAGACTATGGGCTTTTATTCTAAATATGATAGAATGCACTAGGGGGCTATTTTTCCTACCCAGCTTTATCAATGTATAATGGACAGATATATAAAGGACTTCTGTGTAGCTCAAGTGGTAAAGAATCTGCCTGCAATGCAGGAGACCAGGGTTCACTCCCTGGGTCGAAAAGATCCTCTGGAGAAGGGAATGGCAATCCACTCCAGTATTCTTGCCTGGAGAATTCCATGGACAGAGAAGCCTGGCAGACTACAGTTCGTGCGGTCGCAAAGAGTCGGATACGACTAAGTGACTAACACACACAATGGACAAAAGTGTATAAAATATTTAAGGGGTACGGCATGATTCACTACATGTATATATCGTGGAGTGGTTACCACAATATATTTCGTTAACCCATTCATTGCCTCCCATAGGTACCATTTTTTTGGTGTGGATGGTGAGGATATTTATGATCTACTTTCTTCATAAATTTCAAGTATACACTACAGGGGCTTCCTTGGTGGTCCAGTGGTTAGGAATCTGCCTTGCAATGTAAGGGACACGGGTTCGATCCCTGGTCCTGGAAGATTCCACATGCCTTGGAGCTAGTTGCCTTTGCACCACAACTACTGAGCCCATGGGCCCTAGAGTCCGTGCTCTGCAACAAAAGAAGCCACAACAGTGAGAAGCCAGAGCACCGCAACTAGAGAATAGCTCCCAATATATGCAACTAGAGAAAGCCCATGTGCAGCAACAAAAACCCAGCACAGCCAATCAATCAATAAATATGCAAGACAGTATTAGCTATGTTCCCCAGGTTGTACATTACATCCCAGAGTTTATTCATTTTGTAAATGGAACTCTGTACCCTTTGACCAGAATCTCCCCATTTCTCACCCAGTCCCTGGCAACCACCATTCTTTTACTTTTTCATTTAATTAATTAATTATAGGTGGTGGTTTAGTCGCCAAATTGTTCCAACTGTCATGACCCCACGGACTGTAGCCCACCAGGCTTCTCTGTTCATAGGATTTTCCAGGCAAGAATCCTGGAGCGGGTTGCTATTTCCTTCACCAGGGGATCTTCCTGACCCAGGGATCAAACCTGGGTCTTCTGCACTGCAGGCAGATTCTTTACCGATTGAGCTACCAGGGAAGCCCCTGTTAATTATTAATTGAGAGATAATTGATATACATTACATTAGTTTCTGATGTACACAGACATTCAGTATTTGTATATATTGTGAAATGATCACCATTGTAAGTCTAGTTTAACTTCCATCACTACACAGTGACAGTTTTTTGTTGTTGTTGTTGTTAAGAGAATGTTTAGGATCTACTTTCAGGGGTCTTTCCTGGGAGTCCAGTGGTTAAGACTCTGCTTCCACCGCAGGGGGACCAGGTTCAATTCCTGGTCAGGGAACTAAGATCCCGCATGCTGAATTGCACAGCAGAAAAAAAAAAAAGAATCTCTTTTTGGGACTTCCCTGGTGGTTCAGTGGCTAGGACCCCATGCTGCCAATTGTGGGGGGAGGGGCGGGTGGGGGCCGGGTTTCAATCCCTGGTTGAGGAACTAGATCCCATATGCTGTATCTAAAGATCCCACATGCCCCAATTTAAATAAATAAATAATTTTAAAATAATCTATTCTCTTAGCAACCTTCATATGTATAATACAGTATTATTAACCATGATTACCAGGCACCTATTACATTATATCCCTCTCTGTTTTGTGATTTTTCAGTTTTTTTAAGATTCCCCATATAAGTGATCATATCACAGTTTGTCTGACTTAATTTCACTCAGATAATGTCTACAAGGTCCATCCATGTTTGTCAGAAATAGCAGGATTTCCGTCTTTCTTATGGCTGAACAATATTCTCCTACTTATCTATGTCACTTTCCCTTTCCTTTTCTTTTTTTTTGTCTGCATCACAGTGTGTGACACTTCCTTGACTAGGGATTGAACCTTTGCCTTCTGCAGTGGAAGCGCAGAGTCTTAACCACTGGACCACAACGGATGTTCCTATGTCACATTTTCTTTATCCACTCATCTGCTGACACAGACTTGTTTGTGTGTCTTGGCTATGGTGAATAATGCTACCATGGACACAGGGGTGCAGATATCTCTTGAGACACTGATTTTGTTTCCTTTGGATATATATCAAGAAGTGGGATGGCTAGATCCTATATAACAATTTTATTTTTAAGTGTTTGAGGAGCCTCCAAGCTGTTTTCCATAGTGGCTGCACTAACTTACATTCCCAAAAACAGCACACAAGTGTTTGATTAGGGGAGTGACCTGATTTGATTTGGTTTCCAAAGATCTCCGGCTTCCCTGGTGGCTCAGTGGTAAAGAATCCGCTTACCAGTGCAGGGGACACAGATGCGATCCCTGGTCTGGGAAGATCCCACATGTTGCAGAGCAACTCAGCCTGTGGGCACCACAACTATTGAGCCTGTGTTCTAGAGCCCAGGAACCACAATAAGAGAAGCCACTTCGAGAGGCCCATGCACAGCAACTGGAAAGTAGCCCTTGCAGGAATGAAGACCCAGGACAGCTGTAAATAAATAAATATGGCTTTACTGAGACCAGTAAGTGAAAGGTTGATGGGAAACTTTCTAACAAGGGCATCAAGACCTGGACACACTACATGGGACAATTTATTATTGATGCTGGCAAGGGACCCAGCACTCCCTAGCGAGGACCTCTTGCCAGAATAAGCCCACATCTGATCTAACTCCCAGTTTACAGGGAATTCCTGGCAATGGAAAGACATTTTCTTGAGTAGCACCCCCAAGAAGCCATCAGCTAAATGCGGGATGTGACCCAGTTTCTTCAAGAAATTAGTGGCATTACCAGAAGAGAAAAAGGGGGAGAGATAAATTAACAATCTGGGATTAAAATATATACCTGGCTATATATAAAATAGATAACAAGCATCTATCATATAGCACAGGGAACTATACTCAATACATTATAACCTATAATAGAAGGGAATATAAAAAAGAATTATATAATTATGTAGATGTATAATTGAACCACTGTGCTGTTGTGCTGTACATCTGAAATTAATACAACACTGTAAATCAACTATATTTCAATAAAAATTAAAAAAAATAAGTAGCATTCAAAAGACTGGGGAATGATTACAGCTTAGAAGATTTCCCTGGTGGAGCAGTGGTAAAGAATCCACCTGCCAATGCAGGAGACATCCCCTGGAGAAGGAAATGGTAACCCACTCCAGTATTCTTGCCTGGGAAATCCCATGGATAGAGGAGCCTGGTGGACTACTGCCCATGGGGTTGCAGAGTCAGACAGGACTGAGAGACGGAGTACAGCATCCAAATGAAGGCACTTCGGGGTGAGTCTGTGAGCGCTGATTTGAGAAAATACGACCACAAAGTACATTTCTGGAACCTTCAGGGAAAGACGAACACTAACACTGCAAAAGAGCTAACTGTGATAGGTGTGAAAATGTGGATCATGGTTGTGACTTTTTAAAAAATCATTTTGTTTATTTTTGACTGTGGTGGGTCTTTGTTGCTGTGCAGACGCTTTCTCTAGTTTCAGGGAGCAGAGGCTATACTCTCGAGTTGCAGGCCACGGGCTTCTGACTGCAGCGGCCTCTCTTGTGGAGCACAGGCTCTGGGGCGCTCAGGCTTCAGGAGCTGTGGCTCCCGAGCTCTAGAGCACAGGCTCAGTAGTTGTGGGGCACGGCTCAGCTCCGTTGTGGCATGTGGGATCCTCCTGGATCAGGGATCCAACCCGTGCTTCTGGCTTTGGCAGGTGGATTCTTTACCACTGGGCCACCAGGGAAACCCCAGAGTTGTGACTTCTAAAAAGTGGATTTTAGGGAATTCCCTGGCGGTCGAGTTGTTAGGACTCCAAGCTTTCAGTGCTGAGGGCATGGGTTCAGCTGGGGAACTAAGATCCCGAGAGACACATGGCCAAAAAAAAAAAAAAGGATAGATTTTAAAGGGGGAGTTGTTTTAATAAGTTAGGAGCCTTTGTTGGGGATAATGAAAGTTTTGTGTATAGATAGTGTGATGGCTATACACTGTGAAGGTATTTAATACACTTACAAGTGGTGAAAATGATAAATGGATATATTTTACCCACTGCCCACCCAAAAAAAGTGAAGACCACACTAATTGTAAATACTTTTACTTTGGGGTCTGACAATTATTGTTAAGCCATTCTGAGTTTATGTTCTTCTTTGCTTGCTACTGCAATCATTCTAATATGTCAACTTTCATATTAATGCAGTACAAGGTCCATCCTTCCATAAATAAATGAGTTTGCTGGTATTTCTGGTTCCAAATTTTCCTGAATGTGAACTAGCAAAGGAAAGCTAATTGTTGCCTTAATCAATTAATTAGGTGGCACCTTACGGCATGTGGGAACTTAGTCTCCTGAGTAGAGACCGAACCTATGTCCCTTGCATTGGGAGCACGGAGTTTTAGTCACTAGACCACCAAAGACATCCCCGCTGCCTTAATTTAAATAAAAAGAGCAAACCTCAAACCTCATTCATTCCTTTTCGTATCCTACTGACATAAAAAGTGAGTAAGTATCTAGTCAATAAGTCATGTTCAACTCTTGTGACTCCATGGACTGTGGCCAACCAGGCTCTTCTGTCCAGGACATGAAAAGTAGCAATAATAATAAATCGAAGAACGTAACATATATTTTACATTACGTTATGCCTGTGAAGTTCCAGAATTTTTCACATCCCTTCCTTTAAATTAAGTAAATATTTTATTGTTTTCGTTTTTAATTATTTCTTTGGCCATGCCATGCGGCATGTGAGATCTTAGCTCCCTGGCCAGGGATCAAACTTGTGCCCCCTACTTTGGGAGCATGTTAAATTGTGTGTCTTTCAGATGCTCAACCCTCAGTGAAGGCATCATTAACTAGAAAGTGGTAAAGTTAAGATGTGACCCCAGTCTCGTCTTTCTATTTTCTATCATATCACTATTCTGTGCTACCTCTGTAGAACTTAAGCCAAAAAATAAAGTGATGACATCATGGAAAATTAAAAAAAAAACTTTAGCCAACAATCTATGCATCACTGAAGCTTTCAGAGGCCTATATCTGCAATCTTTTGTTTGTTTTGGCTGTGCCAAATGGCATGTGGAATCTTAGTATCCTGACCAGGGACCGAACCTGTTCCCCCCACCTCACCCCAAGCAGTGGAAGGGTGGAGTCCTAACCACTAGACTGCCAGGGAAGTCTTTGCAATTTGTCTTAAAATGCTTTAAAAAAAAAAAAAAAAAAGAGTTGGATGGGCAGGTGGATAGAAATGTACTGATGAAGCAGGGCAACCAAGGTGGGAGAATGTAGGTAGTGTCCCACGGATGTTCCCGAATAATCCCTTCAACTTTGCTGCATGTTTGAAAACTGTCATAATAAAATGTTGCAGGAGAAGGGGGACTTCCCTGGTGGGCCCAGTGGTTAAGAATTTGACTTGCAATACAGGGCACTCAGGTTCGACCCCTGGTCAGGGAAATAAGATCTTACATGCCACGCGGCAACTAAGCCCGCAACGGGGCAGCTAGGCTCAACTACTGGGCCTGTGAGCCACAACTAGCGAGAAGCCTGCATGCTGCAATGAAGAGCTGGCGTGCCGAAGTTAAGACCCAACACAGCCATAAATATATAAATAAATGAATATTTTAAAAGAAAAAAAATCGTCAGGTCCAACATAATGACTTTATAAAAGAAAATAAGAAATGGAAAAAAAACGTTGGCAGGGGGAATGTCTTTTCCAATTAGGATGTGTATTCAATCATTTTCTGAGATTGGCTTTAAAATCATCGTAAGAGAAATAAAATTAGCAGAAAGTTGAGGCCGGGTCATGGGCCCACTGTCCTATTCTCCCTACTACTGTATATTTGAAAACTTCCTTACTAGATAGTTGACAAATAAAAAGATGCTTCTGGCTCCCTTGTGAAGAGAAGGGAGGGAAGGGGTGGCAGGAGAGGCCAGACTGAAGGGTAGGGTTTGTGTTTCAGCATCTGCTTTCAGTTTGGGAGGGTGCCCAGGGTGCTGGGCGGTCACCTTCGGGCTGTCCCAAACTGAGGTCCCCCCACCGCCC
>NW_011494852.1:8418648-8423273 GCF_000754665.1 Bison bison bison | reverse complement strand
CCCCGCCAGCCTCACCGGAAGTGAGGCCCAGGACAGCTCCCCTCCCCCCGACCTCCACATCTGCTACTGATGTCAACAGCCAGGGTAGGCGGGGGCCATGTTTTTCAGTTCCCGCCTAGCCTCGAGGGAGGGGTGGACCCCCGTCCCCACCCCTTACTCACAATAATGGACACTGTCACACTCAGACTAGGCCCAGCCCCGGGGCCAGAAACAAACTTTTATTGCAAAACGGGGACCTTCCAAGTGGCAAGGACGTCAGACCTGGCCTCTTCCCTGACACGGGGAACTGGAATCTGGCTCCTTCCATGGGGTCTAGCTGGGACTGTGACGCAGAGTCAGGGCGGTGGGTCAGTGTGTGTGCTGGTGGGGGCGGGGGGGCAAGTAGGGGAGGCTAGCTAGGCCTTCCCTGGAGGCGCAGTGGCAAAGAATGTGCCTGCCAATGCAGGAGACATAAGAGACATGGGTTCAATCCCTGATATAAGCTGGCGTGTGTGTGTGTGTGTGTGTGTGCGCGCGCGCGCGCTACCCTGGCCTGGGGGTCCACGTGTGTCCAACTTTACCTGGTCTCCAGGCTTGTGTGCACAATTGCACACTGGGTTGTGTCTGTATTTGGGGGCTTCTTAGGATCAGGGTACCTGCAAAGGGGATGCCCTTGGCTGAAGGTGCAGAGGAGGCTGCAACTGCAGCCCCCGAGGCTGTGTTGTGTCTTAGCGGGGAGATATCCAGCAGTCAGGCTCGTGTCACACACACGTGGGCTGGCTGTGTCCTTCGAGGGTTGGGGGCCTGTGGATGGCGACAGTCTTATGCCTAGATAGCGGTAGGGTCACCAAGGGACATACCTCTCTGAGGACATTGTGTGTGGTGATATGACCCAGCCTGGGGTCTCTGCTCCAGGCTCCCAGAGACGGTGGCACCGGTAAATTTGATGTGCTCAGAGGGCATGAGGGCCACAAACACTGTGGCCATTTCCGTGAGTTGTAAAGGCAGCAGCTGAATGCCCACGTGTGGGCTGAGTCCAGGGTGGTTGTGCTGTGTGTTGAGTCGGTGGGTTATCTGGGTATGTGGTCGTGATTTCAGATGGGCTGAATTTCTGTCTTTAGAAAGCAGTGTGGTGCAGTTGCCTTATGGTTCTTGTGGGTGTGTCTGGGTGCTGATGACCCTGCAGATGTGGAGGCTGAACATACGTGTGTGAATATACACCTACACGGGTGTGAATGAGGCTGCCTGTGGTGTAGACATTTGGCTCCGGAGACACAGCCGTGTCCATGCCCACCGTCGAGGCTGCCACCCTCCCAAGGCTCCCTCTGTCATCCGGTCCACACAGCAGGTAGGGGTGGGGTGGAGGTCAGCGGGGCCGGAATTGCAGCTGGAAGGCTTGGGGGATGTTGAAGAGGCCACTGATGGCCGGCTGGAGGCTCAGGGCGCCCAGCGGGCACGGGCCCTCCAGTGAGAAGGCCTGCAGGATGGCGGTGAACAGGAGGAAGAGTTCGGTCCGAGCCAGGCCCTCCCCGAGGCAGACACGCTTACCTGGAGGGAAGAGAGAGGTGGCGCTGGGCCAGCCGCTCTCCCTGCCAGGCACAGGGGGACCGGTGAGTGGGCAGGGGCGGCCCCAAAAGATACCTAAGGAGAAGGGCAGGAACGCCTCGTGCTTCTTGAACTTCCCATCCGCGTCCAGGAATCGGCCTGGGTTGAACTCCTTGGGCTCTTCAAAGACGGCGGGGTCATGCAGGATGGAGCCAAGAAGGGGGAAGACCTCTGTGCCCTGTGGTGGTGGTAGTCGCTCAGCCATGTCCGACTCTTTGCGACCCCATAGACTGTAGCCCACCAGGCTCCTCCGTCCATGGCGTTCTCCAGGCAAGAATACTGGAGTGGGTTGCCGTTTCCTACTCCAAGGGAATCTTCCTGACCCAGGGATTTCCCGCACTGCAGGCAGATTCTTTACCATCTGAGCCACCAGGGGAGGTCATAACAAAGCTACAAATATCCAGGACTCCCCTGGTGGCCCAGTGGCTAAGAATCTGCCTTCCAACGCAGGGGACATTTGTTGGGGAACGAAGATCCTGCATGCCGAGGGGCAACTAGAGAAGCCTATACGCCGTAACGAAGACCCAGTACAGCGCCCCCCCAACCCCGCCCTCCCTCCAAAATTCTGGCCCCTAAGCTCTTGGAAAACAGTGGGGACATAAAAAAATATAAAAAACACCCCAAACTACAAATATCTCTCACCCCCCCCAGGTTTTCAGTTCCTGAGGGCAGAACACAGCAGTCTGGAGTCTGGGGAAACTGACTCACAAAACATAGCAGCATCATGTTTACTGAGTACTTTTATGGATCAGGCATCTTATTAAGTATTACATATATTACCTCGTATATACTATATACACATATTATACTTACTCACAAAGATACACAAACTCACTAAATCTTTTTAACAAGTCTGCAGGTATGTGTGAGTGCTCAGGCGTATCTGACTCTTTGCGACCCCATGGCCTATAGCCCGCCAGGCTCCTCTGTCCATGGGATTTTCCCGGCAAGAGTACTGGAGTGGGTTGCCATTTCCTTCTTCATTTAACAAGTCCAGGGAACAGTTATTAATATGATCCCTATTTTAAAGATGGGGGACTTCCCTGGCAGTCCAATGGTTAGGACTCTGTGCTTCAACTGCAGGGGACATAGGTTTGATCCTTGGTCAGGGAGCTATTAATAGTTGCAAGTTGCGCAACCAAAAAAAAAAAAGATGGGAAAACAAAGGCTCAGAGATCTTAAGCAACTTGCTTGAGGCAAACATCTGGACATGGCTTTGGCAGAGTTTATTATTTTTACATTTGTTATTATACCTTGAGGGTACACTGTGATTAAGCTGTGGCTATCCTAAGCCACTTAGCTCAGAGTCCAGCTTTCTGCCACTATGGTTTTCTGAAGGTGAAAGGTGGGTGAGTGAGGGCTGTCCACGAAGGCATCCCCCTGCTCGGATTTGGGGAGACGGGCAGCCCCTTCAGCTGAGATCAGAGTCCCTGTGTTCCCAAGACTATGGTGGAGGGTGAACGAAGGTTGGGAATCTGAGAAGAGGGTGAGGGACCTCCTTTATTAAGGATACTGGCTACTGGGGCTCTGAATTGGGAAGGTTGAGTGAGCACTGAGGAGAAGGTCATACTGTCGCTGTTCAGAAAAGAGATTAAAAAAAAGAAGAGAAAGACAGATAGCAATGGTTAAAGCATAGGCTCTGGGCTTAAATCCTACCCTATTGCTCACAGGCTGGGTGAGCTTGGCAAATCTAACCTCTCAGGGCTCAGTTTCCGCATCTGTAAAGTGGGCATGATAAAGCTATAGTGTTGCTCCGAAGGTTAAATAAGGTAATACGTGCAAAGCGTTTAGAATAATATCTGGCACAGAGCAGGTTCTCGATCACTGATGCCTGTAACTGCTGTTGCCATTATCGTAGTTACTGTAGTTGCAATGGTCGTTGCTTTGGTAATAGTTGCTGCTGTGGGGTACGTAGGAGCCCCACTTCCTGCACATCTCATTTGGTGTTTTGGGGTTTTTCTTTTTGGCCACGCCACATGGCATGTGGGACCTTACTTCCCCTACCAGGGATTGAACCTGTGCCCCCTGCATTGGAAGTTTGGGGGTCTTAACCACTGAACCACTGGGGAAGTCTCTCATTTGGTGTTTCACAAGCGTCATGTCACAGATTCCTTACAATTTCAAATTGATAATATTATTGTTTCCGATTTAGCAGAGAAGTAGATGGAGGGCGAAGTGATTTGCTCCATGTCTCAGCTAGAAAACAGCAGGACTGGATTCTAACTGCTTTGAGTTGGATTCTACAACGAACTCAAGGAGCAGCTTGCCAGAAAGGCACTTGCGGTTTCCAGGGAGATGTCGCCCCCTGGTGGCGCTAGCTGTGAGTTGTTCTCAAATGAAGGGGCAGGAACTAAGTGTGTAGGTGTGGAGGGAAGGAGAGCCTGATTGCCTTTGCAGCGAGGAGGGGAATGGGGAGGGTGGAGGGGAGAGGCCTCCGTTGGCCCTCAGTTCTCAACTTGCTTCCCTGCCTGTCACCTTATCTGCTTGTCTCAGCCACAACTGGAAGGAGGCAGAATAGCGGGGCACAGAGAAGCCTGGTGGGCTGCAGTTTGTGGGGTCGCAAAGAGTCAGACTCCACTTAGCGACTGAACAACAAAGAATTAGGATCCATTGGACACATGGGAAAACAGGCTCAGAGAGGGCGTCAAAATGCAAGAGAAGATGTACACAGAAGGCAACAGAGGTGCAGGGACAAGGACAGAAAAAGAGAGGAAGATGTCATCCAGAGAGGAGAGACAGAGAGGAGGAAGACGAAGACACAGAAAACCAGACCAAGATCCAGAAACAAAGACAGCGAGCGGCTCGGACCCAAGGCTCAGGGGAGAGATAGCCGCTGCGTCTGGCTGATGGGAAAAACCTACCTGTAGGCAAGGGTCGTACCCCCGGAAGCGGGTGTCTTGGTGAGGGCTCGGGGTATTCCCATGGGTACCAGCGCCAGCAGCCGCTGCGCCTCATGCAGAACTGCATCCGTGTAGGGGAGGCGGGCTCGGTCCCCCAGGCTTGGCCTCTGGCCGGCCCCCAGCTCTCGCATCAGCTCCTCC
>NW_011494852.1:8418089-8418548 GCF_000754665.1 Bison bison bison | reverse complement strand
AGTCAGAATGGCTGCGATCCAAAATTATACAAATAATAAATGCTGGAGAGGGTGTGGAGAAAAGGGAACCCTCTTACACTGTTGGTGGGAATGCAAACTAGTACAGCCACTATGGAGAACAGTGTGGAGATTCCTTAAAAAACTGGAAATAGAACTGCCTTATGATCCAGCAATCCCACTGCTGGGCATACACACTGAGGAAACCAGAAGGGAAAGAGATACGTGTACCCCAATGTTCATCGCAGCACTGTTTATAATAGCCAGGACATGGAAGCAACCTAGATGTCCATCAGCAGATGAATGGATAAGAAAGCTGTGGTACATATACACAATGGAGTATTACTCAGCCATTAAAAAGATACATTTGAATCAGTTCTAATGAGGTGGATGAAACTGGAGACTATATACAGAGTGAAGTAAGCCAGAAGGAAAAACATAAAATACAGTATACTAACGCAT
>NW_011494852.1:8409559-8417989 GCF_000754665.1 Bison bison bison | reverse complement strand
CAAACCTCTCGCATCAGCTCCTCCTGCACACGCTCTGCGTGCAAGAAGAGGAAAATTGGAGGTCAAAGGCTGGGCCGGGTCCTGTGATCTCCCCTTGGACATCTCACCTTCTTCTTCTTCTTAAAACTTTTATTTATTTATTTAGCTGTGCTGCCCAAATCTTAGTTTCCTGACCAGGGATCGAACCCCAGCCCTTGGCAGTGAAAGCGTGGCCTCCTAACTGCTGGACCACCAGGGAACTCCCATCTTCTTGATCAGTTATGGTTAGGGGTGAGGCTGGCGGGCAGGGAGGGAGAGTCCTCTGGCCCTCCACAGCCCAGACATCCCGTGTGCTGGGCATCACGTCTCTTTTCTTCCAATTCCCACAGCAATCCTGTGGTGGTGGGGGAGCCATTACGTAGCCCCATTTCCCAGATAAGGACACTGAGGCCTGGTGAGCTGAAATCGCAGCTGACCACCAAGGCCACCAGGTCCCAGCTTCCCTGTCATCCCATCCCACTCGCTCGATGGCATTTGATGGAGTGGCCTCCCCCTGAAATGCTGGAGTGCCTTGGGGCACATTCCTTGCCCTCCCTCACTAACACAGCTTCAGGTCTTGCCTGTGCTCTGATAACCCCAGTTTGTTTTTTATCTTCAGTTCTGACCCTGGTTGGATGCCTCCCCCTGGTGGTCCCAGGCTCCTCACACTCAAACTGTCTCCAAATGGGGCTTCCCCAGTGGCTCGGTGGTAAAGAACCTGCCTGCCAACGTAGGAGGCTCAAGTTCGACCCCTGTACTGGAAAGATCCCCTGGAAGAAGAATGGCATCCTGCCCCAGTATTCTTCCCTGGGAAATTCCATGGACAGAGGAGCCTGGCGGGCTACAGTCTGCAAAGAGTTGGGCACGACTGAGCAATTGAGCACGCACGCATGGCCTCAGCGTCTCCCCTGAAATAGCTCCTCATCCCTCTGCCCCCATCTCAGGGTGGCCTCACGGCTCCCCCATCCCCTGGCCAGAGCCCTGGGCCTGTCCCTGGACACCTCCCTCCCTTGTCATCCTCTACCACCTGCCTACCAGGCCCCCTCTTCCCTCTTCACAGCCTGGCACAGCCCTGTTCTCTCCCACCCAGGTCCCTGCCCTGGCTCCACCCTGACCTCCTGGCATCCTCTTTCATACTCTACAACCTACTTCTTCATGACAGACCAAAACATTTTTCTAAAATGCTAATTTGACCTTGCCCTCCCCTGCTCAACAGCCCTCCATGGCTCCCCACTGCTCAGGGTTAGGCGTACAATGTACTACCAAGGCAGCAAGGCCGGAGACATCTCTTGCCTCCTTTCTCATTTCACTGTGCCTCGGGCTGCAGCGGCAGTCCCCAAACTTCCCGCTCCTCAGACACCCTGGATGTCCGGGCTCATTCTCAGCTCCATGCTCTGGCTCAGACTGCCCACTCTCCTGAACATTCTTCTTCTCGAGCCCTCCCTCCTGTTCCCGGGGCCTGGCTGGTGGAGAAGGCTCCTACCTTGGACCTGAGGGTATTTCAGCAGGAGCAGCAGGGTGTAGCGGATCGTGGTGCTGACCGTCACTGTCCCGGCAAACAGCAGATACACGACCGTCATCAGCAGGTTCTTGGCGGTGAATTCTGTGTTTGGGTCTTGCTTCTCCTAGGAGAAACCAAGCAGAGGGACTCAGACAACACGGGATGCAGGCAGAAGAGACCCAGCACAGCCACGTGTAGGGCATAAGGCCGCAAGTGAAAAGCTTTGTCAGGGAGTTTAAATAAAATGTATGGGAAAGTCGGGTCTTGACATTACTTCTGTTGGCTTGAAATGGTTTAAAAATGAAAGAGTGGCTATGATTAAAAAAACCCAAACAGAAAATGACAAGTGTTGATGAGGATGTGGAGAAACCGGAACCCCTATCACCAAGGGGACATATGAAAGGGTGCAGCAGGGACTTCCCTGGTGGCCCCGTGGTTAAGAACCTGACTGCCAACTCAGTGAACATGGGTCCGGGAAGATCCCACACGCTGCAGAGCAACTAAGCCTGTGCACCACAACTACTGAGCCCACACTCCTAAAGCCCATGCTCTGCAACGAGAGAAGCCACCGCAGTGAGAAGCCCGTGTTCCACAAAGAAAAGTAGCCCCTGCTCACCGCAACTAGAGAAAGCTCAAGCGCAGCAATGAAGACCCAGTGCAGCCAGAAAAACAAAAAAAAGCAGGGTGCAGCTATTATGGTAAATGGTATAGACTGCTGTACCTCCAAAGCTACAAACAGGATTACCATGTGATCTAGCAATTCCATTTCTGGGGATTTATTCAAAAGAGTAGAAAGCAAGAAAATAAATAGAAAGCAGGATCTCGAAGGACATTTGCACACCCCATGTTCATCACAGCATTATTCACATTAGCCAAAAGGTGGAAGTAATCCAAGTGTCCACCGATGGATGAATGGATAAAGAAAATGTGCTATATTTATACAATTCAGCCTTAATAAGGAGGGAAATCTTGTCACGAGGTACAGCGATAATGAATCCTGAAGACATTACGCTAAGTGAGATAAGCCACAAAAAGACAAATGCTGGTGGCTCAGATGGTGAAGCATCCGCCTGCTGTGGGAGACCTGGGTCTGATTCCCGGGTCAGGAAGCTCCCCTGGAGAAGGGAATGGCTACCCACTCCCGTATTTTTGTCTGGAGAACTGCATGGACAGAGGAGCCCTACAGGCTATAATCCATAGGATCACAAAGATTCGGACACAATTTAGCTACTAACACACACACATGAGGTGCCTAGAGTAGTCAAATTCATAGAGAAAAAATGTAGAAGGGGATGGCTGGGGGCTGGAGGAGGGAAGAAGGGGGAGCTGTCTTTTAATGAGTACAGAATTTCAGTTTTGCTGGCTGAAAAGAGTTTTGGCGATGGGTGGTGATGACGTAATATCTAACACTACTAAACTGTATACTTCATTTTTTTTTTTTTTTTTGATCATGCCACACAGTTTGTGGGCTCCTAGTTCCCTGACCAGGAATCGAACCTAGGCAGCAAAAGCATGGAGTCCCAACAACTGGACCACCAGAGAACTTCCAAAATTTTTACATTTTAGTTTTTTACAGAAGTCTGGTTGACTTATGATGTTTCCAGTCTACAGCAGAGTTATACAGATTGTATACAGAATGTATACAGATTGTATACAGAATGTATATAATCATACTATATATATTCTTTTTCAAACTCTTCCATTATACGTTATTACAAGACATTAAATATACTTCCCTGTACTATACAGTTTATCTATCTGTTTATCTATTTTATATACAGTAATATCTGTTCATCTCAAATATAATTAAATCTTTTTAATTCAAAAAATGAAAGGAAATGGGAATTCCCTGGCAGTTCAGTGGTTAGGGCTCCATACTTTCATTGCTGAGGGCCTGGGTTCAATTCCCAGTCGGGGAACTAAGATCCCACAAACTGAGTGGCATGGCAAAAAAAAAAAAGAAGTAGGGCCACAGAGTTAAGAAAAAAATTCCTCTCTCTCCATGAACAGGGTGGCTGCATGTATTCAAAGACTGTGGCCCTGAATATCTCCCCTAATTGCAAAGTGTGTACAATTAAAAACTAGTTATTTCCACAGGGGTCATCGTACTGCGAATTTTCTCATATGCTGATTGTTCTCAATTAATAAAGAGGACTTTCTTAGTGTAATTTTCTATTGCAAGGTTTCGTAAGTAAACCATTGTAATTGATAGGAACTGTCCTGTGTGGGTGTGGGGAAGTGACGGTCAGGGTTGACAGCAGCAGGTCAAGGGGCTTGAGGCCTGGGCAGGGAGCTGAGGTTGGAGGCAGAAGATGCAAGGGACTCAGACCTGCATTCACAGAGGGACGTGCAGAGAGAAAGAGGGAGGGTGACAGAGCGTCCCAGCTGCACCACCCGGATGGGGCCGGCCAGGAGGCCCCCCAACCCTAACCTTCCCCACCTTTGCCATCTTCAGCAGGAAGGCATCCACGAGATCGTGCACGGGGCCTGAGGTGCCCAGGCTCCCCTTGTGCTGCCACACCTGCTGGGCGGCGAAGGCGGCCACGGTGCCCAAGTGGCCGAGGAGCTGCGTGTGGGGGCCCGGGAGGCGCTGTAGGAACCGGGAGAACATCTCGTAGGTCTGTGGGGAGAACAACAGCTGTTTCCATGGGGGCCCTGCACCAGGGTGGAGGGGCAGGTGGACAGGGCGCTCTGGGGTTACCTGGAAGAGGTGGGCAGGAGCCTTTGGGGAAGGTGGCCAGAGAGGGGTCCCAGCCACTTACCTGGCCCCACGGGGAGCTGACCCCCACGGCGATGCCACCAGCCGCCCGGACCACAGCCTGGAACTCCTCATTGTCGTAGGGGAGGCGGAGGTCGAAGACTAGGGAGCAGATGATGTTGCAGGTGGCCTGGGCCAGCAGCAGGGAGGGGTCAAACGGCCGTCCTGGGGAGGGGGGGACAGCGGGGAGGCTGTGATGGAGACAGGCAGAGCAGAACTGACTTGGGCAGAGCTGGTCCACAAAGATGGAATAGGGGCTCAACAGCACCGGAAAGAGACAGGCACAGAGGGAGACAGAGACAGCAGATTGAGATAGAGAGAGATAGGGAGACAGAGTCAGTGAAAGAGAGATACTGAGAGAGACAGACTGGGAAGGAGAGCTGGACATGGGGTATTCCCTGGGGGTCCAGTGGCGAAGATTCTGCACTCTCACTGCAGGGGTGATCAGAGAACTAGATCCCACATGCCACTTGGCTTGGCTTGGCCAGGGGGAAAAAGAGAGAGAGAGTGAGAGATAGACTTACAGGAGAGAATAACAGAAAAATAGAGAAAGGTGGCCCAGTGGTAAAGATTCCACCTTCCAGGGCGGGAGATGAAGGAGATGCAGGTTTAATCCCTGGGTCGGGAAGATCTATTAGAGGAGGACGTGGCAACCTGCCCCAGTATTCTTGCCTGGAGAATCCCATGGATGGAGGAGCTTGGCGGGCTATAGTCCACAGGGTCACAAAGAGTCTGACATGACTGAGCACACACAGAGAAAAAGAAGAGGCAGAAAGAGTGACGTGGCAGTGCCAGGGACACGGGCCCTCAGGGAGATAGCAGGGCGGATGAAAGGTGGAGGAAGACAGAGGCGGAGTAAACAGATCGCCCAGCCTGGCCCTCAGGGAAGAAGTTCCTGCCACAGTCGGCGGCCCTGCTGACCTTTTGTCCCCTGCAGCGCCTCCACCAGACATCGGGCCTCCGCCTGGATCAGCTCCTCGCCTTCTCGCTTCCCCATGCCTAGGTCCCGCAGGGCCACTGTGGTGAACTTCCTCAGCTGCCTCCATCGCTCCCCGTTGGAGAAGAACACCCCTGCACAGACGGCTAGGCTCAAGGAGGGACTGGCCCTCCCCCTGATCCCCAGGACTCCTCCCTTCCTCCCAGGGAGGTGCCCTGTCCTGAGTCCATATGAGCCTAGTCCAGGGAGGAGGACTCAGGAGGTGCTCCGTCAGTGCCAAACCTTGCATCAGAGGCTGACCTCCTGGGGAGTCATTAACGGGGATTATCCAGACTCCGGATAATTCACCAAGGTGAATGAAGATGTCTTCCTTTCTTCTCTCTATCCATCTTTTTATTCCTCTATTCACCCACCCATCCATTTATCCTTCCTTCCTCTTCCTCTTTCTCCCTCCCTCCCACCCTTCTATCTATCTATCTTAACATTTATGCAGGTCTTCTCAGCTGGCCCAAGCGGTAAAGAACCTGTCTGCCAATCCAGGACATATAAGAGAGGCGGGTTCGATCCCTGGGTTGGGAAGATCCCTTGGAGAAGGAAATGGCAAGCCACTCCAGTATTATTTGCTGGAGAATCCCATGGACAGAGGACAGAGGAGCCTGGCGGGCTACAGTCTATAGGGTTCCAAAGAGTCGGACATCACTGAAGTGACTTAGCATGCATGCATGGGCATTGGGTCCAGGGAAGGAGGAGGAAGGAATTGCACTGTTTTCGTCTTTATCCAAGAGACTTGCTCTGGACAGACCCTTCCCTGTTCTGAGCTGTTTCCACTTGTAGAATGCCAGCCTACAGTGGCCTCCTGGATGCCTCCTTCTGGATGTCCCCTGCCCATCCATCCCTCCACTGGGCCCCACACTGGCCTCAGCATCTCTCCTTGGCTCAGCCACCGAGCGTCCCATTCCCTGCCCAGAGTCCTGCATTCCTTTCCCGACCACCTCCCCTCCCCACTCCACGACCCCAGCCCTGGTCCAGCCCAAGCCCCTCTCTGGACTCCCACACAGGAACCAGAGGACCTTTCTGACTCTGACTCTGTTCTTTTCCAGGAAAACCCAAAGTCTGGCTTGACTCAGGCTCTGCATGATCAGGCTCCGCAGATGTCTCCAGCTTTGTTCCTCATACACCCACACTGGCCTTTTCTCACTTCCTCAAAGGTGTCAGCATGTCCCCTCTGCCTCTGCCCCTGCTGTTTCCTCTGCCTGGACCACTCACCTCTTCCTCCTCACTGAACTAACTCCACTCAGCCTTGAGGTCTCAGCTTAAATGTCACCTGCTCTAGGAAGCCTTCCCTGATTCCTTCCATTCTCCCCTCAACTCCCTCTGCTCCTGTGGCCAGTAAAGGTCCACTCTGTTCTGCTTTCAGGACTGTGCATGCATACTCAGTCATGTTTGACTCTTTGCAACCCCATGGACTGTAGCCCTTCAGGCTCCTCTGTCCATGAAATTTTCCAGACAAGAATACTGGCTTGTCATTTCCTCCGCCAGGGGATCTTCCCAACCCAGGAATCGAACCCGAGTCTCTGGCGTCTCCTGTATTGGCAGGGGGGTTCTTTACCACTAGCACCACCTGGCTTTAGAAATCTAGTCTCTCCCTCCATTGTCTTCTCACACAGCTCATCACTTCCACAGTAAAACATGTCATTACATTTGTTACTGCTGTGTTCCCAGTACCCAGCCAGGTGTAATGAAAAGTTGTCAGTCGATGAATGCATGCTCATCTCACCTTCGTGCTTTTGTAGGTGCTGGTCTCTCTGCCTGAAACACTGTTCCCCTAACCCTGAGTCTCAGCTCAGACTCCCCATCTTTCAGGAAGACCTCCTGGACAGGCTGGGCCAGGTGCCTCCTCCGATTCCACCAGTCCCAGGGCTTCCTGCAGGCCAGCCCTGATCTTTCTGGACTGTCACTATCTAGTGACAAGTCTGTCTCCTCCTGACCTGTGCGCTCTGGGAAAGCAGGGCCGAGGCTGTTTATTCACTGCTATGTTCCCTGGAGCACCCAGCACTGGCCTCCTGCTTTCAATCTTAACACAGAGACTCGTTTGTACATTTTGAGAGTTTGCCCACTAATTCCCAGTGTCTCAAACGCTCTCCCTTTTCCTCCCAACCCTGCGGCTTCCCCTGGAGCAGCAATAACTCTACTACAACCAGATAACTGAGTGCTGACTTTGAGCAACCTTCAGTAATAGGTAATAGGCACTGTTATCATTCCATTTTACAAATGAGGAAACAGGCCCAGAGACCCTGAACCACGCACGGAAGGCCACAGGCCAATAAATGGTGGCAGGCTCTGAGTGAAGGGACCCAGCAGCCTCCAGCTCCCCTTGTGACTCACCGTGGCTATCAAAGGTCCCGTCCAGCGTTGCCACCGTCCCCCGCCCGCTGAACTCCTCGGCCTGACCTCCCAGGGCCTCCTGCACAGCCTCATGCCCAACCAGGACCACCACGCGCCGCCAGGGTCCCAGGTACACGGTGAACACTGGTCCGTACTTCTTACTCAGCTGGGAGCAGGGAGCGAGGAGTGTGAGTGATGCGGGGCAGGCTGCTGCCTCTCAAAGTCTGTCTCCATCGCGACCCCTTGTCTCTGGATGAACCACCTAAGAGGAACCCCTTCTGCTTCTGCCTCACCCCAAATGGAAATAGTGCCTTTGGGAGATTCAGTTCTTGTTTTGTACCAGGCTCCCAGCCCCCTGCCCCCAAAAGCTCTCCATCCCCAAACTCCATCACCCAACACACTCTCTGGTCCCCATCCCCTTACCCTGCAGAGCCCTAACTTCTGATGCCAGGATGACCCAAGACCCACCATTACTCCCACAACTCAGACATATAGCGGCAAAAATGGGCATGGATGATAACGGTGGGCTTCCTTAATCCCCACTCCCCCCAAAAAACTGACTAAATACTAAACTTTGAGTCACTGCTAAATACTCAAATTCTGGGAGCAGATATCACCAAGCACCAGCACTATCTCTTTTCAAACAAGACCTTTAGCGGCCTTGCCTTGTACGGAGGACCCCAGAATGGGGAACCTCTGGCCTTTCCTCTCTTCCCCCCGACCCTGAAAAGGTTGGGGCCACCCCAGCCTTCTTTCTCTCCCCCACTTTCTCCTTCCCAGGAGCTTCCAGTTCCCTCCTAGCTGAGTTCCACGTATTCTCCCACCCACCCC
>NW_011494852.1:8408793-8409287 GCF_000754665.1 Bison bison bison | reverse complement strand
GGGGGGTGGGGTCGGGTGGCACACCTTCTTTTCACTCTCTGCTCCCTCCTCAGGAGACTCACCTGTATCTCCCCGATACCTCTCCCAGTGGGACAAGCCACCACGGTCTCTTCTGCTTGAGGTCTCTTGTCTCAGCTCCGGTTCCCTGCACCCCGCTCCAACCTTCCTAGGATTCTCCCAGTCTCTCTAACCCGGGACCCCTGCTACTCTGGATCCTGCTTCCGACCCCTCACACTCTCTCCAGGATTCTCTGCCTCTCCTGGTGCCATCCCCACCTTAGCCTCCTTTCTCACCATCACTCCCTCAACTATCTCAGCCCGGGACCCTTACTCCCACCCCATCCCGGGGCATCCGTAGCCCCTTCGCCTGCATCTTCTAGGATACTCAAGGGCCTCTCTGCGTGGTCTCCCGGTTTGGGGTCCCCTCGCGTCTCTTGGCCCTGGCACCCCTCCCACCCGCTCTCCTCTAGCCGGGACGTCGCGCGGCCGCTCACC
>NW_011494852.1:8393438-8408542 GCF_000754665.1 Bison bison bison | reverse complement strand
GACGCCCCACGTGGCCCGGCTCGTCGGGGGCGGGGGCGGGGCGGCTCCCTCCCTCCCCGCCGGAATCCTGCCGAGGGAGGCGGGGCCGGAGCCTCTCCGGTTGCATGCGAGCGGGATTCTCTCCCCGCCGCCGGATTTCTTTCTCCCAGACGACCACCGCCGCCTGGTGTCGGGGACACACTCCCCAACGGTTCTAGGTCCCCCAGGTTCCAGGGGGCGGAGACCGCTCCCCGCTCCCCAGGTAGGGCGTGGACCCACGAGAGGAACCTGCAAGCCGGAGACTTTGGCCGCCTCCCGGAGGCCACACCCTAGTGCCTGGCGGCGACCCTGCCCTACCTTCTTCCTCACTGCTATCTGCGTGTGTGTGCTCGTGTGCGGGCTTGTGTGGTGATTCTGAGCCGGTTTCCTCCAGCATCTTACATCTTCACCATGAACTAGGAGGAGGGGACGGGACATTTAACAATATATAAAATACATAACCAACAAGGACCTACTGTATAGCACAGGGAACTATGCTCAGTGTCTTTTAATAACCTGTAATGGATGGCATCACCGACTCGATGGACGTGAGTTTGAGTAAACTCCGGGAGTTGGTGATGGACAGGGAGGCCTGGCGTGCTGCAATTCATGGGGTCGCAAAGAGTCGGACACGACTGAGTGACTGAACTGAACTGAACTGAATGGAAAGGAATCTGAAAAAGGAAAAAATATATATATACACATGTACATATATATTTGGGCTTCCCTGACTGTTACTGCGGTCTAATTGTAAATAAGACTTTGCCGGTGCAGCCATGAGTAACAGAGAGAACCTTGCCCTCTCAGAGCACCTGCTGCTGCTACTGCTAAGTTGCTTCAGTCCTGTCCGACTCTGTGCGACCCCATAGAGGGCAGCCCACCAGGCTCCGTCGTCCCTGGGATTCTCCAGGCAAGAATACTGGAGTGGGTTGCCATTTCCTTCTCCAGTGCATGAAAAGAGAAAAGTGAAAGTGAAGTCGCTCAGTCGTGTCCGACTCTTAGGGAAGTGACCCCATGGACTGCAGCCTACCAGGCTCCTCCGTCCATGGGATTTTCCAGGCAAGAGTACTGGAGTGGGGTGTCATTGCCTTCTCCAGTATATTTATATATATGTGTATAAATATATACACATATATATAAAATACATAACCAACAGGGACCTACTGTATATCACCTGGAACTATACTCAATATCTTGTAATAAACTATAATGGAGAAGAATCTGAAAAAGGAAATATATATATACATGTGTACCTATATATATATTATGTATTTATATATACATATGTAATGTATATATAAATATGTATGTGTATATATAGACACATGTATATCTACATATATTAATTATACACATATATATGTATGTAAATGGGCATGTGTAACGGAATCACTGCTGTACACCTGAAATTAACACGACATTGTAAATCAACTGTACTTCAATAAAAATTAATTAGTTAACAGAACGAACAAAAAAAAATAAAGAATCTAGCTTCAGAGAGCCTTAGGCCACACAGCTAACAAAAGGGCTCAACTAGAATTTGAACTCAGGCCAGTCTGAATGATTGACTAAACTCTTCATTCACTTCACAGTATAGCACAGTGGTTAGAACCATGATGTCTAAAGCCAGACTACTTGAGTTCACAGCCTAACTTCTCCGTGACTCTGTTAACTCATCTGTAAAATGGGGATCTGTTTTAGAATTAAATAGGTTAAGCGTGGGAATTCCCTGGTGGTCCAGTGGTGAGGACTCTGGGCTCTCACTCCCAAGGGCCCCTGTTCAATCCCTGTTCCGGGAAATACGATCTCACAAATAAGAGGCCAAACATAAAAGAAAATAAAAAGATAGGGATGTGTGTGAAAAAGGGAAAGTGAAGTCTCTCAGTTGTGTCCAACTCTTTGTGACCCCATGGACTGTAGCCTGCAAGGCTCCTCTGTCCATGGGATTTTCCAGGCAAGAATACTGGAGTGAGTTACCATTTCCTTCTCCAGGGGATCCTCCAGGGGACCCAGGGATGGAAGCCGGGTGTCCCACACTCTTTACTGTCTGAGCCACCACGTATGTGTGTACATAGCTTAAAACAGGGCCAGGTGCATATATAGCAAATATTAAACAAATGCAAAGCTAATATTCTTCTGACTAATTATTACTGCGGTCTAATTGTAAATAAGACTTTGCCGGTGCAGCCATGAGTAACAGAGAGAACCGTGCCCTCTCAGAGCACCTGCTGCTGCTACTGCTAAGTCGCTTCAGTCGTGTCCGACTCTGTGCGACCCCATAGACTCAGAGCACCTACCCCTGTGTAAATAAACTTGCAAATCAAGACAATTTAAGGAATCTCAGAGGCCAGCCGAGGGAATGGGGTCCTCCAGGCAGAAGACAGTTACAGTATCAGATCCATGATGTACTCCAGCATCTGGGGCAGTCCCTGGCATAGAGTAGATGCTCAATAAATGTCTGTGTCATCACAGATTGAATGTAGGGGATGAGGATGTTGAGGTTGACAGGGACATCACGGAAAAGATTTTGTGTTTTATTTCTAATGAAAGGGGAAGCAGTGGAAGGGTGTCTAGCAGGAAGTTACTCTGTTTGCTTTGCATTTTCATTTAGCGTTTTATTAGGGAAACTTTAAAACATACAGTAGACACCAGTATATTCACCACCTAGCTTCCACTGATAACATTTTAACTATCCTTGCTTTGTTATGTATCTGTTCATCTTGTCTCATCAATTCATCTTTTTTTTTTTTATGCATTTCAAAGACAGTGGCAGACACCAGTATCCTTCACTCCTAAACACATCCGCATGCATATCATAACTAGCATGCATCTGGCATGCTAGAGTTAATATTGGTTTACAGGTCATTCCTTGCCACTTCCCAGGTAAATCTACACACAATGAAATGCACAAATTTCCACACATGAGTACATCCTCCATGTGGCCCCAAAATCCTATGGGGATACAGAGAGTTACCATCATCCCAGAAACCACCATGCCTCTTCCCATCACCCCTTCAAACATTCATTTTCTCTTTGCATTTTTTTCTTATCTCTTAAAAAAGATTTATGTATTTATTTTACTTTTTGGCTGTGGAGAGTTTTTGTTGCTTTTTGAGAGCTCTCTCTAGTTGTGGTGTGTGGGCTTCTTATGGCAGTGGCTTCTTTTACTGCAGAGCAAGGGCTCCAGGGTGCACGGGACTCAGTAGTTGCAGACCGAGGCTTTGGTATTTGAGGCTCGTGGGCTCTAGGGTGCTGGCTCTGTAGTTTGGCACACGGGCTTAGTTGCTCTGCGGCGAGTGGGCTCTTCCCTGATCAGAGATCAAATCGGTGTCCCTTGCATTGCAAGGCCACTCGAAGTGAAAAGTGCAGAGTAGTAACCACCAGGGAATTCCCCTCTTTTTGCATTTCAAAAGATCTTTCTGTCTGCCTTTAGAAGAAGGGACTGTTGGGGAGGGGGAGCAGGGGAAGAAAAAGCTGGGAGCCCTGTGCAATCAAGGTCCAGGCAAGTGATGCTAATGGCAGGGAGCAGAGTGGCTACCAATGAGAAAAGAAAGAAATGGATTTACTTTGAATGTATTAATACTTGGAGGTAGAGTCAGAAGGGTTTCCTGACAAATTTGGCTTGAAGGTGAAGGAAATTAGGTTGTTTCTGTCATGTACTAACAATTCTGGAGAGTAAGGAGAGACTTTTTATTCCAAAAGACTGTTGCAGTAGAGGGGACAGAGTCTATTGCAAAGACAGTGAGCAACCCCAGAATGTGATAACCCAGAAAAATGTATTTTCTAGCGAGACCAATGCTTTCCCTAATCTCGGTTTGTTTTTGTCCTCAGCAAATGGAAACATGACACTTTCCTTTTACAGAGGTAAGGAAGGAGATGGGGACAAATAGAGGTGGAAAACTGGTGAAGCAAGTTTTACTGGAGGGAGGGGAAATCAGGAATTCTCTTTTGGTCCCAAGAAGTATGAGATGGCTGTTAGCTATCCCAGGAGAAGAGCCAAGTGGACAGGCAGGTTAGATGTTGGACTCGGGACCTCCCAGGACCCTCTGGAACAGGGCAAAGGAGAAGCTTAAGGACTCACACCTGCTTCATGGTAACGAAGGGTAGGCCAGCCTCTTCTAATCTCTCTCTGGTTTCAGAAGACATCTTTGGGTGTCAGAGGCTAGAATCGAGACTGTAGAGAACATTTTGGCCTTTTTTTTTTGCTGCACCTTGCCATGTGGAACTTTCCCAGAACCAGGGATCGAACCCACAGTGGAAGTGTGGGTTCTTAACAATTGGACCACCAGGGAAGTCCTAGCCATGTTTTGAGAGAAAGGGCTCTGGCTTAGAATAGAAATTTCAAGATTGCAGAGGTCTAGGAGTCTAACCACGTTTTAAGATGAACTTGGTAAGTTCACAAGAGTCTAAAGATTTCAAGACAAATTCCTATAGGTAAGTTCACAAGATTCTAAAGATTTCAAACTGCAAATTCCTATAGGTAAGTTCACAAGATTCTAAAGATTTCAGGATTTCAAGACTTTCCACCACCATGGTAGTTAAATTCAAGTCCCTCGTGGTGGCCAATGGGGTCCTTTTGGGGGATTTGTCCACTGGCTGCTGTTTGACATCATCTGGGCCCACTTTGTTCTATTCTCAGAATGGTCCACTCATCCTGAGCATTGGCCTTCTTTCAGTGTTTTAAATAGCAAGCTGGCCTCAGGGTCTTTGCATTAACTCTCTGCCTGAAATGCTTGGCCTAGAGATTGAGACTGGCTCATCTTCTGTTCTCAGCTTAAATGCCAGTCCCCTCTGGAAGAGACTGTCATAGATGACACAAGCAGAATTCCCTTCGTCCTCAACCCCAGACCTTCCTGTAATTTATAAAATAAGGTACTTAATAAATATGAAATTAATTAATATTTTCTAAGCCTCTACAATGGGCTTTCCTGGTGGCTCAGATGGTAAAGAATCCGCTAGGAGTAGGGGAGACCGGGGTTTGATCTCTAGGTCGGAAGATCCCCTGGAGGAGGGCATGGCAACCCACTCCAGTATTCTTGCCTGGAGAATCTGCATGGACAGAGGAGCCTGGTGGGCTACAGTCCATGGGGTCACAAAGAGTCAGACACGACTGAGCGATTAAGCACCTACAATAATAATGCCTGGCATAGAGGCAGTTTTAAATGTGTTTATTAAATATATACAAAATTGTCTTCACAGCCTTTTATCACTACCTGGAAGCATCTTTTGTTTCAAAAAAATACTATTTATTTATTTGGCTGTACCAGGTCTCCAGACCACCTGACTTGTCTCTTGAGAAATCTGTATGCAGGTCAGGAAGCAACAGTTAGAACTGGACATGGAACAACAGACTGGTTCCAAATAGGAAAAGGAGTATGTCAAGGCTGTATATTGTCACCCTGCTGTATATTGTCACCCTTATTTAACTTATATGCAGAGTACATCATGAGAAACACTGGGCTGGAAGAAGCACAAACTGGAATCAAGATTGCTGGGAGAAATATCAATAACCTCAGATATGCAGATGACACCACCCTTATGGCAGAAAGTGAAGAAGTAAACAGCCTGTTGATGAAAGTCAAAGAGGAGAATGAAAAAGTTGGCTTAAAACTCAACATTCAGAAAACTGAGATCATGGCATGGGATCTCAGTGCAGCTCCAGAGTGTGAAGTTTTAGCCACTGGACCACCAGGGAAGTCTCCTGAAGTATCTTATATATTGATTCACATTTTCATTCTGCCTTCCCCCTCCAGAATATTCTCTCCATGAAGGCAGGAACTTCTCTCTGGTTCACTGATGTGTTCCCAGTGTCTGGCACAGAGTAGGTACTCAATAATTATTTTGTTGAATGAGTGATTTGAATGAGAGATTTGCTAGTCTCTCAAATTCATCTAAAGAGCAATGAAGGTTTCCAAAATCTCAGTCTACAGAGCAAAGATTCCGAGATTCCCAGGGTAGATTCTTCAATAACTGGGTCATCTGTGGTAGATCCTATCTCTCTTCCCCTGGACCAGGAGATGCTCACATATCTTATTCAGTGACTGACTG
The DNA here is from genome assembly GCF_000754665.1 of Bison bison bison. Classification (NCBI taxonomy): domain Eukaryota; kingdom Metazoa; phylum Chordata; class Mammalia; order Artiodactyla; family Bovidae; genus Bison; species Bison bison. Next base: position 8,402,476 of record NW_011494852.1, on the reverse strand, counting down.
CTGACCCTGTGCTCCCCCATATCAGCTACTTCCCACCAGACACCCTCTGGGTTGGGTAGGGCCCTGGGTGACTTAATTTTGTATTTTTATTTTTTGGCAGTGCTGTGGGAATCTCGGCTTGCAGGATCTTAGTTCCTTTACCAGGGATCAAACCCAGGAGCCCTGGGCAGTGAAAGCATCAAGGTGTAATCAGTGGACCACCAGGGAATTTCTCACTGGGTGACTTTAAATTTAGTCTACTATGATGGATTTTAAGAGACTGCTCTGGGGGTTGTCAACCCCAGGGTTCCAGCGGGCTGTGTGGTGGGTGTGTTCCAAAAGTTGCTGGGGCTTTATTTTGCTTGGATCCTCCAAGCCTTACAGTTCTAGAACCTGATTTGCTATCTGGCGGTGAGCCATGGCCCATCTGCTCTCTGGCTTATTCCTTGCTCCAAATATTCTTTCCCCGGCTCTGCTTAGTTTCTTTGCCTTCCCTTCTGCAAAGCTACCCCACCCAGCATCCAGAACTGGGCAAAGGGGAAGTTTAAGATGAGTCTTGCTTCCTTCCTACTATACTGGGCCTAGGGTTTCCCTGGATTCTAAGAGCATCCTTGGCTGCGAGTAACATGAGGAAAGGAAGCAAAGTGAAGTCGCTCAATTGTGTCCGACTCTTTGCGACCCCATGGACTGTAGCCTACCAGGCTCCTTCGTCCATGGGATTTTCCAGGCAAGAGTACTGGAGTGGGTTGCCATTTCCTTCTCCAGGAGATCTTCCCAACCCAGGGATCGAACCCGGATCTCCCGCATTGCGGCAGATGCTTTACTGTCTGAGCCACAAGGGAAGCCCGAGTAACGTGAGGAACTTGACTATGCCGCAGTTCACAGGCGGCAATATTCTTTGGCTTTCTACTGCTGTCTCCAGTCCCATCCCTCATCCTTCCACTCATTTACTCTCTCATCCACCACTTCATCCCATGCTCTTGAAACCAAGTCCCCCTAAAACCACATTCACCTGCTGAGTTTATGATTAACTATTCAAAACTGTATTCCGTTTGTTGTCTGGCTCCTGTTCCTGTCAAGATTGAGGAGTATCGAAGAAAGGGGGGATTGAAACTGAGCAGGACACTGTGGGGCCTCCCTGGGTATAAAAACCCTTCTATGTCCCCCATTTCTTGTTTGTAGAAAAAAGCTTTAGTCTCTTAGGCCTTCTTGGCGTTCCAAAGAACAGACTTCAGCAGTTACTAATTAGGGAAGTGAGGGGATGCAGAGACAAAGGAGGAGCAGTTGAGCAGGGAAAGTAATGATGTCTTAAACAAAGGTTTGTTGATTCTGTCCATAAAACAGAGTCCTGGTTCCTCCTCAACTGATACGTACAACGATCTGTGCATATCTTTGAGTTTTCTGCAGATGCTAAGAACCCCCAACCCCTGCTCCATGGGTGGAGGATGGTGACTACATGGACCACAAGCAAGTAGACACTAGACTGCCTGGAACCAGAAGGTTGATGATTAAGATTCCAGAAACATCACCCTGTCACCTGACCATCAACCAATCAGAGGAAAGTCCATACACTGCAACCCTCACCGCAAATGTTGCCTTTAAAAGTCCTCCCCTGAAAGCCATCCAGGAGTCTGGGTCTTTTGAGCATGAGCTGCCCATTTCCTTGATTGGATCCCTGCAATTGGCTCCCTGATGTACTTTTTCTTCAAACAACCTGGTATCAGTAGATTGGTTTTGCTTCATGGTAGGTAAGTGGACCCAGGTTGGCTTCAGTAACACTCTTACCCCATCCTCTCTTTTCCTGAGACCCTCGATGTATCATACCCTGTAGTGGGGTGGGTGGCGGGGTGGAATAAAAGTAAGGCACTGCCCCATACATTCAGGAAGGCAGCCAAGGGCTGAGATAAAGAAAATTGTAGGTCTTTCCTGCCATGGCTCTTGCTCCCTTCCCTCTATCTACAACTGCATCTGATTATTATCTGGTTCCATGCTTTGTTTTTGTTTTTCTCTAACTTTCACATAAGGTTACCATCCCTCCTCCTCAGAGCCTTTTTCAAAATTTTTGTTTATTTGCTTGTACTGGGTCTTCATTGCTATGTGAGGGTTTTCTGTTTGTTGTGGTGCATGGATTTCTTACCGCAGTGGCTTCTCTTGCTAAAAAGCATGGGCTCTAGGCATATGGGCTTCAATAGTTGCAACACACCGGCTCAGTAGTTGTCACGCACAGACTCAATTGCTCCGAGGCATGTGGAATCCTTCTGTACCAGGGATCAAATCCATGTCCCTGTACTGGCAGATGGACTGCCATCCACTGTACCACCAGGGAAGTCCCCCTTTTCTGTTTTAGAGATAATTATTTCAAATACAGAGATGGGAGAGTTTTTTTTTTTAAAAGCAATTTATTTTATTATTTTCTGGCTGTGCCATAGGCATTTGGGATCTTCGGTACCTGACCAGGGATTGAACCTGGGCCTCCTGCAGTGAAGGTATGGAGCCCTAACCACTGGACCACCAGGGAATTCCCAAGACAGGACAGGTTTTGAAGAACTGTCATGATTCAGTGCATCTACACACTTTATTATATGTTACCATTTTTACCATGTATTTATTTAGGGAAAGAAAAAAAACTCTGACTCAGTGTGGGGGGGTGGTCTCCTGTATCCTCTCCTGTACCACCAGGGAAGTCCCCTTTTTCTGTTTTAGAAATAATTTTTTCAAATACAGAGATGGGAGAGTTTTTTTGTTTTGTTTTCTTTTTTTTAAAGCAATTTATTTTATATCCCAGATGTCATATTTCTCCCGCCCCAGGGAAACCACTCTCTTACAGTTACTAGTCTGACATAACTTTTCATTCTTTTATTACATATGTGTGCATCCAACAGAAGATTTGGGAATCTTTTGCAGGTTTAAGAACTGGATACACAGGACAGCACATACCACACAAATATCTTTCTGCAACTGGTCTCTTTTTCTTCCATTTTTGGGGTCACTCATATCCAGTCAAGGCAGCTTTGATGCATTTGTTTCAACTCCAGGCAGGCAGTTCATGGAACTGCTTTGACAGTTTCTCTTACATAAAGCACTGAATCTTTCTCTTGGTTAAGAATTTCCTCATTTCAAGTGCCTGAGTCACGGGGGTCTGGTTCCTTCTGCTGCAACATTTGGTTTCAATCTCTCCTCTCCTATCTTTCCTTTGGATCCAAACTAATCTCCTCTAAGCTCCTGGCATCCAGGCCTCCAGGCTCCCACCTACCTTCCATTCGAAGCCAGAGAGGGTCTTTATTTATTTTATTTTTAAAAAAATTATGATTTTTTGATCTTGCCACATCGCACATGGGATCTTCTCTGACCAGTGATCGAACCTGCACCCCCCTGCAGTGGAAACACAGAGTCTTAACCACTGGAAAGCCAGGGAAGTCCCAGAGAGTCTTTAAATTACCCATCTTTGATGATTTATCTGATGCTGGTTGTGTTCGAAGCCCAGAGTTGGACAGGGTCCAGGGCAGGGGCAGGGTTCATCTTCCCCACCCAGCAACAACCGACCAGGAAGACACAGACATAAGTGGGATGAAAGTGTACAGTCTCAGCAGCTGGCTTTGGAATTCTCTGAAGGAAATGGCAACCCACTCCAGTATTCTTGCCTGGAGAATCCCACGGACAGAGGAGCCCTGCGGGCTGCAGTTCGTGAGATCACAAGAGTCAAACACGATTTAGCGCTTTCTTTCTTTCTTAGGCTTGGCTGATGAAAGTATGTGGTTTGGCCAGTTGGTCGAGTTGGGGTGGGGTTGGGGGGTGGGAGTAGGGAGTGGGAGGGGCGGGCTAGGATGGTATGGAGTGGTTTTGCATTCAAAAGGAACAGGAAGAGTCCGAGTAGGTGGGCTGGAGGCTGGAGTGTGAGCTTTGAAGGGCTGGAACCTCCAGTTTGGAAACTTTTGAGAACAGAAATACCTGAATTCAAGTCTCTGTTTTGCCACTGCCACAGCTTTCTGTGTGATTCTAGCAAGGTATTTTAACCTTGTGGTTTTCCCCATCTGTAAATGGGGCTCATAATTATACCTACCTGCCAGGGATTTGGGGCTTCCCTGGTGGCTCGGCTGGTAAAGAATCTGCCCGCAATGTGGGAGACTGGGTTTGATCCCTGGGTTGGAAAGATCCCCTGGAGAAGGGAACAGCTACCCATTCCAGTATTCTGTCCTGGAGAATTCCATGGACTCTGTAGAGATGGCAAAGAGTCTGCCAGGACTGGGCAACTTTCAGTTTCAGTTTCTTTCACTGGTGGCTCAGCAGTTGGATCCCCGGGTGGGGAAGATCCCCTGGAGAAGGAAATGGCAACCCACTGCAATATTCTTGCCTGAAAAATTCCATGGATAGAGGAGCCTGGAGGGCTACAGTCCATGGGGTCACAAAAGGGTCGGATGTGACTTAGTGACTAAACAAGCAAGAAAATAGTAAACCCAGACCCTTTACTCCCCACCCCAGCCTGGGTTAAGGAATCTCCTTTGGGCTCCTCCTAGAAAAGGCATGAATCTTATTATCACTCCTTAATGCCTTAAGAGAGGTGTCATCGACATCGGATGAAGAAACTGGGGCAGAAGAAAGTCAAGGTGACCTGCTCAAGGTCACGTAGGTATCTGTTGTTTGGGGCTGTTCTTTCCCTATTCCTCCATCCCTACTCCAGAACCTGCCTGGTACAGACTAGTTGTCCTGGACTATGATGAAATAAAGGAGTGAGCCCCCGCTGATGCCCACCCTCCCTATCGGGTACGACCGCGCACTGCGACCCCCCCCATCCACTCCCACTAGCTTCTTCTGCCGTCACACAGGACTTCCACCAGGGGGCGCTCTCCTCCCTACCAGTCACTGGACGTGAGCGTCGTGAGCTGGAGAAGGGAGCTGACCAGAGACTCGGGAGAGACCCCGAGACTGGAGGGAGCTGGAACCTGCGAGGGATACCCGTACCTATTGCCCGGTGAGGGTTCCTGGGTTCAAATCCCGGCACCGACCTTGAGAAGCTGTGTAACCTCGGGCAGGCCAGCTAAAAACCTCCCTCTAGTTCAGTTTCTCATTTGGAAAAGGACTGACGGCCGATCCCGGCAGGCATCGTACGTGCTATACCGCTCACTGCTGTGTCGTTCTGGGTGTGCGTCCGCGTCAGGTGTGGCCCTCGGATCTCACAACAGCCCAAAGCAGTCTCCACCACCGTTTTCTACAGAAATTCAGTTACACAAGTAGCAGATGATTATAAACTCAAAAATCTCAAAACACCGGGAGTTCCCTGACGGTCTAGTGAACTGTGTAGCTTGGCCAAAAAAAAAAAAAAATCTCAAAGACTGCAGGGAAAGAATCCCTTCAACTCCTCATTCCCTGGCCCTGACCATTTCAGCCCCCAGGCTTAGCCTTCAAGCCCGGGAAACACCTAAGAGGTTACTCATGTTCTCAGATTTGTTGCCGGAACCCGTGTGGACTGGTTCCACTATTTTCTATCTTTCTACCAAAGGAGACTCACCCTTAGATAGCTGACAGAAAGCCCTGCCCAGGGACAGGAGGTCACTGGCTCCCAGTGTTACTTTGGAAATGTCACATTCCACTTGGTCTCCAAATTTCAAGTAAATTCCACCTGCATTTAGGGCTACGTGTTATTTCAATATGCCCCAGCTTCCAGAGGAGAAGGAAATGGCAACCCACTAGAGTATTCTTGCCTGGGAAATCCCATGGACAGAGGAGCCTGGCGGGCTATAGACCATGGGGTTGCAAAGAGTTGGACGTGGCTTAGTGGCTAAACACACACACGTGCCCAGCTTCCAGAATAATTGGCTGGAGGAGAGCCAAAGGGCCAGGATGCAGAAGGGCATTCTGTCTGTGCCTAGGGCTAGAGGCCCCAGTGAACCCCAGTCTCCCCCTCTTAACTCCAAAGTGGATGCCAGCTAGCTCTGTGCTCAGGCCTGGCTGGGCCATGCTGGGGTCACAGTGGTAACATAGACAGCTTTGCCCTCTAGTCGGGTAGTCAGATCAGTCACGCTGACTGCCCAGTGTGGTCTGGGCTGGGACGGGGGTGGTATAGGCAGAGGGGTCAGACCCTGTATGGGGAAGGTACCGGGGACTGTGGGAATCCACAAAATGTGCCTGCCCCAGCCTGGGAGTAGTGGGGATCAGGGAGGGCTTCCTAGGAGGCAGCATCTCAAGTAACCCTGAGAGAACTACTCTAAGGAGGTGAGGAAAGGGCCCAGATTATATCAAAGTTTTGCAACAAAGAGCACATTAAAAGATTATTGTTAATTAAAGAAAACTAGATATCCTAAGTTAAGTAATTTAGCACTTTTCTTTGTATGGGAAGGTGCAAGAGTCCAGGCTCAATGAAATCGTTCCTTTCATATGCACCTCAGCTATCTTAGGGCCAGTATCCTGTGTTTCACATCTTGAGCTGTCCTGGGGCTCATCGTAGGGTGTGGCTGCAGTCTGATGGCTGCTCAGTTCAGTTGCTCAGTCGTTTCGGACTCTTTGCAGCCCCATGGATTGCAGCATGCCAAGCTTCCCTGTTCATCACCAACTCCTGGAGCTTGCTCAAACTCTTGTGCATCAAGTCGGTGATGCCATCCAGCCATCTCATCCTCTGTCGTCCCCTTCTCCTCCTGCCCCAAATCCCTCCCAGCATCAGAGTCTTTTCCAATGAGTCAACTCTTCGCATGAGGTGGCCGAAGTACTGGAGTTTCAGCTTTAGCATCATTCCTTCCAAAGAAATCCCAGGGCTGATCTCCTTCAGAATGGACTGGTTGGATCTCCTTGCAGTCCAAGGGACTCTCAAGAGTCTTCTCCAACACCACAGTTCAAAAGCACTAATCCTTTGGTGCTCAGCTTTCTTTATGGTCCAACTCTCACATCCATACATGACCACTGGAAAAACTAGCAGTTTTTGGCTGCTAAATGGCAGGTATTCCTCTCCTTCCTGCATGCCCTTAGGGCTTGCTGGCTCCTATTGGAGGGCTGAAATCCCTGATGACTGTGACATCCTTGTTTGCTGATACAGTACTGATATGGTAGGAGATACTCCATTTCTCACTATAAAAGAATAAAAAAGAAAAAATCTGATAGATTAAAGAAAAATAGGATGAGGATAATGACAGAGTTTAAAAAAAAAAAAATGAAGTGAGTCTCAGGGGTTTAAAATCAAAGTGTCCACTAAGTTGCTTCTGTCTGGCAGCTCTAGGGGAGAATCTGTCCCCTGCCTCTTCCAGAACCTAGAGGCTGCCCATGGTCCTTGGCTCATGGCTGCATCAGGTAATATCTGTTTCTGTTATTGCAATCTCCGTCTCTGACTCTGACCCTTCTGTCACCCCTTATAAGGACCACTGTGATTACAATGGGCCACCAGAAGAATCCAGAATAATCTACCCATCTCAAGATCCTTAATTTAATCACACCTGCAAAGTCTTTTTTAGCAGGTAAGGGGAGCACATTTTGAGTATGAGGGCAGGGGCATCTTTTGGGGAAAGTGAAAGTTGCTCAGTCATGTCCAACTTTGCAACCCCATGGACTGTAGCCCACCAGGCTTCTCTGTCTGTGGAATTCTCCAGGCAAGAATACTGCAGTGGGTTGCCATTTCCTCCTCCAGGGGATTTTCCCAAGCCAGGGATCTAACCCAGGTCTCTTGCATTGCAGGCAAATTCTTTACCTTTTGAGCTACCCTGGGAAGCCCATCTTTGGGGGAGGGGGCTGTTATTCAGCGTCCTGCTCTGGGACGGAGCAGATCCAGAGACCTCAGTCTCTTAGAGAATTCCTTCAGGAATCAAATCATGGGATTCCTTTGGCTAGAACTTCCCTCTGCACTCACTCTCTTCCTCCCTTCAGTTCCTCTGTTGAGTTTATCACCATTTCTTCTTAAATCAACATTGGGTTTTACATTATCAGGACTGTGTAATAGAGTTCACAGCTGGGCCATGTAATGACTTATAGCTACATGTTCTTTCTCCTGCAGGCGTTTTTCTTAATATTGATAACAGCTTTATCTTTTGTTTGTTTACTTTTCTAAGCACTGGCCAGTATTTGATCCCCAGATTTTGACATAACCAGGAAAATTTCACTGTGATCAAGCATATCAGTGAATCATCATGAGACTAAAAACCTCATGGGTCACTTTGGAAGGATACTGAGGAATAAATTCATTTTGGGGGAAAGTTGATATATATAAAGGGAAGAATCAAGCATTTATTTTGCTTTTTAAAAATAAAACTGTACTTTGGGGGCTCCCCTCCTCTTAAGCTGAAGATCTTGATTCTTATTTATTTGCTTTATCTTCAGTGTATCATCTATATCTACTTATGCATCAGAATCATATGGCTGTATCATATTTCATACATGCTTGTACTATGATTCGTTTTAAGTTAATTTTGGGTGTGGTGTGAAATAAAACTAAGATCATGGCATCCAGTTCCGTCACTTCGTGGCAAATAGATGGGAAACAATGGAAACAGTGACAGACTTTATTTTCTTGGACTCCAAAATCACGGCGACTACAGCCATGAAATTAAAAGATGCCTGCTCCTTGGAAGAAAAGCTATGACCAACCCAGACAGCATATTAAAAAGCAGAGACATTACATTGCTGACAAAGGTCCGTCTACTCAAAGCTATGGTTTTTCCAGTGGTCATGTATGGATGTGAGAGTTGGATTGTGAAGAAGGCTGAGCGCTGAAGAATTGATGCTTTTGAACTGTGGTGTTGGAGAGTCCTGTGGACTGCAAGGAGATCCAACCCGTCCATCCTGAAGGAAATCAGTCCTGAATATTCATTGGAAGGACTGACGCTGAAGCTGAATCTCCAATACTTTGGCCATCTGATGCAAAGAACTGACTCACTGGAAAAGACCCAGATGCTGGGAAAGAATGAAGGCAGGAGGAGAAGCGGATGACAGAGGACGAGATAGTAACTCAGTGGCATCAGCAACTCAATGGGTATGAGTTTGAGCAAATTCCAGGAAATAGTGAAGAACAGGGAAGCCTGGTGTGCTGCTGTCCATGGGGTCGCAGAGTTGGACACGACTCAGCGACTGAACAATAACAACAA
>NW_011494852.1:8380541-8393338 GCF_000754665.1 Bison bison bison | reverse complement strand
ATAACAACAAATGGCTTCCAATCCCATCATGTCATGGCAAATTGAAGGGGGAAAAGTGGAAGCAGTTATATATTTCTTTTCTTTGTGACCCTATGGACTGTAGTCCCCCAGGCTCCTCCATCCATGGGATTCTCCAGGCAAGAATACTGGAGTGAGTTGCCATTCTCTTCTCCAGGGGATCTTCCTGACCAAGGAATTGAACTTGCATCTCCTGCACTGCAGGCAGATTCTGTACCATTGAGCCACCAGGGAAGAGGCTTGAATGGATAGTCTGTAGGAAAGCGAATTGTCAAAAAGATGTTTTCATCTCAGCTTGACAAAAATATGAAATATTCGACAAAAAATAAAGCTTGATGGGATTTTGATTGTGTTCAGAATTCTTTATTCTACAGATCAGTGGAGCACTGACACTTCAGCAATCTTGATTCATCTGATTCTTGAACATGACGTATGTCTCATTGATTCAGTCTTACTCAGTTACCCTACTAATATTAGGTGGTTTTCACTGTACAGGTCTTACACATATTTTATCAGATTTATGCCTTAGTCTCTCATGATTTAGATGTGATGGAAAATTATGTATATTTTGTTTCAATACATATGAAAAAGTACCCACAACAAATGAGTATCTGCCCAATGAATTGTTAAAAAGTGAAAACCCAGGTTAAGAGACAGAACGTAGCCTGCATCCCTGATACCCCTCTACTGGCCCTCCCCATGACTCCTGCCTCTCTCTTCCCAAAGAAAAGCATTTTCCTGACGTTCATGGAGTTTTAGTGTGTTTAGCCTTTTACCTCCTAAGTAGGGCTACTTACCTGCCTGTTTTTGTGGAACTTTGCATAAATAAAACATTTAGTACATATAGTTTTGTATTTTCTTTGCTTAAAGTTATGTTTTTTTTTTTTTTCTTTTAACTTTTAAAAAAATATGATAACAAATTTACAGGAGACTTGGAAAATAGAGAACAAGGTTACATATAGTTCCACTATCAAAGTTATGTTTTTGAGATTCTTTCCTGTTGCTGTTGTTGTTAAAGAGAACACATTTTTAACTTAATTTAATTTTTAAAACTTTTTGGCCATGGGTGGAGCTTGTGGGATCTTAGTTCCCCAACCAAGGATTGAACCCAGGCCCCGGGGCAGTGAGAGTGAGGAGTCCTAACCACTGGACCGTCAGGGAATTCTCTCATCCTTTTTATTGTGTGAAACTGCAGTTCATTCATTTTTCTTGCTTTATAGGAATTGATTTTATGACTGTGGCAATGTACCTGTTTTGGTCTTTTGCCTTTATTATTATTATTGCCTTCATTTTTATGTAGGTATAATTTACATACAGTAAAGTGCAAACAAAGCTTTTAAGTGGACAGCTTAATGAGACATGTTCATAACAGATAAAGAATTTTTTGGTACCCTGGACCTCTCTGTCCTGCCCTTTCTCAGTGATAGCCACTGAGTGGAACCACTGTTCTGACTTTATCTAGAGTACTTTTGCCTGTTTCAAAATTTCACCTAAATTCAAATTGTTTGTCCACTTTTAAATTGGGTTATACGTTCTCTCATTACTGAGTTTTGAGAGCTCTTAATAAATTCTGGATGAAAGTCCTTTTATTAGATTTAAACAACCCTTCACCTAAATGGAGCCACGTGTGATATGTAGTATGCATTCTTTTTCTAAATTTTAAAACTTTGGGGGCAATACAGTTTTAAATGTACAGAAAAGTTTCAAAAATGAATATAATTCAAATAACATCCATTTGGTGGCTCTTTATCCAGATTAGCATCGGGTTAACATTTTATTTCATTTCCAATATCATTTGACTCCCCTCTCTCTCTTTGTCTCATATCTATCTAACATTTTCCTGAATCATTCAGGATACATGACTGCACACAACATGGCCTTTTACTCCTAAATATTTCAGTGTATATTTCCTAAGAACAGAGATGTTTTCTCATACAGCTGCAGTCTGGTTATCAAGTTTAGTGATGTTAAGTTAACACTGATACAATACTTTCATCTCTACTCTTTATATTCCAACTTTGTCAATTTGAGAATCAATTGACAACTTTGAAAAAAGAAGTTGGGGAATCCCTGGTCCTCCCGGTGTGCTTTCACTGCCGAAGGCCTGAGTTCAATCTCTGATTGGGGAACTAAGATCCCAGAAGCCACAAGGCCAAAAAGAAAAATAAAAGTGGCTGAGGCTGAGTTGTGCTGTTGTCTGAGTGATCCACACTCCAGAGGCATCACAACAGCCAGTGGCAAAAGCCCTGAAACCAGACCCCTGGGGGTGATCCAGCAAAGTGGCCTTGATCAGATTCCTCAACAAAAAGATGGGGACACTTTTAGGAATACATAATCGGAAGTATTTACCAGTGAGAACGGATACAACGTCTGGACTTTGCTTCAAAGTAATTCTGATTTGGCGGGGTGTAGGAGGAGGGGATTGTTGAGAGTATGGATGAAACAAGATTGGCCATGAGTTGATCATTGTTGAACCAGGATGATGGATACATCATCACCAGTTTTTTAAAAAAAATATCAATTTATTTATGTATTTTCGGCTGGGCTGGGTCCCCTTTGCTTCTCGGGTTTTTCCTTAGTTGTGGTGGGCTGGTGGCTACTCTCTGGCTGCAGTGCACAGGCTTCTCATTGCAGTGACTTCTCTTGTTGCGGAGCATGGGCCCTAGGGTGCAAGAGCTTCAGCAGCTGTGGCTGGTGGGCTCAGTGGTTGTGGCTCCTGGGCTCTAGAGCTCAGACTCACTAGCTGTGGTGCATGGGCTTAGTTGCTCAGTGGCATGTGGAATCTTCCCAGATCAGAGATCAAACTGTGTGTCCTGCATTCGCAGGCGGATTCCTTACCACTGAACCACCAAGGAAGCCCCATCATCCAGTTTTGGGTATGCCTGAATGCTCCATAGTAAGATTTTTTTTCCCAAAGAAAGAAGAATAAAATAAAAGTGGAGAAGGATGGAAATTATTATTAATTAACTGCCTTGAAGGTCTGTTAGGAGGAGGTATTAAACAAGTTATTTGAATGGAATCTAAGTAAGCCATTTAGATCAGTGCCTAGCCCATTTTAAATGCTATATATTAACTATTTATGGCAGAAAGTGAAGAGGAACTAAAAAGCCTCTTGATGAAAGTGGAAGAGGAGAGTGAAAAAGTTGGCTTAAAGCTCAACATTCAGAAAACGAAGATCATGGCATCCGGTCCCATCACTTCATGGGAAATAGATGGGGAAACAGTGGAAACAGTGTCAGACTTTATTTGTGGGGGCTCCAAAATCACTGCAGATGGTGACTGCAGCCATGAAATTAAAAGACACTTGCTCCTTGGAAGGAAAGTTATGACCAACCTAGATAGCATATTCAAAAGCAGAGACATTACTTTGCCAACAAAGGTCCATCTAGTCAAGGCTATGGTTTTTCCAGTGGTCATGTATGGCTGTGAGAGTTGGACTGTGAAGAAAGCTGAGCGCCAAAGAATTGATGCTTTCGAACTGTGGTGTTGGAGAAGACTCTTGAGAGTCCCTTGGACTGCAAGGAGATCCAACCAGTCCATTCTGAAGGAGATCAGTCCTGGGTGTTCATTGGAAGGACTGATGCTAAAGCTGAAACTCCAATATTTTGGCCACCTCATGCGAAGAGTTGACTCATTGGAAAAGACTCTAACGCTGGGAGGGATTAGGGGCAGGAGGAGAAGGGGACCACAAAGGATAAGATGGCTGAATGGCATCACCGACTCAGTGGACGTGAGTCTGAGTAAACTCCGGGAGTTGGTGATGGACAGGGAATCCTGGCGTGCTGCGATTCATGGGGTCGCAAAGAGTCGGACACGACTGAGCAACTGAACTGAACTGAACTGTCGTTGTTGCTCAGCCGTGTTCCACTCTTTGCGATCCCATGGACTTCAGCACACCAGGCTGCCCAGTGCTTCCCCATCTCCCGGACCTTGCTCAGACTCATGTTCATTGAGTCAGTGATGCCATCCAACCATCTTAACCCTCTGTCGTCCTCTGTAATAGCCCCTTTTTATCTTGTTCTCTCTTCCTCCAGAAGCAGTTCCAACAGAACACCACCAGGTGGCGCTGTCTCACAGCTTCATAAGGAGTCAGGCGCAAGAGACGCTCAGCTCTGAGAATGACTTCCACTCTGTTGCTTCTTGGCTAAGATCTTGGACATTTACTATCTCTGCATTTTGTTTTATTTATTTCTAAAGTGGGGACAGTAATAGGCTGGTTCAGTGACAGTGATGTAAAGTGTCTGATGCATTGTCTGGTGCATACCTTTCCAGGCACCTCTTTCTGGGGCTGGATCTGGCCCTGGGCAGTGTTTCTCATCTCTCCTTAGGGGACTGTCCATCTGCCCAAGTGATTGGGAGAATCTGGAGAGGTTACAAACAAAGTGAGAGATTTCTCCCCTAGCCTTACCACATGCATTCCTTTCATTGTTGTTGTTGCTTGGCTTCACAGCATGTGGGATCTTAGTCCCCTGACCAGGGATCAAACCCAAGACCCCTGCATTGGAAGTGTGGAGTCTTAACCACTGAACTGTCAGAGAAGTTCCTGGCATGAATTGCTATTACAGATCACCCCCCCAGCCACAAACAACACAGTCTTCCTATAAGACAGGAAGTTTTAGAAATCCACTCCCCCCTCCATTTTTTAATTTTTAAAAAACTTTTATTTATTTTAATTGGATGGCAAATATCCCCCTCCCCCAGATTTTTTGAGAGGCGATTTACGTTTGAGTCTGTAAGAATCTGACCTGAGTTAGAATTACCATTCTATTACCTGTAACCTATGTTATCTCACCAGTCTGCCCCTCAATTTTCTCCTTTATAAAATGAATATCTATATGTAAAACATACTTCTCACAATAGTATCATGAAGATTCAGTATGATGCTACACGGAATAAATAGCAGCGTTTGGGAATTCCCTGGTTTCCAATGTTTAGGACTTGGCACTTTCACTGCTGGGGCCTAGGTTCAATCCCTGGTCAGGAAACTAAAGATCCCATGAGCTTCACAGGATGGCCAAAATAAAATAAAATAAAAAGCAGCTTTTATTAAGATACTGAGATGATTAAGCTAACATTTTGAGAGCTTATTATGTGTAGGGCACATAGTAACACTGTGATTCCCATAGTGACATCATGAGACAGATATTAATATTAGCAATGATCCTTGTATTATAGGAGAAGGTACTGAGGCTCAGAGAGGTAAAGTTACTTGCTGAAGGTCACACAGCTGGTACCACAGCAACTTTGGGATTTAAACGCAGGCAGCTATGGCACCCCACTCCAGCACTCTTGCCTGGAAAATCCCATGGATGGAGGAGCCTGGTGGACTGCAGTCCATAGGGTCGCTAAGAGTCAGACACGACTGAACGACTTCACTTTCACTTTTTCACTTTCATGCATTGGAGAAGGAAATGGCAACCCACTCCAGTGTTCTTGCCTGGAGAATCCCAGGGGCAGGAGAGCCTGGTGGGCTGACGTCTATGGGGTCACACAGAGTTGGACACGACTGAAGTGACTTAGCAGCAGCAGTAGCAGCTTGTCTCCAGAATCTAAACCACTAACTATTATGCTAGTCTAGCCACCCTCCTCCTCTTAAACCACCTTGCATGCCCAGAAGTCAAGTTTCTTCTGGACCTGAGGTCTTTGAACAGCCAGAGCACCTCCATCCTGGCCACCTCCTGGATAGGAAGGGGTGATTCAAGAAGTACAAAACCCTCCCTTTGACCCTGAACACCTCCACCTTAATTGTCCATCAAGGTCAGTGGGAATCCTTGTTGAAACGCAGGTCGCTGACCCACTCCCAGGGTTTCTGATCCAGTGGGTCCAGGGTCTGGCCTGAGAATCTGCATTTTTAACGGGTTTCAGGTGATGTTGATGCTAGTGATCTCAGCAACAAGACTGAAGGAAGCTGTGTCCCTGACTGACCACATGGAGGGGAGCCACCTGCCATCTTAGACAACATGCCTACTTCAGGAGGGTCACGAAAGAGAATGAGAACCTTCTATTTTACTTAAACCATTGTATTTTAGGATCTTACAGTTATAGCAACTTGGCCTTTACATTAATATAGACCTTCTCTGGGCCTTCTTATCGTATTTATTTATTTATTTTTGGTGGTGTTGGCTCTTTGGTGCTGCACACAGGCTCTCTCTAGTTTCAGCGAGTAGGGGCTACTCTTCGTTGCAGAGCACAGGCTTTAGGGGCACAGGCTCAGGAGCTGCGGTGCACAGGCTCAGCTGCTCTGCAGCATGTGGAATCTTCCCGGACCAGGGGTTGAACCCATGTCCCTTGCATTGCCAGGCAGATTCTTATCCACTGTACCACCAGGGGAGTCCTGGGCTTTCTTCTTGGAAATGTTCTGATGGATACCTTAGGTCCCATCTACAGTCAGTAACATGGCTGACATTTGTCTATAGATGACCAGCTCCGTTGACTCCATCAGGTGTCTAGCACTCTGATGACTGTTGCTGAGAGGCACACCCTCCAGGGTGGGGTCCAAACAGTGAATGGGTGTGTGGCTGTGCAGGCTGTTCCCTGCACACGGAGTGAGCAGCAAATGCAGCCTGCTTACACTTCACCTGCCAAGTCACACACCTTGAAGCAGAGCTGCATCCAACCACAGGAGGGCAGTTTTGTTTTGTTTTGTTTTTCCCAAGAAAGCATTGCTCGCCAAACTTTGCACTTTGAGGTATGGCTCTGCCCAGATGAGATCTTGCTTCCATCTAGAGGGAGAGCCTTTTTCTGATTAACACAAAGGCACCCCATTGGCCCTGAGCTTAGATTCAAGAACCAGGAGTTGTCAAGATTTCTGGTATTACCGACAAGCTCTGTGGAGTTCTGTAACTGAGTGAGGGCTAATATGCCCACAGCAGAGAAAGTCAACCTCTGATAGCAGGTGTTTGCAACAAAGTAAAGCTTTATTTGTGGGGCTTTCCTGGTGGCTCAGATGGTAAAAAAAAAATCTCCCTGCAATGTGGGAGACTCAGGTTCGATCCCTGGGTAGGGAAAACCCCCTGGAGAAGGGAATGGCAACCCACTCCAGTATTCTTGTCTGGGAAATCCCATGGACAGAGGAGCCTAGTGGGCTACAGTCCATGGGGTCGCAAAGAGTCAGGCATGACTGAGAGACTTAACATGCATGCATTTGTAGGACAGCAAGCAAGGAACTGGGAGACAAACCTCAGATCCACTTGAACCTGGTCTTCAAGTTAAGGATATTTTAAAGAGGAAGATTGACAGAAAAGATTGAGCATCATCTTCTGATCTTTCTTTATCATAGTTCCAGGAATCAGGATATCTTCAGTTAACAATTATTTGGCCAAGTAGCCCATGGCTTAGGGATCCCTGAGTTCATTTTGCCCTGGGGAAACCACCTGAACTTATAGTATATCTTTAAGAGCAGTTTTAGTGCACTAATGATATGACAACAGCAATCTTAGTCATCTGATTGTTGTGGTGAAGTAGTGTTGGAGAAGGCAATGGCACCCCACTCCAGTACTCTTGCCTGGAAAATCCCATGGATGGAGGAGCCTGGTGGACTGCAGTCCATAGGGTCGCTAAGAGTCAGACACGACTGAACGACTTCACTTTCACTTTTTCACTTTCATGCATTGGAGAAGGAAATGGCAACCCAGTCCAGTGTTCTTGCCTGGAGAATCCCAGGGACGGGGGAGCCTGGTGGGCTACCATCTCTGGGGTCACACAGAGTCAGACACGACTGAAGTGACTTAGCAGTAGCAGCAGCAGTGTTCAGTCAGGCAGACTCTGGGAGATGGGGAGGGACAGAGAGCCCTGGTGCGCTCCAGCCCATGGGGTCGCAAAGAGTCAGACGACTTGGCAATGGAACAGCAACAACAGCACAGGATTGAGGTTAGAGGGGGTGAGGATGGGACTGAGGCTTGAGGAGACACGCAAGGGAAGAAAGTCTTGGAAAGAGGAATTAAATCATAAATGTGGTAAGGGAACTCAGTTTTAGGGGGACTTGGTTTCCTTCCCAAGAATTGAAGCACGCCCCAGGGGTCGAAGCAGGGTCTCGTGCATTGCAGCTAGAATCTTTATCAACTGAGCCAGCAAGGAAGCCCCAGTCTGTGGTCGATAGAGGCAATTTTAAGATCTGTGAACAAGAAGAAATAAAGCAGCACAACCCCAGGAGGGAAATCTCTTCTACACTCCCTTCAGGCTAGACAAGGAAGACAAGGTGGAGAATTAACCCTCAGAGAAGAGGATTAGAGGCACCTATGTTGGTTACTGTGGATGGTGACTGCAGCCATCATTAAAAGACGCTTGCTCCTTGGAAGGAAAGCTATGACAAACCTAGACAGCGTATTAAAAACCAGAGACATCACTTTGCTGCCAAAGATCTGAACAGAGAACTACAGTTTTCCCCGTAGTCATGTATAGATGTGAGAGCTGGACCATTAAGAAGTCTGAGCACTGAAGAATTGATGCTTTTGAACTGTGGTGCTGGAGAAGACTCTTGAGAGTCTCTTGGGCTGCAAGGAGATAAACTAGTCAATCCTCTTAGTTGAGGCATGAGGATCCAGTTCCCTGACCTGGGATGGAACTGGGCTCCCTGAATGGGGAGCATGGAGTCTTAGCCACTGGACCACCAGGGAAGTCCCAGAGGTAAAAATTTTTAAGCAACTTGACTGCCAAACTTAGTATTAATATACCCACATCCTCATGGAGGCTTCAAAACCACGCTGTGCAATGAGTACTTTTCTCATTTCATTTTATAGATAAGGAAACAGAGGCAGAGAGGCCAAGACATTTGTCCAAGGTCACACAGCTTTGGATTCAGGAGAGCGATTTCAAATCGACTCCCCCATGTATGGACCCCATATGATCTCTCTTTACAGCTGGAGAAACTGAGGTGCAATAAGGGGAAAGGGCTTGGTGAGAACCTTGGTCAGGCAGGGCTAGGTTCCTCTTCAGAAGTCAGAGAGAAGTACCTGGGGCCATTCTGGGCTTGACCTGAAGGACACACATGCCTTGGCAGGCAGAGTACACAGAGTGGGAGAGGCAGCAGAATAGTTCTAAAAGAATTCCTCAGGAGGTTAAGGGCCCATGCCTGCTTTGTTTATAGCGTTGTCAAGCAGGGCATGAAAGAGTTATGCACAGGAATGTCTGCAAACACAGGTCTCTTATTCAGACTTCCCACCTCCTCTTCCTCACTGCAGCCCTTTCTTTGGCTGCATTTTGCTGGGGAAACTTGCATGAGACCCTTCCTTCTCTGACCTTCTCTTCTTTTTAAAAGAAGTATTTATTTATTTATTTGGCTGTGCTGGGTCTTAGTTGCAGCATGCGGTATCTTTGTTGTGGTATGGTGGTGCTGGTGGTAAAGAACCCGCCTGCCAATGCAGGAGACTTAAGAGATGCAGGTTCCATCCCTGGGTTGGGAAGATCCCCTGGAGGACAGCATGGCAGCTCATTCCAGTATTCTCGCCTGGAGAATCCATAGAGAGTGGAACCTCGTGGGCTACAGTCCACGGGGTTGTACGGTGTCGGACACGACTGAAGCGACTTAGCACACATATATGCATGTGGGATCTTTAGTTTCGGCACGTGAACTGTTAGTTGCAGCATGTGGGATCTAGTTCCTTGACCAGGGGTCGAATCCTGGCCCTTGCATTGGAAGTGTGAAGTTTTAACCACTGGACCACCAGGGAAGTCCCAGTTCCTTCATTTTCAAAAATTAGTATAAGTGAGGAGCTCTAGGATAGACTTTGGAGGCAAAAACAGCTTGCGTTCAAGCCACATCTCTGCTGTATGGTGACCTTGAGCCTCGATTTTCCTCTGTGAAGTGGGGGTGAAATGACATAAGGCTTGGCCTGTCAAACTGTCAGGCAGTGCTGACTCACAGCAGGCTCTCTGATAAGAGCATTCTCGTCATTATGAACGTTTCAGTCAGAAATGTTAACATTGGCATCATTGCAAGGAAGGCTTATTGTTTGAGGGTTTTTTTGCTAATTTTTTTTTTTTTTTTTGCCACGTGGCATGTTGGATCTTATTTCCCTGACTGGGGACTGAACCTGTGCTCCGTGACGTAGAAGCACTGGGAAGCATGGAGTTTTAACCACTGGACCGCCAGGGAAGTCCTGTTTGAGGGTTTTGGAGCTGGGTGGACCTGGGGTCAAATCCATCTCTCCTGCATTCTAACCCTGACCAGAGACCACCACCCGTGTCTGAGCTGTTTCTTCATCTAGAGGACAGGGATAGCTGACTCAGAAGATGAAAGGGTTCAATCATGTAATTTCATGAATGTAAATTGCTCAGTGTGAAGCTAGTTTGGACTAAGAAAAACTCTGTCAACATTAACTATTATCCTGAGATTCTAAGATCCCTCAGCATTGCACCCACCCTTCCAGGTGCATCTATTACTGAGTCCAGGCTCACTCTTATTTGGAAAACCAGCTGAGAAGCTGGCTGACTGATGTGTCAAAATAACCATCTTACGGGATCTGGATGCCAGGTTCTTTTATAGAACAGAAGTGAAGGAAGGTGAAGAAACAAGGTAAAAAGCCCATTAATCTTGCCTATATCTCCTAGAATGGCAAACTTCGGGCAGGGGAATGTGTCAGTCTCCTCTTTCCTGAAGCCATTCACAGGTAGGCAGGGTCAGATGATCTCACTATGAGCTGAACACAGGCATTCTACCCCTACAAGTCAAGCAGAGGGGAAGGGTTCCCTAAGGCAGGCCATTATGCATGATTATAATAACAAAAGCAACATAAAGCAAGTTAAAGGAACACTTCCAACATGGAGTTAGAATTGGCTCTTCCCTGCACACATCAATTCCTCTGGACGGCTTTCCTCCCAAATGAGGGTGCTTCAGCCCCCAACCTGCTTGTCTGGAATAGCAGCAAGATCAGAGCAACCCCTGCCCTTTGTGTATCTGGGAATTTCCCATCCACCCATTGTCCCAGCCACCATCCCAGCTCCAGCCTCATCTTCCCCACATCTTCCCTTGTATGCGCCTTACCACCAAATCCTGTCCATTTTACCACCAAAGTATCTCCACTTAGAAGATACTCAATCTGGGGGCCATCTCATTTAACCACTTATACTTGTTTTCCTGTTTGAAGAATATGGGGCAGAAAACAGAATCTATCAATATATCAGAGGATTGTCAAAAGCATTAAATAGCTAAAGATTGAAAAGCTGAATGTCTGAGACATAGTAAGAAGTCAATAGAGGAACTCACCAAAAAAAAAAAAAAAAAAGAGTTGAAACAACTCCAGGGTGACTTGCGTAAGAGGGGTTAAGTTCACAAACAACACAATGGCCCATCACACCGTTTGCAATAGTATTCTTTTCCTGACAAACTGACCCTGAAATAGGAAACAAGGCCTCCAAATCATTAAAAAAAAAGGGCACCAGAGAGTCAACCTTCATAGCTATTAATAACACTCCAGCCAGGTACATGCACAAACGTGGAGCTTATACTTGAAAGTACTTGCTTAAATGAGAATGCTATGTTATAGGAGATCTCACTGTGAAATGGCCAAGATGGGGCTCTTTTGTCATTCTAAGATTGTTTGTTCTGTGTAAACTCTAGAGAAAGCCCGCTTGAAAAAACTATTCCCCCGCCTCCCGCAAAATTCTGACTCTAAGGGAACAGAAGTCCTGTAAGATGGAAGAGTCAGTATTGACTTTTCCATGCTAGATCTGTCTCTTTGACTTAACCCTGACCCTGGTATTCTTTACCAGGGCTTCCCTAGTACTTAGCTGGTAAAGAATCCCCCGGAAATGCAGGAGACCCCAGTTCGATTCCTGGGTTGGGAAGGTCCCCTGGAGAAGGGGACAGCTACCCACTCCAGTATTCTTGCCTGGAGAATTCCATGGACAGAGAAGCTTGGCAGGCTACAGTCCATGGGAATGCAAAGAGTTGGACACCTAAAACCTAACCTGACTCAGGTTTGATCCCAGGGTCAGGAAGATCCCCTGAGGAAGGGAATGGCTACCCACTCCAGTGTTCTTGCCTGGAGAATTCCATGGACAGAGGAGCTGGGCAGGCTGCAGTCCACAGGGTCACAGGGAGTCAAGACACAACTGAGTGACTAACACTAGGAGATATTTGCAAGACTAATGGCCTTTTCCACTTTGTTTCCTCACCTCCCCGCCCCATCTTCTAATTCATAAACAAACCTGGCATCCAGACCCTGACAGGATGGTTATTTTGAGATGTCAGTCTGCTGTCTTCTTGGTCAGCCAGCTTTCTGAATAAAGTCCTATTCCTTGCCTCAACACTGTGTCTCTTGGATTCGTTGGCCTATTGTGGCAAGCAGAGTGAGCTTGGACTCCATAAGAATCCTAAGAGGAGCTTGAATTCCTCTTCAGGTGCCTTTGGGATGTAAATGTTCTGCCTGCTTTTCTCAAGGAACTTTTATGTAAGTGATAATTCCAGGACTTCCCTGGTGGTCCCATGGTTAAGACTGTGCTTCCAATGCAGGGAGTCCAGGTTCCATCCTTAGTCAAAGAACTATATCCCACATGTTGCAACTAAACTGAAGATCCTGCCTGCTGCAGCAAAGATCCTGCGTACAGCACAGTCAAATAAATAAAGACTTTTTTTTTAATAAGAGAGATAATTCTTAAAACTGAAAAAATAGACCTTTTAAAACTCAAAATTTTAAGTGTCTTCTCCACAAAACAGTACAAGACTTTAGCCTTCAGAGTGAGCAAACCTAACATATCTCAAGAAGAGATAAGAAAGCTTTCTTCAGCGATCAATGCAAAGAAATAGAGGAAAACAACAGAATGGGAAAGACTAGGGACTG
>NW_011494852.1:8380264-8380441 GCF_000754665.1 Bison bison bison | reverse complement strand
TTTTCATTCCAATCCCAAAGAAAGGCAATGCCAAAGAATGCTCAAACTACCACACAATTGCACTCATGTCAAATGCTAGTAAAGTAATGCTCAAAATTCTCCAAGCCAGGCTTCAGCAATATGTGAACCGTGAACTTCCTGATGTTCAAGCTGGTTTTAGAAAAGGCAGAGGAACCA
>NW_011494852.1:8360679-8379845 GCF_000754665.1 Bison bison bison | reverse complement strand
CAACATCCGCTGGATCATGGAAAAAGCAAGAGAGTTCCAGAAAAACATCTATTTCTGCTTTATTGACTATGCCAAAGCCTCTGACTGTGTGGATCACAATAAACTGTGGAAAATTCTGAAAGAGATGGGAATACCAGAACACCTGATCTGCCTCTTGAGAAATTTGTATGCAGGTCAGGAAGCAACAGTTAGAACTGGACATGGAACAACAGACTGGTTCCAAATAGGAAAAGGAGTTCGTCAAGGCTGTATATTGTCACCCTGTTTATTTAACTTATATGCAGAGTACATCATGAGAAACGCTGGACTGGAAGAAGCACAAGCTGGAATCAAGATTGCCGGGAGAAATATCAATAATCTCAAATATGCAGATGACACCACCCTTATGGCAGAAAGTGAAGAGGAACTCAAAAGCCTCTTGATGAAAGTGAAAGAGGAGAGTGAAAAAGTTGGCTTAAAGCTCAACATTCAGAAAATGAAGATCATGGCATCCGGTCCCATCACTTCATGGGAAATAGATGGGGAAACAGTGGAAACAGTGTCAGACTTTATTTTTCTGGGCTCCAAAATCACTGCAGATGGTGACTGCAGCCATGAATTAAAAGACACTTATTCCTTGGAAGGAAAGTTATGACCAACCTAGATAGCATATTCAAAAGCAGAGACATTACTTTGCCAACAAAGGTTCGTCTAGTCAAGGCTATGGTTTTTCCAGTGGTCATGTATGGATGTGAGAGTTGGACTGTGAAGAAGGCTGAGCGCCGAAGAATTGATGCTTTTGAACTGTGGTGTTGTCCCTTGGACTGCAAGGAGATCCAACCAGTCCATTCTGAAGGAGATCAGCCCTGGGATTTCTTTGGAAGGAATGATGCTAAAGCTGAAACTCCAGTACTTTGGCCACCTCATGCGAAGAGTTGACTCATTGGAAAAGACTCTGATGCTGGGGAGGGATTGGGGGCAGGAGGAGAAGGGGATGACAGAGGATGAGATGGCTGGATGGCATCACTGACTCGATGGACGTGAGTCTGAGTGAACTCCGGGAGTTGGCGAGGGACAGGGAGTCTTGGCGTGCTGCGGTTCATGGGGTCGCAAAGAGTCGGACAGGACTGAGCGACTGATCTGATCTGATTTATAAACGAGTTAATTTTATATTGTATCTGATCCATGACTAAAGTTTCATTTTTATTTCTATTTTTAAAATTCATGACTAAAGTTTTAAAATGAAAGTTGAGATCTGTGGTTATGTCTGTCTATATGTCTATTTGTGTGCATTATAGATATAATATTTTTTTCTATCTCTGAATGGTATTACCAAAACTAGTTTGTAAAAGACCTCTGTTTAATTGGCATAAAAGTAAGTGCAAAAATTTTAGTAAAATTCCAGAGGATCAGCACAGTCTTTTGGTAAAGTATAAAATTTTGGATGTAAAGTATTTGATTAGTCAAAATAAGAAGACTGGAGAGGAAGATGATCCTGCTGAGTGAAAAAGATGCACAACATGAGAATTGTGAGTTAAGTTTTATTTGGGGCAAAATGAGGACTGCAGCCTGGGAGGACTGCATCCCAAATAGCTCCGAGAAACTATAGTAGTTCCAAAGAGGTAGTGGGAGAAGGTCAATATATATGATTTTGGTGAAAGGGGAGTTCAATGCAATCAAGCACTTATTTTACAAAAGGTTTTCTGCTAGTCCCAAGGAGCTGATGTAACCATGAAGGGATCTGGTGTTTCGCTAGATATGAGAAGATGCAAAGATTGGGATAATCAAATGAGCTCCTGAAAACATCAAACTACGTAAAGATTTGTTCCACCAGCTTCCCTGGAGCATAGAGTGCCTCATCCTCCACACTTAACTCATTTCAAAGTGCATCAAATGTCGACAGCTGCAGCAGCACAGGATTCAGTCTTTGCAGAGGCAGATGGCTAATGTCCTTGGCAAATGCCAATTTGTAGTTGATAATCCCTTGAGGGATGAATTAAACAAAGAACAAGAAGATATTACAAATACTACTTCAAGAACTTCCTTCTCCCATTAAAGACCTTGTTCTCGCTCTCTCGCCTCTGCGCTTCCAAGAAGACCAAGAAAAGAAGGAACAACGGTCGTGCAAAAAAAGGGCTGCGGCCATGTGCAGCCTATTCGCTGCACCAACTGTGCCCGATGCGTGCCCAAGGATAAGGCCATTAAGAAGTTGGTCATTCGGAACATCGTAGAGGCCGCAGCTGTCAGGGACATTTCTGAAGCGAGTGTTTTCGACACTTATGTGCTTCCCAAGCTGTATGTGAAACTACATTGCTGCGTGAGTTGTGCCATTCACAGCAAGGTTGTCAGGAATCGCTCTCGGGAAGCCTGGAAGGACCGAACACCTTCACCCTGATTTAGACCCTCGGGTGCTGCCCCACGTCCTCCACCAAAGCCCATGTAAGGATCCAAGTCCTTAAAGACTGAAGAAATATTGGTTTCTTTGAAAAGACAATAAAATAGAAATTATACTTTATGTTGCATGTTGAATATATGTTGCCAGATGGAGTAGGCTTTGTAACATCTTATTTCTGTCTTTGGTCTCCCCAGTTTGC
Organism: Bison bison bison; assembly: GCF_000754665.1. Classification (NCBI taxonomy): domain Eukaryota; kingdom Metazoa; phylum Chordata; class Mammalia; order Artiodactyla; family Bovidae; genus Bison; species Bison bison. The sequence goes on along the minus strand of NW_011494852.1, from coordinate 8,377,272 downwards.
ATAGCTTAGGGGTGGGGGTGAGGAATTAGGGCATCTGTGTTTGATTAATTCAGCCTGGCAAATGGCTTAAGTTGGTGTCTTAAAAATGGGGAGGAAGCTAGCAGAGTGAGGGATTCTTTTTACAGAGAAAATGAAGATATTTAGGACTACTGGTAAATATACTTGGTGCCACACTGAGAAAGTTTCTATAAGAAAGCACATGTTTTAGGAAGCTATAAATGGTATTTATGAGTTTGCTAATTTACAGAATGCTAATGAAGAAACACAAGCTGGAATCAAGATTGCCGGGAGAAATATCAATAACCTCAAATATGCAGATGACACCACCCTTGATGAAAGTGAAAGAGGAGAGTGAAAAAGTTGGCTTAAAGCTCAACATTCAGAAAATGAAGATCATGGCATCTGGTCCTGTCACTTCATAGGAAATAGATGGGGAAACAGTGGAAACAGTGTCAGACTTTATTTTTCTGGGCTCCAAAATCACTGCAGATGGTGATTGCAGCCATGAATTAAAAGATGCTTATTCCTTGGAAGGAAAGTTATGACCAACCTAGATAGCATATTCAAAAGCAGAGACATTACTTTGCCAACAAAGGTTCATCTAGTCAAGGCTATGGTTTTTCCAGTGGTCATGTATGGATGTGAGAGTTGGACTGTGAAGAAGGCTGAGCGCCGAAGAATTGATGCTTTTGAACTGTGGTGTTGGAGAAGACTCTCGAGAGTCCCTTGGGCTGCAAGGAGATCCAACCAGTCCATTCTGAAGGAGATCAGCCCTGGGATTTCTTTGGAAGGAATGATGCTAAAGCTGAAACTGCAGTATTTGCCACCTCATGCGAAGAGTTGACTCATTGGAAAAGACTCTGATGCTGGGAGGGATTGGGGGCAGGAGGAGAAGGGGACGACAGAGGATGAGATGGCTGGATGGCATCATTGACTCGATGGACTTGGGTCTGAGTGAACTCTGGGGTTGGTGATGGACAGGGAGTCCTGGCGTGCTGCGATTCATGGGGTCACAAAGAGTCGGACACGACTGAGTGACTGAACTGAACTGAACTGAATGTAAAATTAGCTTACTTCTTAATGTAAAATTGCTTACTTCTTAATTTGCACTAGAATTTAAGTATCTTAAAGGTCAAGGATTCTAATTAACATATGCAATTAAAATTACTACAAAGTTAATAAAGAAAACATCTTCATGTGTAAGACCAAAAAAAAGTACAAAGAATGGAAATGGAATTTGTTAAGGGAAAGAAAGTAATTTTGTCCTAAAGCTGGTTATTTCTAAATGAGAAAGAAAATAAAGGATAAACTAAAATGGACATAGAAAGATGTAAAAGGTTTGTTTTTGTGAGAAAAAAGGAATCTTTAGAAAGGAATTTTAAGTGTGGCCAGGACTGGCTAAGATGAAAATGAATTTAAGTTAACGAGTAAGCTAATGCAAAATTAAACTTTGTCTTTTTGCTCTGTTAAGAGGACAAAGTTTTCTTGAGTATTGATCTGCTTTTGATAACAGATTGTGAAGTTGTTGTTTTTTTTAACCTTTTAAGTAATCTGTTGTAACTTCCTGTATTTGCTTTTGAAATATTTTATTGTCATGTTTGCCGAAGAATTGATGCTTTTGAACTGTGGTGTTGGAGAAGACTTTTGAGAGTCCCTTGGACTGCAAGGAGATCAAACTAGTCAATCCTAAAGGAGATCAGTCCTGAATATTCATTGGAGGGACTAATACTAAAACTGAAGCTAGCTCCAATACTTTGACCGCCTGATGTGAAGAGCCGACTCATTGCAAAATACCCTGATGCTGGGAAAGATTGAAGGCAGGAGGAGAAGGGGGCAACAGAGGATGAGATGGTTGGATTGCATCACTGACTCAACAGTGAGTTCAGGCAAACTCTGGGAGATACCGAAGGACGGAGAAACCTGGTGTGCTGCAGCCCATGGGGTTGCAAAGAGTCAGACATGACTGAGCCACTGAACTGAACTGAACTGAACTGATTGTCATGTTGGTTAAGCAAATTAGCATTGTTTCACAGTGACCTATGATTCAACTTGACCAAGTGTTTTAAAACCTTTTGATATATCCATCAAACTTTCTCAAATAAAATTCTAAATGAAATCCCCTTATTATCTAAGTAACCTTGAGATTTTCAGAGGGCCCCTGAAACATCTCAGAGAGATATTAAATTAATTGGCTTATTTGGTACATAAAATTACATGGGAACCATTGTCAAATAAGTGATAACCTACTTAGGTCATATTGCATGGGTAAATGTTAATAATGTGTGTTCTAAAATTATATGGAATTCCTAAAATCTGTTATATGTTAGTATTAATGTCATCATTCATAATTCTAGTTATTACATTAAAATGTGTATCACAGAAATAACCAAATTTTCTTTGTCAATTACATTATAGTCAGATCTTTACCATGCCATTTTAAGTCTTTTGTCATTTACAGACAGTTAACATTTTACTCTCATGCATTTGAAAAAATGCTACATCTTCAAGAAAGTTCATAGGAAGGACTTTTTGACAAGAACAAACTGCTGATAAACTTTCAGACCATACCTTTGAGCTGGGTACGAATTTACAGAACTCTAATGAAGAAACCGATGGCTTCATAAAACTACTAACCAAAGATCAAGAATTAGTTACATAAGACTGAATGGACTGAGGAATGATTATAATTTTTGTGGCTTTTTGTCTGAAATATTACTAATTTTTTTTAATCTTTGTTTTCCAGACATAAGGAATCTTTCCTCTTGAGGTAACTAGAACTTGCAGCAATTCGATATCTTTGTAAATAAAGATGAAACATTTATTTATTTATTTATTTTTTGCTGCATGGCTTTCAGGGTCTTAGTTTCCTGAAAGTGAAAGTCGCTCAGGCATGTCCTGCTGTTTGCAACCCTATGAACTATACAGTCCATGGAATTCTCCAGGCAAGAATACTGGAGTGGAAAAAAAAACAAAAACAAAAACAAAAAAAGAATGCTGGAGTGGGTAGCCTTTCCGTTCTTTAGGGGATCTTCCCAACCCAGGTCTCCTGCATTGCAGGCAGATTCTTTACCAACTGAACCACAAGGGAAGCCCAAGAATACTGGAGTGGGTACCTTTTCCTTCTCCAGGTGGTCTTCCCAACCCAGGATTCAAACCAGGGTCTCCTGCATTGCAGGAGGATTCTTGACCAACTGAGCTATCAGGGAAGCCCTAATCGGAGATCAAACTTGAATCCGGGCAGTAAAAGTGCCAAGTCCTAACCACTGGACCAGCAGAGAATTCCCAAAACATTTATCTTTTTCTTTCTACCTGATCCCTTCTGGTGGGATCCCTCCAAAATCCCTCCAGAATTTCTTGTGCCACTACCCTCCACCCTGCCCTGGCACACACATATTCTGGTGGCATGGCACAAGAAAAGAAAAAGACTCCTGGGAGTCAAAAAAGGAGATTTGATCCCAACGAAGAGCTTTGGATAGGACCAAACAGGAAGCTCATCCTTCTGTCTGGAGCTCAATACTTTATTTTATAATATATTCATGAGCTAGCTCATTGGAACCCAGACAAGATGGTATTATGAGGTAAACAATAATTTTGAAAGGCTGTTGGGAGGCACAGTGCAAAATAGCCTTGAAGGAGAAGGTCCATGGGGGGAAAATGGCAAAGTGCCAGAAGTACCCAGGCATTGTGTACTGATTGCTGAAGAACATTTCCTGCCTTTGGCTATGCTCGGCACCTAGATTTAACAATTAAACATTAAAGACATTGCTTGAGAAAATGGGTCATGGATAAATACATGGGTTGTTAAGAATGCGCTGTTCCTTGAAGTATCTTTTACTGATTATATCTTAGCCTTGTACGTGTTCTGCTAGCCGTATGCTCTAAGCTCTTTGTTCCTTGCTCCTATAAAAAGGCTTGACGGCAGAAATAAACTCGTCAGTCCAAGTGTTGTTCTTTCAGGTTCACCATTTCCAAGTCCCAGAGAGAAAACTCCAACAAGTGGCTCCAAGAACAGGGACTTGATAGGAAGACTGAACAAAGTGGCGAGCCCTGTAGAAAGAGGTAAGCAGGATGGGACAACATAGCAGTAAGATTCCTTTCATTTCTATAATGCATCACTTTCTGAAACAAAATGGTATTAATGTTTCAAGAGATCAGTTGAATGATTGCTATCATATTTTACTGGAACATAATCCATGGTTTCCAGAGGAGGGTATGCTTGATCTAGACATATGGAAAAGGGTTAAGAAGAATGTTTTGCGAGCATATTGGCAAGGAGTCCATATTCCCCCTCAATGGTGGGTTACATGGTCACTCAAATGGGCTGTCATAGAACAAATTGAAGGGCATAATGTTGATTTGGAAGTAGAAACTGTTCGGTATTTACATGAATATGAGCTTCAGGAACAAGATATGCAAGGTGCTTTGAAATATAAGAATGTTATGCTTAATCAGACACAATCCCTGGAGAAACAGCTTGGAGACGTATGTATACAGGATGTGTCAAAACTGAAGCCACTTAGAGCGGAGGTCATTTCATTCAACGAACAGCCCAAATCTGAGGTTTTTCCTTCTGCTCCGCCTGTAACAGCAATTGCTGACTTTACTCGTACTAATCATTTCACTCCTCCTTGGGAGATACCTGCTTGCGCTTTCGCTTTCCCAATACAGTTTGATCAGCCTGCCCAAGGCCAGAATGCTTGGGCTGGTCTAGATTTTGGTATGTTGTCCAGCTTTAAGAAATCATGCACTCTGTATGGACCTACTTCTCCTTACTGTGTAGAATTCCTCAGAGGATGGGCTGATCATTGGATGCCATATGATTTTTTTTTTCAAGTAGCAAAGATGATTCTAAATCCTCAACAATTACTTCAATGGCAAATATGGGTTAACAAAGAAGCCCAACAAATGATGATTGACCAGCAATCTCATTGTAACCCTGCCAATTTAACTTATGATATGGGAACCATGGGAACCATGGCCGATATGACTGCACAATTAGCTAATATTACCCCTCAGATGTTGCATTTCATTAGGGAAATTTTTTGCAGAGCGTAGGCAAAGGTTGATAATGTTAACTCTCATGGCTCATTTGTCAAGATTACCCAGGGACATGAAGAAGAATATACCCAATTTATAGAAAAATTAAAGGATGCCATCAAAAAATCTATCAAAGATGAAACCTTACAAAATATTATTTTAAAGCAACTTGCCTTTGAAAATGCTAATGAAAAATGTCAATGCATGCTGAGGCCAATTTAAGAAACTAGTTCTGTTATGGAATATCTGAAAACTTATAGAGATATCAAGTCTATGTCCCATAGAACAAAATTAACAGCACTAGAAACTTTTAATATGCAAAAGCCTGCTAATGCTAAATGTTTTAACTGCAAGAAAGCCAACCGTATGAAAAAACAATGCTGCATGCCAGTGCAAACAGCTAAAAATAATCTTACTTCTAATAAAAAAAAGGCCCCCGGGAGTTTGCCCAAAATGTAAAAGGGGATTCCATTGGTTGAATGAGTGTCGTTCCAAATTCGATAAGGATGGAAATGCATTGACACCAAAGGCACAACAAAAACAACAGGGAAATTAATAAAGGGGCTATCCTCTAGCCCCACTACAAAAGGAGGACCCAACATTATGACACTGCAAGCAGCTACATCTAAGAGTGCTTACACTGATGCACCTAGTCCTTATGATATGGAATTAATAGAATTATACAATCCTCATAAAATCCCCACTGGATATTATGGTCTGATCCCACCCGGAACAGTTGGACTAATTTTGGGACGTAGCAGCTGTACATTGAAAGGTTTAGTAGTATTGACTGGAGTTGTGGATGAAGATTATGAAGGAGAGATACATGTCATGGTGAATGTCATAAAATTAAGAAATGTATATCTACAAAAACGGGAACACTTTGCACAATTATTACTTTTGCCATATGTCAAACCAATGAGGGCATCTGATAAAATTAGGCCGGGGGATTTTGATAGCACCAATCTGACCACTGCACTATCTACCTTATTAAAGGAACATCAAAAGCCTATGCTTACTCTAAAGATATGGGAAAAAAATTTCACAGGTATGTTGGATACAGGAGCTGACATTTCCATTATTACAACTGAAGAATGGCCCCTTGAATGGGGTAAGACTATGGCTCCTTCCAGACTATTGGGGGTAAATAAGGCTGATGCTACACAAACTGTCATCAATACATCCTATTTACATGCTTATGGTCCTAATCAAATTGTAGCTTATATCGAACCATATATTACCAATATCCCTATTAATTTATGAGGAAGGGATTTTCTCAAACAAATGAAAGCCACAATTTCTCTAAATGAGCCTTTTTTGATGGGGGCCATTGAGTTAACACCGCTGCCTCTTGATTGGAAATCTGGTGCCTCAGTATGGACACCTTAATGGCCCCTGACTAAAGCAAAGTTCGCAGCTCTCACACAATTAATGAATGAGCAATTACAGAAAAATCATATACAGCCTTCATTTTCCCCATGGAATTCTCCCATTTTTGTAATAAAAAAGAAATCAGGAAAATGGCGAATGTTGATAGATTTAAGAAATGTTAATAATACTATGATTCCTATGGGGCCATTACAACCTGGATTGCCCTCCCCTTCCATGGTACCAAAAGGCTAATCTATAATTATTATTGATTTACAAGACTGCTTTTTAACTATACCTTTGCATCCTAAAGATAGAAAACGTTTTGCTTTTTCAGTTCCCTCTATAAATCACATGGCTCCTGTTAAAAGATTTCAATGGAAGGTTTTACCTCAGGGGATGATGAACTCTCCTACCACTTGCCAATATCTCATATTTGTTTTATTACAACCCAGTAGAGATAAATATCCTACTGCCTTCATAATTCATTATATGGATGACATACTCCTTTCCATGGAATCTGAACTTTGTTTACAACAGTTATATGATGAAGTCACCACCACTCTTCAAAATCATGGCCTACTTGTTGCACCAGATAAAATTCAATTGAAAGCACCCTTTAATTACCTAGGACATGTTATGGAAGAGTCTAAGATAAAGCCTCAAAAAACTCAAATCTCTGTGCATTCTCTACGCACATTAAACAATTTTCAAAAATTGATAGGAGATATTAATTGGCTTCAGTCATCTATTGGCATTCCCACCTATGCATTACAAAATTTATTTAAAATTTTAGAGGGACCTCCTGACCCTAATAGTCCTAGACAGCTAACAAAAAAAGCGAAAGAAGAATTAAAATTTGTTGAAAAATACATTCAACAATCTTTCTCAATTCGGCTGGACCATACCCAACTGGTCTATTTATATATATTTCCCACCAAACATTCACCTACTGCAATCATAGCTCAAAACAGCCCAATAGAATGGGTATATCTACATACTAAGCAGTCAAAGAAAATCGTATCATACATTAAGAAAATAGGGCAAATAATTGTATCAAGAAGGAGCCGTATACAAACCTTAACTGGATTTGATCCATATGCAATACATGTCCCTTTGACAAAAAAGGAATTACAAATTGCCTTACAGTATAACATGACCATGCAAATAGCATTAAGTGACTTTCAGAACGTTATCTCATTCCATTTGCCGAAAGGAAAATTATGGGACTTCCTACAATTTACTAAATTTATAGTAACTAATATCATTGCCTCCCAGCCTATTTCAAATGCACCTACCTATTTCATTGATGGCAACAAGGAAGGCATAGCTGGGATTATTGGCCCTGATATCAAAGAGAAATTACCCACTACCTATTCTTCAGTACAAAGAGTTTAATTGTATGCTTTATATGCTCTTTTGTCTCTTCAACCATTATCCTACAATGTATATACTGATTCCAAATACCTTGCTTCCCTTTTCCCTGATTTTGTTACCGCCTTTCTATACAACCTAGATAAAGAATTATATATTCTTTTTTCAAAGACTCAAGCCTTAATTCGATCACGTACTGAACCTTTCTTCATTGCACATATACGTGCTTATTCAGGTTTACCTGGCCCCCTGGCAGCAGGAAATGATGCTGTTGATAAGTTCATAGCTCCTGTCTTTACATCTGTTATGGACGAACACGCTAAAAGATTGCACTCTAAATACCATATTCCCCTTACTGAAGCGAGACATATCATTAAATCCTGTGATGTCTGAGCTCCTCTGCACTTACGTACCACAGTTTCAGGAGTTAATCCTCGTGGGCAACAGCCTAACTCCCTTTGGCAATTTGGCTTCACTCATTGCTCCTTAGGAAAGTTTTCTTTGCTTTTTATCTCAATTGATACATTTTCAGGTTTTGTATGGGCAGTGCCTGTCTCTTTAGAATCCAGCAAACATGCCATTTCCGCACTTTCACTCACCTTCCCTGTTATGGGAATACCTTCGGTCTTAAAAACAGATAATGGGCTGGCATTTACCTCTCACTCGTTTCATTCATTTCTAATGGAATGGAATATAACACACATCACGGGGATACCCTACAACCCCCAAGGTCAAGCAATTATCGAAAGAACCCATTGTACTCTTAAAACTCATTTGTTAAAACAGAAAGGGGGAATATGGAAGAGGAGATATACTTCTTATCCTATGAACCCTCAATTGTTATTATCTTTAACTATTCCTTAAATTTTTAAAATTTACTAAAAGATAGTTCTGATCCTCATGCAGACAGACATTTTGCAGAGGAAAACAGTAAGAAACTGTTAGAAGCCAACACACCAATATAGTATAAGCAGTTTAATCAATGGTTGCCAGGAATCTTACGACTCCTAGGCAGAGGTTACGGTCTTGTCATTGCAGATGGAGAAGAAATCTGGGTTCCACTTCGCCATGTCCATTACCGAGAAGGACCCCAAGACCAGACTCCCCCGACAGGTGATGTAGCTGACACGAAGGGTCTCGTCAATGACCATAGAGAAGCCGAAGAGAAAACGTCAACATCTGAACCCCTAACGTAGGACCTGAGCAATGGCATGTGTGGAAGATTCCTGCTGCATTGGAGCACTTTGCCAGTGTGTATGGGACTGCAAAAGCCTTAAAAACCTCAAAACTATACCTTTTTATACAATAGTTCAGGTTATATCCAATCTTGTGTGCACCTTCTGTACATGTTTATTGTAGGTAACTTCGATATAGATCTTTGTGCTAAGATTGGTAACTGTACAGCATGTGCCTTGTATATGTGTTTAAACCATACTATTTCATATCATTATGTCAACATTGCAATAGTCAAGCAAAGATCTGATTTGTGGCTTCCTGTTAACCTAACAGAACCATGGACCGACTCTGTATTCCTCTCAGTTTTGCTCAAATATGGCTTAAGGAGGTCAAGGCACATAATAGGATGGATTATTGCTGGCATTCTTAGTCTAATATCTATTGTTACAGTAGGAACCCTATCTGGTATGGCACTACACAAAACTAGATGATGTAGATGTCTCTACTCAAAACTCCGTGCCTCCTACGATGGAGTCCAACTAACAGCTGCTGTGCTTAAACTAAAAACAAAAGGAGGATATGTTGGGAGGCACAGTGCAAAATAGCCTTGAAGGAGAAGGTCCATGGGGGGAAAATGGCAAAGTGCCAGAAGTACCCAGGCATTGTGTACTGATTGCTGAAGAACATTTCCTGCCTTTGGCTATGCTCGGCACCTAGATTTAACAATTAAACATTAAAGACGTTGCTTGAGAAAATGGGTCGTGGATAAATACATGGGTTGTTAAGAATGCGCTGTTCCTTGAAGTATCTTTTACTGATTATATCCTAGCCTTGTACGTGTTCTGCTGGCCATATGTTCTAAGCTCTTTGTTCCTTGCTCCTATTAAAAGGCTTGACTGCAGAAATAAACTTGTCAGTCCTAGCAGAGAAGGCAATGGCACCCCACTCCAGTACTCTTGCCTGGAAAATTCCATGGACAGAGGAACCTGGTAGGCTGCAGTCTATGGGGTCGCTAAGAGTTGGACACGACTGAGCGACCTCACTTTCACTTTTCACTTTCATGCATTGGAGAAGGAAATGGCAACCCACTCCAGTGTTCTTGCCTGGAGAACCCTGGGGACAGGGGAGCCTGGTGGGCTGCGGTCTATGGTGTTGCACAGAGTTGGACACGACTGAAGCGACTTAGCAGCAGCAGCAGCAGCAGAGACTGTCCAAGCATTGTTCTTTCAGGTTCGCCGTTTCCAAGTCCCGAGAGAAAACTCCAACAGAAGGCATCCTTTACAACAGCTCAGAAGGCTTATTCTTCAAATATGTACCATTTGCCCAAAATGTTACTCATGGAAGCCATTGTATGGTTCTCAAGGACATTTTCCTTTACCTGCAGGTCCCTTTGAAATTTGGCAGCTGGATTTTATACAAATGTCTCCCTCTCAAGGTAAACAACACACTCTTGTTATGATTTGTATATTTCACATTGGGTTGAAGCATTCTCATGCAGACAGCCTACAGCACAATCAGTAGGGAAACTCATTTTCAAAAGGGTGACCCTCTTTCGGGGAGTCCCCTCAGAAATGTGATAGTCACTCAGTCATGTCTGACTCTTTGTGACCTCATGGAGCCTGCCAGGCTCCTCTGTCCATGGAATTCTCCAGGCAAGAGTACTGGAGTGGGTTGCCATTTCCTCCTCCAGGGGATCTTCCCAACCCAGAGATCGAACCTGGGTCTCCGGCACTGTGGGCAGATTCTTTACCATCTGAGCCACCAGGGAAGCACCCTCTTCCCTCAGAAATACATAGCCATTAAAAAAAAAAACATAGTGATAGAGGAACTCATTTTACTGGACAAATTGTTTAAGAATATTTTAAGATTTGGCCAACTATGGAGCATTTCCATGGTGATTTTCCTCAGTCTTTTGGGTTAATGGAACCAGCTGGAACAATTAAAACCCAATTGGCTAAAACTGTAGATGCTAAGTCCATTCTACTGACCCTTCTCAACCTCAGATCTACACCCTTTGATAGAAACATCACTGGTTTCCTTTAGAGATCATCACAGGGAAACTAATGAGATTGGATGATGGATTATATGAACTCATATTCTTGAAAGGAAGCATATCACATTATAACAAAAGTTTAACTGAAGGTGGAGCACATGGTCTCTCATCTTAGGCTATTGTTCCAGAAAGAATTCTTCTGGCGATTGAGGGCTTACTGCCTGTGGTATGTATTTGCTTTTAGTGAGTGCATGTTCAGTCACTAAGTTGTGTAAGTTGCGTCTGACTCTTTGTGACCCCGTGGACTGGAGTTGGCCAGGATCCTCTGTGCTTGGAATTTCTCAGGCAAGAATAATGGAGTGGGCTGCCATATCCCCCTGCAGGGGATCTTTCAGACCGAGGGATCGAACTCATGTCTCATGCATTGGCAAGCAGATTCTTTACCACTGAGCAACCTGGGAAGTGCTAGAGGCAGGTTCAAATGAGGCCAGTGCTCAGAAATGTCAACTGAGAAGACCCCCACCCTTACCCCCTCCCCAAACTACCCCATCGTTGCCCTCTTTCTCCATATCCTTGCTGGATTAACTGGATGTGAATTCTCTGAGCTGGAGACTCCACCTCCTCCCAGGAATGTTGCATTATAGTTCCAACAAGGCTCTTACACTTACACAATAAGAATAGATACCTGATATATGGCAGGAGCAAGGTAGGGAGGCTCATTGCTGAGTCCAGCATTAACTCTTTAGGTACTGTTTTCTGGGGAGATCGGGGGATTCTGGGGTGGCCAAGGCCACGTGGGAGCAGTAGAGGAGACCCTCAGGGCAGTGGCTATTTACCATGAAGTCCAGGAAGTATTTAGATATTTTATCAATATTATAGCCTTGTCAGTCCTGGCCCCAAGATACTAAAATGCTAAAGGTCTCTAATTTAAGAACTCCAGCTCCATGTGTCAGTGTGATAGCAGCAGGGAAGAGCATGGACTTAAGCTTCAGCTAGACCTGTCTTTATGGGGCTTCCCTGGTAGCTCAGCTGGTAAAGAATCTGCCTGCAATGTAGGAGACCCTGGTTTGATTCCTGGGTTGAGAAGATTCCCCTGGAGAAGGGATAGACTACCAACTCCAATATTCCTGGGCTTCCCTGGTAGCTCGTAAGAATCTGCCTGCAATGCAGGAGACCTGGGTTCAATCCTTGGGTTGGGAAGATTCCCTAGAGGAGGAAATGGCAACCCACTCTAGTATTCTTGCCTGGAGAATCTCCATGGACAGAGGCGCCTGGAGGGCTAGAGTCCATGGGGTTGCAAAGAGTCACATGACTGAATGATTAAGCATAATCATTCATCATAATCAGAGACCTGTCTTTAATTCTGCCCCTGCCAGTTCCTACATCTCTTGGAGCCTCTGTTTTGCCGTGTGTAAAATGAGACAATACCTATAAGGTATGAGCCCAGGATTAGCCCAAACAAATATCACTTCTTGGAGATTGTTCCTGGGTTTAGTGTAAACCTTGACAGTTGTTTTGTTTGCTTTTTTATTTTTGTAATGCAATTGCTTGACATAAGCTTTGATTGTCAGAGGCATCCATTTCAGAGGTATCTGCTTCGAAGGTGCCTTTCTCAAATAAACACATTACTGGCTACAGGACTAGGTGAAGAGCCAACCCATTTCTCCCACTGAGGCCCTTTGTTTTAGAGCTCTTGGTTGACATCGATAACTTTAGATCATTTGGGTTGCTTGCTTTTTTCTCTTCTTACACTTCATTTATTTTTCCACACTTCATTTTCATTTGATTTTTAAATCAATTAACTTGGCAGCACCAGATCTTAGTTGCGGCACTTGAGATCTTTAGTTACGGCCTGTAGGATCTAGTTCCCTGACCAGAGATCGAACCCAGGCTCCCTGCATTGGGAGCGCAGAGTCTTAGCCACTGGACCACCTGGGAAGTCCCCTGTCTTCCCACACTTTAAATTCATGCTCTTCTGTTTTGAATTCACCAGTGAGGAGTGGGCCAGTGAAACCCTAGGTGCCCATTCTTGACACCAATAAAAGCAGAATCCCAGGTTTGCCCCCCACCCCTCTGCACTCCCCACCCTGCCACCTCATCTATACCAGAGACGTCACTGAGAGGCTCCAGCTGTGCTATGTAATTTTTAGGTCTTGTAAATAATAAATCTCTATTTTTTTTCCTCAAAGTTTCCTGATGGTTATTGCTGAAGGGCATCTTGCAATCATAATAAAAACACCAAGGGCCAGTCCAACCACAAGCACTGCTTATTGATAGCCTGAGGCCAGAAAAACACTGGGGATTTAGAAAAGGCAGAGGAACCAGAGATCAAATTGCCAACATCCATTGGATCACAGAAAAAGCAATAGAATTCCAAACAAACATCTACTTCTGTTTCATTGACTATGCTAAAGCCTTTGACTGCATAGATCACAACAAACTATGGGAAATTCTTAAAGAGATGGGAATACCAGACCACCTTATCTGCCTCCTGAGAAAGCTGTATGTGGGTTAAGAAGCAAGTTATAACCAGATACGCAACAATGGACTGGTTTACATTTGGGAAAGGAATGCATCAAGGCTGTATATGGTCACCCTGCTTATTTAACTTCTATGCAGAGTACATCATGTGAAATGCCAGGCTGAATGAAGCTCAAGCTAGAGTCAAGATTACTGGGAGAAATATCAACCACCTCAGAAATGCAGATGATATAACCCTCATGGCAGAAAGCGAAGAATTAAAGAGCCTCTTGATGAAGGTGAAAGAGGAGAGTGAAAAACCTGGTTTAAAACTCAACATTCCAAAAATGAAGATCATGGCATCCAGTCCCTTCACTTTATGGCAAATAGATAGGGAAGAAATGGAAATAGTGGCAGATTTTATTTTGTTGGGCTCCAAAGTCACTGCAGATGGTGACTGCAGCCATGAAATTAAAATATGCTTGCTCCTTGGAAGAAAAGCCATGACAAACCTGAGAGAGTATTAAAAATCAGAGACATCACTTTGTCGACAAAGATCTGTATAGTCAAAGCTATGGTTTTTCCAGTAGTCATGTATGGTTGTGAGAGTTGGACCATAAGGAAGGCTGAGCACTGAAGAATTGATACTTTTGAATTATGGTGCTAGAGAAGACTCTTAAGAGTCCCTTGGACAGCAAGGAGATCAAACCAGTCAATCCTAAAGGAAATCAACCCTGAATGTTCATTGGAAGGGCTGATGCTGAAGCTGAAGCTCCAATACTTTGGCCACCTGATGTGAAGAGCCAACTTATTGCAAAAGACCCTGATGTTGGGAAAGACTGAGGGCAGAAGGAGAAGGGGGCAACAGAGGATGAGATGGTTGGATTGCATCACTGACTCAAAGGACATGAGTTTGAGTCTACTCTGGAAGATAGTGAAGGACAGGGAAGCCTGGTGTGCTGCAGTCCATGGGATTGCAAAGAGTCAGACACGATTTAGCAACTGAATAGCAACAACAAATCTGTGAAGAAAACAATGCCATGGTTAAGAACTCAAGCTCTGAAGTCAGCAGATCCTGTTTAAGTGGCAGGCCAGCCACCTACTAGCTGTGACCTTGAGAATGGCCTTTTGCCACTTTGCAAAGTCTCTCTTCCCTCGGCTCCCTCTCTCTCTCTTCCTCAGTTCAGTTCAGTCCCTCGGTCGTGTCCGACTCTTTGTGACCCCATGAACTGCAGCACGCCAGGCCTCCCTGTCCATCACCAACTCCCAGAGTTTACCCAAACCCATGTCTATCGAGTCGGTAATGCCATCCAGCCATCTCATCCTCTGTCGTCCCCTTCTCCTCCTGCCCCCAGTCCCTCCCAGCATCAGAGTCTTTTCCAATGAGTCAACTCTTCACATGAGGTGGCCAAAGTACTGGAGTTTCAGTTTTAGCATCATTCCTTCCAAAGAAATCCCAGGGCTGATGTCCTTCAGAATGAACTGGTTGGATCTCCTTGCAGTCCAAGGGACTCTCAAGAGTCTTCTCCAACACCACAGTTCAAGAGCATCCATTCTTTGGCGCTCAGCTTTCTTTTTCTTTTTCTATTTTCTTGGGATATTTATTTATGAAATTGTCATTCTTTCTTTTTTTTTTTTTTAAACTTTACAGTATTGTGTTGGTTTCGCCATACATCAACATGAATCTGCCATGGGTGTACAGGTGTCCAACTCTCACATCCATACATGACTACTTGAGAAACCATAGCCTTGACTAGACAGACCTTTGTCCGTCTAGTAATGTCTCTGCTTTTTTTTTTTTTTTTCAAAAATCACATTTTTATTATATCATCACGGTAAACAAAGCACACAGAAGCAACACATGCAAAGCACACGTGAGAGCGAAGCAGCAACTCCCGGGAGACTTTCTAAAACGGAAAGTCACTGGTGCATAATTCTGAGGTCAGGAGCTTCTAATGAAGGGCTGTGCTGAGCTGCCCATCGCCCCCAGGCTGGCCCGAGGCGCCACTGGTGCAGGCGGGCGGGTCCACGCCCGCTCAGCTGAGCCTCACGCATCCATCACGTGCTGCACCAACCAGGGTGGCTTCTGAGGTGTTTTAAGGCCACCCTTCCCTCTGGGCAATCCCGGGAAGCTTAGCTTCTATTCTTAACTTCAAACGTTTGTGGGAAAGAGGAGCACCGTCGCCACAGGTTCCCACGGTGCCCGACATGCCTTTATCATGCGCAGGAGGCACGCGCCCCCCTCCCCCAGAGTATCAGCACCACTGTGAACACTAGAGGAACCATGGAGGTAAGAAAAGGAGACAAGAATGTGGACACTACACCCTTTTCTCTCTCTTTTTTTAAGTATTAAATTCAGAAGTAAACAGAAAGGAAAAAATAAACCATGAATCCATTACATTATGAACAAATCTTAAAGCATCTTATCTTGCACTTCTACCAAAAGTTACTAAAACTCTGGAAAATCTAAATAATGGACAGATCAATCAATGTAATTCTGTGGAGGTGGGGAGCAGCAGCTCCTTGGGCCTGGCAGACAAGCTCTGGCTTTCCGGGAGTGCAGAAATGCAGATCCGCGTGCTGAGCGACGGGTGGAGGAGGTGCAGTGGGTTTCCCATGTGCCTCAGGGACCTTCCATGTTTGGATGGAAGAACTGACTTGAACTCAAAGGGGAGACTCAGTTAACATTCAGGATCTTGAGATGGTTCATCCAGGATGGGCACGAAGGCGTCACACGGCCCCATGGAGACTGCTGATGAGGGTGTGCCTCTTGACACCAGCTCTGCGGTGAGGCCCTTTGGGGAGGTCACCCCACAAGGCGTGGGCGGCCACTGACTGCCGGCTTCAGCAGCCCCATCGCTCTTCCTTTGATGTCCAGGGTCCATGCAAGCCTGGGCCCACCGGGGCTACGAGCAGATGCATGAAAAAGATTCTCGCTGTGATCTTTCCTCTTTAAAATAACATCTCAGCCACCACCTCGGCTGAGGATTTGTCCATCTGCTCCCTGCTCAGCTCAAAGCACCTGCGGGCGAGATGCTGCTGCCGTGGATCCTCACTCAGCATCAGCTCCCCGTAGAGGTAGATGCCCATGGCCTGTGGGAGGCACAGAGGCCAGAGAGCATAAGGAAAAGGAATCACGTGTCCCCATGCGCTCGAGTGCACAGTCTGTGTTTGCTTCACACAGA
>NW_011494852.1:8359045-8360579 GCF_000754665.1 Bison bison bison | reverse complement strand
CCTCGGCATCCTGCTCCGAGAGGCGGTATATCCTCTCAAGGCTCTGCAGAGTTCGTGGAGTCACAGTCTTCTGCTCCAACAGATGCTCCAGAAGCAAGACCAGTTGGTCTGGAAGAAGCTTCTCAAACACTTCTTCTCTGTCCTTTCGTTTCCGTTTTCGGGGTCTCCGGTTCACTCGGACCCATTTCGCGACCTCGGCGCTCACTTGCTGCGCGAGCCCGCACTCCGCCAGGGCCTGGCGCTCCCTCTGCAGCGGCTCGCCCGCAGTAGGTGAAGGTGAGAGCCGGGCGCCGGAGCCCGCGCTCAGAGCCGTCGCCCCGCCGGCCCGGCGGAAAGCGGCGGGCGCTAGAGGCCCGCAACACCTAAGGCCTGTCTCTGCTTTTTAATATGCTGTCTCGGTTGGTCATAACTTTCCTTCCAAGGAGTAAGTGTCTTTTAATTTCATGGCTGCAGTCACCATCTGCAGTGATTTTAGAGCACAGAAACATAAAATCAGCCACTGTTTCCACTGTTTCCCCATCTATTTGCCATGAAGTGATGGGACCGGATGCCATGGTCTTAGTTTTCTGAATGTTGAGTTTTAAGCCAACTTTTTCCCTTTCCTCTTTCACTTTCATCAAGAGACTCTTTAGTTCCTTTTCACTTTCTGCCATAAGGGTGGTGTCATCTGCATATCTGAGGTTATTGGTATTTCACTTTGCTCCAAACTCACTGGCTCCCTCTCTGTTTCTGAACACAGTAGGCCCATCAACCTCAGGGGCTTTGCATTCACTGGTTCTTCTGCTGGGAATGCTCTCCCCCAGTATATCCAGATGGCTCCCACTCTCATCCCATCTAGGTCTTTGCTCAAAGACTCTCCTTCTCAGGGCAGCCTCTCCTCACTTATTTAAAATTACCACCCCCTCTGCCTAGCATTTGCTTTGTCCTCTCTCTGCTCTATTTTTGACCACAGCACTTATCACCATCTGATACACCATATATTTTTGATTTGTATTTTTAAATTTTAAGTATACTTGATCTGCAGTGTTGTATTAGTTTCTACTGTACAGCAAGGGGATTCAGATAGATATATATATCTATCTGGCTTCCCAGGTGGCACAGATGGTAAAGAATCCATCTACAATGCAGAAGATCTGGGTTATCCCTGAGTCAAGAAGATCCCCTGGAGAAGGAAATGGAAACCCACTCCAGCATTCTGGCCTGGAGAATTCCATGGACAGAGGAGTCTGGAGTACTACAGCCCATGGGATTGCAAAGATTGTGAGTGACCAACCAGCTGGCACAAGTGGTAAAGAACCCACTTGCCAATAAAGGAGACATAGGAGACACAGTTTTGACCCCTCGGTGAGGAAGATCCCCTGGAGGAGGGTATGGTAGCCCACTCCAGTACTCTTGCCTGGAAAATCCCATGGACAGAGGAGTCTAGTAGGCTGCAGTCCATGGGGTTGACTGAGCAACTTCACTTTCACTTTTCACTTGCATGCATTGGAGAAGGAAATGGCAACCCACTCCAGTGTTCTTGCCTGGAGAATCC
>NW_011494852.1:8358560-8358945 GCF_000754665.1 Bison bison bison | reverse complement strand
TCTCCACGTCTCTGTACGCTTTTGTGTATTTGTGCTTAACAATGAGTTCACACCAGCGATGGCGAACCTCGGCATCCTGCTCCGAGAGGCGGTATATCCTCTCAAGGCTCTGCAGAGTTCGTGGAGTCACAGTCTTCTGCTCCAACAGATGCTCCAGAAGCAAGACCAGTTGGTCTGGAAGAAGCTGAGGACAAAACCACACAGCCTGTCAAGATGCCATTCAGCTTACAAGAAATTAAACCCAAATGTTCAGACCAAAGCCAGCCAAACCAGGGTAACCTGGGCACTTGCAGTGGCTGTCTGAAACATGGGAAGACTAGAGGCCTGACTCTGGTAAAACCTCAAGGTTTACACTGCTTCTCCAAAGACACTGCTTTCTGGCGCC
>NW_011494852.1:8351465-8358460 GCF_000754665.1 Bison bison bison | reverse complement strand
ACTTGCATGCATTGGAGAAGGAAATGGCAACCCACTCCAGTGTTCTTGCCTGGAGAATCCCAGGGGCGGTGGAGCCTGGTGGGCTGACGTCCATGGGGTCGCACAGAGTCGGACATGACTGAAGTGACTTAGCAGCATACCATAGATGTACCTTGAGGACATTATGGTAAGTGAAGTAAAAGGTGAAAGTGAAAGTCACTCAGTTGTGTCCGACTCTCTGCGACCCCATGGACTACACAGGTCATGGAATTCTCCAGACCAGAATACCAGAGAGGGTTGCCATGCCCTCCTCCAGGGAATCTTCCCAACCCAGGGATCAAATCCCAGGTCTCCCACATTACAGGCAGATTCTTTTCCAGCTGAGCCACCAGGGAAGCCCTAAATGAAGTAAGCCAGTCACAAAAGGACAAATGCTACATGATTCCTCTTATATAAGGTACCCAGAGCAGCCAAATTCATAGAGACAGGAAGTGGAAAGGTGGTTGCCAGGGGCTGGGGGGAATGGAGGATGGGGATTTGTTTTTTTAATGGATACAGTTTTGCAAGATGAAAAACACCTTTGCAGATACATGGTGGTGACGGGTGCACCAACAACATGAATGTACTTAATGCCACTGAACTTCACTCTTAAAAACGGTTAATTTTATGTTATACCACTTCCAAGTGGTAAATTTTATGGTATGCATATTTTATCGCAATTAAAAATAAATTAATCAATAATTTGAAAAAACCTGATAGGGGGCTCATGATATCTACTTCACAGGCTTGTGGTAAAGCTTCAGTAAGATGGTCCATGTGAGCAGCAGATAAATAAAGGTTGTGGTTCTCATGGCTGGAGAATTCTAAATTGTGGTGGCTCTGTGATGAGAGAAACAGCATAGCACTGTGATGTGGGACATGGCAAGTCCTGGTTTTCCCACCTACCAGCTGGCGACCACAGTGGCTCAGTTTCCTCCACTGTAACATGGAGATAACAGTACCTACTCTTGAGGTCATGAGAGGATGGAATGACTTAATAACTGTAAAATATTTACAACATGTCTGGCACAGAGGGAGTGGTTAATAAAGGCCAGCTATTCTGGTTGTTTGAAGAACTCATGATTCCAACATTTATTTATGATAAATATGATAAAAATAAATATTATTTCTTTATTTCTATAGCCCCTAAATTCACCCTCTACCGCCAGATAACTGGGCTGTAGAATCACTTAAACTAGAGACCCTATAATTTATTGCTACACCCAAATTTCTTTGAGCGTGCAAGAGGTGATATTAGTAACTGAGCCAGGGACTTCCCTGGTGGTCCAGTGGTTCGGACTCCAGGCTCCCAGTGCAGGGGGCACAGGTTCCATTCCTGGCCGGGGAACCGAGAATGGCCAAAGAACATGCCATGGCCAAAAAAAAGAAAAATTAATTCAAAGAATAATTAAGCCAGGACAAGAGGCAGTTAACTGGACTATCCCCAGCCCATCCCGGGCAAGAGTCATCCTTGCATAACATCCCTCCACAGAAGGCAGCAGAAAGCATGTCTCTTGAGTGATGTTACCAAACAGGGCTCACTGGTTCACCCACCTGGCAAGTTTTCTTTGCATCCTCAGTTTACTCAAGGACTGAGAGTTAAGCCAAAGACTGGTGGAAGCACATGAGCCCTCTCCCCAGTACAGGCTGTGGCTCAGAGGCAAGAACACAGTGGAAACCCAGCCCTGGGGCCCAGCCCCTGCTGGGTCTGGGTGTTGGCTGGGAGTTGGAGAAAAGGATTGCCAGGGCCCTGCCTCTATCTGCACATGCCTCAGAGGAGATGGCACTCTGAGGACATACAGGTGTGCAGCAAGTGGGATTCTTTAAAATATGTCAGACCACATTCCCTCCTCTGCTCAAAAACCTTCCACGGCTTCCATATCTTTCATGGAAAAAACCAAAGTCCTCTGCCATCAATCCTATCACCTCTCCTGTAACTGGCAAGCTCACTCATCCTGTCAGCCACACTGGCCGCCTGGTTGCTTCTCCAAACTCCAGGCACATTCCTGCCCCAGGGCCTTTTCACTGGCTGTTCCCACGGCCTGAAACTCTTCACTCGGATATCTGCATCAGTGCTTTCTCATTTCCTTCAAATTTCTCTTCCGAAGTCCCCTTCTTAGCATGGTCTTCCAGATCACTGAGTTGAAAACCACAGCTGGCCCCATCAACTACTCCTGCCCCTCTAATTTATTCTCCCACAGCTTTTTACATCACCTTCAAACATTCCGTGTTGCTGTCGTTCATTCACCAAGTCATGTCTGACTCTTTGTGACTGCATGGACTGCAGCACGCCAGGGTTCTCTGTCTTCCACTATCTCCTGGATTTTGCTCAAATTCATGCCCATTGACTCAGTGATGCTATCTAACCATCTCATCCTCTGTCATCCCCTTCTTTTGCCTTCAATCTTTTCCAGATTCAGCATCTTTTCTAATGAGTCAGATCTTTGCATCAGGTTGTCAAAGTATTAGAGCTGCAGCTTCAGCATCAGTCCTTCCAATGAATATTCAGGGATGATTGCCTTTAGGATTGACTGGTTTGATCTACTTGCAGTCCAAGAGACTCTCAAGAGTCTTCTCTAGCACCACAATTCAAAAGCATCCTATACCATTTAGTTATTTCTTGTCTCTTAATTATTATCTATCCCCTCTCCCTCCCTCAACACACATAAATGTCAACTCCACAAATGTAAGTACCTTTTCCTGTTTGTCCACTGTGGTATTCTCAGCACCTAGCACAGAGCTGAGAATGTAGTAGATGTTTGATAAATAATTTGTTGAATGGTCTGTGAGGTAAGTATTTTTATTACCCCACTTTACAGGTGAGGAAACTGAGGCTGTGAGGTGGAAAATCACTTGACCAAGGTCACACAGTAGAGAAAGTGTCAGAGCTGGGACTTATTTAAGAAACATATTCATTCAGGATAAAGATGTGGTACATACATACAATGGAATATTACTCAGCCATAGAAAGAAGGAAATAATGCCATTTATAGAAACAGGGATGAACCTAGAGATTGTTATTCTAAGTGGGTTAAGTCAGACAGAGAAAGACAAAACCATGTATCACTTACAGAAAGAAAGTGAAAATGAAGTCGTGTCCGACTCTTTGCGACCCCATGGACTGTAGCCCACCAGGCTCCTTCATCCATGGGATTTTCCAGGCAAGAGTACTGGAGTGGGTTGCCATTTCCTTCTCCAGAGCATCTTCCCAACCCAGGGATCAAACCCAGGTCTCCCGCATTGCAGGCAGATGCTTTACCGTCTGAGCCACCAGGGAAGATCTAAAATATGACCACAAATGAACTTACTTCAAAACAGAAACAGATTCACAGACACAGAGAGCAGACTTGCTGTTGCCAAAGAAAGGAAGGTGGGGGAGGAAAGGAGTGGGAGTTTGGGGTTAACAGATGCAAACTATTATACATGGAATGGATAAACAACAAGGCCCTCCTGAATAGTACAGGGAATTACATTCAATATTCTTTGATCAGCCATAATTGAAAAGAAGGTATGTATAACGGAATCACTTTGAAGTACAGAAGAAATTAACACAACATTGTAAATCAACTACACTTGAATAAAGTAGATTTTAAAAATGCAAAAGCAAAGCAAAACCCCCCTGCATTAATGCAGCAAATGTTTATTGAGCACCTACTGTATGCCAGCTGCCATTCTGGGAGCTGGGGATAGAACTCCCAGTGATTGAAGGGAGCCCCAAACCAGGGTGTCAGACCCCAGAGCCTCTTTGTGGACACTAGTGTTGTGCATGTAGGGGAACTGAGGCCAGACAATGGAAGGAAGGCACAGGGTCCCAGCCAGGGGACAGGGGCTCAGTGTTGGAAGTGGGCTTGGCTCTGCAGGAGCTGTCCTAGTTGTAGGATGAGCTGGAAAGCTGTGCTGGGTCCATAGGTCCAGAACCACAGGAGGCAGTGGAGAGGTGGGTGAGAAGAGCTGTACCAGCCACGTCAGGTGGAGAAAGAGCTCAGTCCCGGCCAGAAACTCTCTGGGGTATACTCAGCACCCAAGGGGAGCAGGGAGACTGAGGTCAGAGATGAGGAGGGAGAGACAGAGAGAAGTGGGTGGGAAGCACAGATTAGAGGTAACAGGAGACCTGGAGAGAGAGACAGGTCAGAGATGACCTCTGAGCCACTGTCTGAGCCACTGATGGTTTAAGATTGGGATTTCAGCTCAGAAATCTTTCCTGATTTCCTCCTTGAACATTGAAACTTCATTCTCCCATAAGCCAAGATGTCACATACTCTCATCTACCCGTGAAGGCAGGTGCATCCCAGGTGATCACCTCAATGAGTGTGGACAGCTCCATCTGAGAAGCAAAGTTGCCCCTGGGTTTGGGGAGAAGATAGACTGAGGCATTTCAGTATCTTCCCAGAGATACTGGGAAAGTGAAGTTGTGGGACTTTCAAAGACCCCAGGAATCAACCATGTTTCAAATACACTGAAAAGTCGGGTGGGAAAATGATGGATTAGCCCTGCTTAAAATCATCCTTGGGTCCGCATCCTTTCGTCAAGGAGAACCAACCAGTCCATTCTGAAGGAGATCAGTCCTGGGATTTCTTTGGAGGGAATGATGCTGAAGCTGAAACTCCAGTACTTTGGCCACCTCATGTGAAGAGTTGACTCATTGGAAAAGACTCTGATGCTGGGAGGGATTGGGGGCAGGAGGAGAAGGGGACGACAGAGGATGAGATGGCTGGATGGCATCACTGACTCGATGGACGTGAGTCTGGGTGAACTCTGGGAGTTGGTGATGGACAGAGAGGCCTGGCGTGCTGTGATTCATGGGGTCGCAAAGAGTTAGACACAACTGAGCGACTGAACTGAACTGAACTGAGCAGCCCAAAGAATCAGGCAATTACTTCTTTTTTAAAAGCAATAATTTTATCTATTTATTTTTGGCTGTGCTGGGTCTTTGTTACTGGGCAGGTCTTTGTTACTGTTTCTCTAGTTGCAGCGAGAGGAGGCTACTCTCCAGTTGAGGTGCTCGGGCTTCTCATTGCGGTGGCTTCTCTTGCTGCAGAGCATGGACTCTAGGGTGCATGGGCTTCAGTAGCTGCAGCCCGGGGGCTCAGTGGTTGTGGCTTCTGGGCTCTAGAGCACAGGCTCAATAGTTGTGGCACACGGGTTTAGCTGCTCCTTGGCATGTGGGATCTTCCTGGACTAGGGCTTGAAGCTGTGTCTCCTGCATTGGCAGGCAGAATCTTTACCACTGAGCCACCAGGGAAGCCCAGGTGATAGCTTCTGTTATTGAACTGTAGTTGATTTATGGTTTGTGTTAGTTTCAGCTGTACAGAAATTGAAAGCAGTAGCTTCTTCAATGAATGCGTGTGACTCAAGAGTTTGCTCCTAGGGACTGCTCCTTCAGTAACACTCTCTGGGCAGGCTGGAGACCCATGTAGAACAGTATACACTACAACAAACAGAAAAACTCGAAACATCATGTTGATGTTTGGCAGAAATCAAACCAATATTGTAAAGCAATTATCCTTCAGTTAAAAATAAATAAATTTAAAAAAAAGCAAACTAAAAAAAAAAACAACTTGAAACAATCCACATCAATATGGGAATGAGTGAATACATCATGGTGTCTCAACAATAGAAGCCACACAAACATTAAGAAGAAAGAGTTAGAACTCTGCATGCTGCAAAGGTATAATAACCGAGATGGATGGCTAAAGAAAGTCCACAATGGGATGCTAAGAGCACTTATTTTTGTAAAACATATACATAGATTCATATTTATGTGTGCATTTGAACAAACAAAATTTGAAGGATGTGTAAGAAATCATTAGCCATGCTTGTCACTAAGTTTATAGCTTGTGATCTAGGAATACGATGGGGAGGAGGACTTTATTTTCATTTTATTATTAATTCATAATTAATTAATTAGACCATGTCTCATGTCTTGCAGAAGCCTAGTTTCGAGACCAGGGATTCCAGAACCTGGGCCCTGGCAGTGAAGGTGCCAAGTCCTTACCATAGGACTGCCAGGGGAACTGCCATACTCTCACTTTATATACTCTCATTCTGCAGGATTAATTTTTTATTAAGTGTTTGCTTTACCTTCATAGCTCAGTTGGTAAAGAATCCACCTGCAATGCAGGAGACCCTGGTTCGATCTGCTGGATTGAAGTTCTGCTGGAGAAGGGATAGACTACCCACTCCAGTATTCTTGGGTTTCCCCTGTGGCTCAGCTGGCAAAGAATCTGCCTGCAATGTGGGAGACCTGGGTTTGATCCCTGGGTTGGGATCCCTGGGATCCCTGGAGAAGGGAAAGGCTACCCACTCCAGTATTCTTGCCTGGAGAATTCCATGGACGGTATAGGCCATGGGGTCGCAAAGAGTCGGACACAACTGAGTGACTTTCACTTTACATGTATAATTAAAAAGTAGTTTAAATAAAATGATTAGCCAGTGTTTACAAAGCTGTATAATTTTTAGATAACTCTAACAAAACTGATCATTTTAAAAGCATTTTGTATTTTGAATTAAATGTGCTGTTTATTTTACCAAGAAGTTGGAGGATTGCCGGGAGCCAGAGTGAGGAGCTCCGCCCGTGGCAAAAGTCATGAGGAAGGAGGCTCAGCATACGCAAAGGCGGGATCGAGCCTCAGGAGTCCCCCTGGATATTCTTGAGCATCTACCCCCAAAAACCACAGTCTGCCTACTTTACTGCTTTGTGCTCTCACTTCTGACTTTACTTGGGCTGTCCCCCACCACCATCTTGCTCTCTCTGATAAAGAGTTAACTTACAGCTCCAGTTAATAAAGTTCCTGGGCATTAGGAGTGTTTAAATCCAAACCCCTCAGATAGCTCTCTAACTCGCCTGACAAGTTTACCTGGACTCCTAAAGCTATGCATACAATTGTTTACAGTCTCCCAGCCTCGAGAGGCACAGGAAGCTTAAGATATTCAAATAGCTTAGAGCCTCTCAGAGAGTTAGAAACTGTCAGAATAAA
>NW_011494852.1:8343933-8351307 GCF_000754665.1 Bison bison bison | reverse complement strand
ACTTTGCATGATTTCACACCCGCTATTATCCTCTATGTACAACTTATGGTATAAAAGCCCCTGTTGAAAATAAAGCTACGGGCCTTGCTCACCGAAGCTTGGTCTCCCCATGTCATTCTTTCTTTCACATTCTGGCTGAGTCTCCATCTGGAGTGCGGAGGTTCTCTGCAACTATTTATTTGCCTGGGCTTGTAAGACCCACTCGAGAAGGTGCCTAAGGTGGGGCACCTTCTGGTATTCGAGAGGGCGCCTGCGGCCTCCGTGGTCAGAGCTAACCTGATGTCACAGGTTATATTGATTTTCCGAGTAAACCAAGCTACTCAGCCTCTTTTCTCCACTGAATTTTCCTACTGAGCTATCGTCATTCTATTACTCTTTATATCTTTGATGAATATTTAAATTAATTGCTGACACTGTCTCCCCTTCTAATTCCCTGGATCAGCCGGAGCTGGACCCCGGCAGAAGATTATGTTTAATTAGTTTTTATTATTATTATTATTTAGCAAATGGGAAAAAAAAAAAACAAAACAAAAAAAACCCTTTCGGTTGTTTTCCACAGGCTTGGCACAATCTATAGTTCCTGAGTGAGAACTGACCTCAGGATTAACCGTGGCTAGGGTATCTCTGTGCTTCCCATCTACCCTTCTTGCCTGAGCCTGGTCTCCAGTATGTGTTTTCCAAACCAATGAGAAATGGAGTACTTTCTTGCCAAATTGGCAAACAAGGATGTCACAGTCATCAGCAATTGCAGCCCTCCAAATGTGAACTTCTGAGCCCTGAGGAGACCCAGGAAGGAGAACAATACCAGCGATCCCACAGCCATTAGGCTGCAGCCACTCCCTATGGTAAACTCCGAGGAACTCAGGATGTGAATAAACACAAGATACTGGCCCCCAATAGGGGAGATGCATATGAAAGGAATGATTTCAGTGAGCCCAGACTCTTGCACTTTCCCATACATAGAAAAGCACTAAATTCTTTAACTTCGGATATCTGGTTTCCTTTAATTAACAATAATCTCTTACTGTTCAGGCTACCTGCCCTTTGTTGTAAAACTTCTATATAATCCGGCTCTTCCCCTAGCTTCCTATGAGCAGTTCTCTGGGTTACTTGAGATGCTGTCTGTCGGGCTTAAGTACTAAAAATTTCTGCCAAATAAAACATAACTCTCAACTTTTAGGTTGTGTCTATACAACTTTATAGGGTGTGTTACAACTTGTAGGTTGTGTTTAAGTTGACACCAGCAATCACAAAATTACTGGTTAGTGTTAAAGAGGGAGGTGCAGAGAGAGAAGGGATTCTCCCTGGAATCACACAGCAGCCCCTGACCTGGACAAAGTCATAGACACTGACCTGCAGAGAAGGGCAGAAAGGCGGGGCTCTTCTGAAAAGCTCTGTTGGCATCCAGAAACCTCTCGGGCTGGAAGGAAGAGGGATCCTGGAACTGGTCAGGGTTGTGGAGAATGGAGTGGAGCAGTGGGAACACCGTGGTGCCCTGTGAAGGGAGTCTGTCCAGATGTTCATGGCTGCCATACCCAGAAAAGCAACCAGAGGTGGGCTTCTCACATGTTGACCCCAAACCCCTGGTCTACTCAGCCCTGGGGAATAGCAGGGTGGGGAGACTGCGGACTTTGGGGTCTGTGGAGCCCAAAACCAAGGTCACAGGTGCGAGACCTTGCACCAAGACCATAGATGTGGAGTCCTGCCTGACTGAACCCCATTGTAATGGTTGCCAAAAGCCCTCCCAATCCTTACCGGCCAGCTTCCTGACCTCATATTAGGTAAAATGCCCATCCCTGTTCTCATCCTATAGTGCCCCAATCAATCACCTAATGCCACCCTTCCAGCAGGAGTTTTCTTTATCTTGAGGCTATAAAAACTGGCTAATAGCTCACGAAAGGCATCGACTCTTCCCTTGAGCTGGCCCAGTGTTGGCTCTCTCTGTCTGTCAGAAGGATGGTCTGCTGTGCTTGCAGTGCTCTCATTATCTCTGTTCTTTGTCCTTAATAAACTCACTCCTTTCTGAAATGCTCCATGTCTGGACAGTCTTTTCCAACCTGCCATCAGACTGCTACAACATTCGACCTGGGCTCGAATCCCAGCTCTGTCACTTCCCACCTGGGAGACCCAGCAAGCAACTTCTCCCTGAACCTCAGTATCTCCATCTGCAAAATGGGCATAAGAATAGCACCTGTTCACAAGAGTCCATGAAATAGTGAGAAATCAGTTGGCACATGCTAAATCTTCAATAAATGACTATTATTACTCAGGGCTATCACATGGACTGGGCTCTCCTGGTACCTCAGTGGAAAAGAATCTGCCTGCCAAAGCAGGAGACCTGGGTTTGATCCCTGGGTGGGGAAGATCCCCTGGGGAAGGAAATGGCAACTCACTCCTGTGCCTGTATTCTTGTCAGGGAAATCCCACAGACAGAGGAGTCTGGTGGGCCACAGTCAATGGGGTTGCAAAAGAATTGGATGCAACTTAGCAGCGACTAAACAACAACAATCACATGGGTATCACCACAGCAGGACTGAAATCCCAGAAGGGCCCTTTTTCTTCATACCATGCAATCCACAGGCCACTTGCTCAGAGAAGATTTTTTTTTTTTTTAATTATCACAAAGATGCACTATAAAAGCTGGTGGCTCATCTGGTGTTACTTATATGGTTTCTGACCACAAAAACAGATTTCAGCTTCTGGTGAGAATACTCACGTGTTTCAGATTGTATTTAGCTATTCTGATGGCTTTTGAGCAACGTCATAGATTTCTTAACCTCTCCACCCAAGAGTACATGTGTCATTAATTCAAGCAAAGAAGCAAACATTCCAGTCAACACTAAGGACATTCGGTAACTTTCAGGCCATTGAGGACCAAGGTTCAGGCACTCCCCTGGCAGCCTCTCTCCTCCTTAGCACTACTCACCACTTGCTATTGAAGGGGGAAGAAAGTCTCCATTCCATACATAAAAAGTGGTGTATGCAGGTAGATCTATCCTCAGATTTAGGGAGATTTATTTTCAGGAATAGTTTTATTTATTTATTTTACAGTTTTTTTTTTTTAAGTCTATGTTTGAATTTTGAAAGTCGATTGAATTTGTTACATTATTTCTTCTATTTTAAAAATTTTGTATTTATTGTTTTAGGCTGTGCTGGGTTTTCATTGCTGCCTGTGGGCATTCTCTAGGTGGGGAGAGTGAGGGCTATTCTCTAGCTGCAGTGCAAGGGCTTCTCATTGCAGTGTCTTCTCTTGTTTGCAGAGCACAGGCTCTACTTAGGGAATGCGGGCTTCAGGAGTTGTGGCTCCCGGGCTCTAGAGCACAGGCTTAATAGTTGTGGTATACAGGCTTAGTTGCTCCGAGGTATGTGGGATCTTCCTGGATCAGGGACTGAAACCCATGTCTCCTACATTGGCAGGCAGATTCTTTACTCCTGAGCCACCAGGGAAGCCACTATTGCTTCTATTTTGTTTTCTTTTTTCTTTTTTTTTTGGCCACAAGGCATGTGAGATCTTAACTCCCTGACCAGGAATTCAACCTGCATCCCATGCACTGAACGGCAAAGTCTTAACCAATGGACTGTCAGGGAAGCCCCTACTTATTTATTTAACACTTATTAGTGATAGCTTATGGCAATGGCACCCCACTCCAGTACTCTTGCCTGGAAAATCCCATGGACGGAGGAGCCTGGAAGGCTGCAGTCCATGGGGTTACTGAGGGTGGGAGATGACTGAGCAACTTCACTTTCACTTTTCACTTTCCTGCATTGGAGAAGGAAATGGCAACTCACTCCATTGTTCTTGCCTGGAGAATCCCAGGGACAGGGGAGCCTGGTGGGCTGCCGTCTATGGGGTCACACAGAGTCGGACACGACTGAAGTGACTTAGCAGCAACTTAGCAGCAGTGGCCCTAAAATAGAAAAGGTGGATGAGGCACTGGTTTCTGATTTGATATCCAACTCCCTCAGATGTGTCTGACTCTTTGTGACCCTATGGACTGCAGCCCAGCAGGCTCTCTGTCCATGAAATTTCCCAGGCAAGAATAATGGCATGGATTGCCATTTCTTCCTCCAGGGGATCTTCCCAACTAAGGGATCGAACCCAAGTCTCCTGCACTGGCAGGCAGATTCTGTACCACTGAGTCACCTGGGAACTCTATGATTTCTGACCACCCTTGTTTTCTAAAACTCTATTTTCTAATACAAGGAGGAAGTAAAGAGAAACACTTATTGATATTACTACCTATAAAAAAGTGCTTAGCGTTTCCTTATTGTTACCTTGTTTTAGACTCTATTTTAAATATTTTATTTATACCCTACTTAATATCATAAAAACTCCAAGAAGCATATACTATTGTCCTCACTTTTATACACACAAAATAATTCAGGCTCAACTATATTATGTAACTATTCCAATGTTATGAATATTCTGAGTCATGGCCAGGGTTCAGATGCAGGCATCTGGCTCTGAACTGTTGTAATACATGACAGAAACTGCAAGCTAAGTAGGTTATACATAAAGTTATTTAGTTCCTACAACAATATTTTGAAATAATTTGTTATCCATGTGTGACGAATGAAGCAACTGAGACTTAAAGCAACTTAATAAGATGGTAAGTTGAACACAGATAATTGATTTTAGAACAAGACCCAGTCTAGCTTGAACATAATGGTCTATACCACCCAGTGCCCAATTTTCCTAAAGCAAATTTCTCCTTCTAAAAAAATACAGTAATCTCGATGCCTAAAAATAATAAAATTGAAAGGATCATTGAAGCCATTAAATCCTAATTTTATCTAATTCTTTCACTATTGACGTAGTAAACTTTTTACTAGAATGTTAATGAAGTTTGCCTTTGTGCCTTAGTTGTTTTAGTTCTTTGTCATTTTTCATTTTCTTTTTTTAACCATCAGACAGATGGGATAATTATTAGGGACATATAACCTTTCCAGGTGGTTCAGCGGCAAAGAATCTGCCTGCCAAGCAGGACTTGGGTTCAACCCCTGGGTTGGGAGGATCCCCTGGAGAAGAAAATGGCAACCCATTACAGTATTCTTGTCTGGGAAATCCCACAAACAGCGGAGCCTGGTGGGTTACAAAAGAGTCAGACACAACTTAGTGACTAAACAAAACAAATAACCATAAAAGAGAAGCAAGGATAAAGGGTTTCAATAAAGGGGTGGCTGGATATGGGTGTGGATGGAGCTTGGCTCACTCAGGCTGGGGTGTACGATGGAGCTGTAAGTGGGAAGGAAAGGAGGTAGGTGGGGGTCTGGGGCCAGAGTTAGCTCTCCCCGGAACTGTCACATTCCTTTGAGGAAGTCTGAGAATATCCAGATAAAACGTTGCTTTTCACGTCACTGGGGAGTTCTCTCTGTAAGGGAAGGAGGAGGAAGCATGCTTTACCTGATGGTTGTTAGTTCATCTCCACATACTTAGAGAAGGTTGGACCTCCCCTGGTGTCCTGCCCCACGTAGTGGACACTATGGTGGCCACCCACACCTCCTTCAGGACTGAAGCATTTAGTTCTAGCTCCTGGGGACATCTGCTGCTAACAACTCAGACCTGATTCCTTTCCAAGAATTGCCTTTGACAAAGGGAGCTTACCTTGCCCTGGTCAGAGCCCCTCCCCGCAGAAAGCCATGGCCAGCCACTGTTGATGCAAGAGTATGAAGCCAGCCCCTTGCTCTGGTTTGGGACAGCTCTGTGGGCCCCACAGTCCCAGAGCCCCCGATGGGACTGACCGGGGCCTCTATGCAGCTGTGTCCCAGTCCAATACCACCTGCTCCCCATCCTGCAACCCCAGCTTCCCCAGGGGGGTCACTCCCTGGAGGCTTCCCTGGTGAAACTCCTGCATGCATATCTCCATCTTGCCGTCTATTTCTAGGAAACCAACATCAGACATGCTGTGCTCACAACAGTGAAACTGTCTTCAAGACCCTGGTGCCCTTGTCTTTTGAAGCAAAATACTGACTCAAGAGTTAATGATTGGGAAAAGTGAAGCTGTAGAAACAAAGGACAGCTGTTGGGCTAAGGAACTGTAACAATTTAGATGGTAACTCAGCCATGTAAGAGAGTCACCGAACTCCCGGTTCTCTGAAAGACATAGATAAAGCCTGACACACATTCATATGTTGTTTCTGTTTTTACAGGAAGAAGACCTCCCCCCACCCCAAATGAAAAAGAAGACCCTCTGCCCAGATGAAAACTGCCGACCACAAGAACATGGACCCTAGACTGGCTGAAACCAGAAGGTTGATGATGCTTAAAACTTACCTTGATGCCAACCAATCCAAGAACTGGCCATGAGTTGATCACATCCTGCTCCCTGAACACTATAAAACTCCTTACTACCCGCTCCAGGGTGGGCCACACGGTCTTCAGGGCATTAGCCCACTGTGGCCCCCTTTGCCTGGCAAAGAAATTGAAGCTACTCTTTTCTACTTCCCTCCAAATTCCGTCTCCATGTTTCTATTCGGCACTGGTGAACACAGGCTGAGTTTCAGCAACAAGAGTAGGCGTATACCTGGGACTTCTCACTCCAGGCAATTCCAGGGCAAAACACAACTTCCCATGAGCCTCCTCTCTCCTTCACAGTGACTGAGGCAAATGCGCCGTGTGGATGAGATCAGACAGACACTTCTCTCTACACTGTGCGCTTGTTCATCTGAGGGCCAGGGAAGGCCTTCTGGAGAAGGTAACTTCTAGCAAGTTCTAGGAGAGGAGAGAGTGAGCCATGAGGGTCTCTGAGTGAAGGGCATTTCCCCGGGGCAAAGCCCTGAAATGAGAGAAGCCCCGGAACATGCAAGGACAATGAGGAGGCCAAGTGGGCTGGAGTTAGCTAGGAAGACAATGCATGAGGTGAGCTTACAGAGGGGACTGGAGGGCATCCGATGCAGGGTCACTTGGTTTTTGCTTAGAGATGGGAGCCATGGGGGAGTTTTAAGCAGAGGAGTGCTTCATCACTCAGTTGTGTCCAACTCTTTGCAACCCTTTGGACTATAGTCCACCAGGCTCCTCTGTCCATGGGATTTCCCAGGCAAGAATACTGGAGTGGGCTACCATTTCTTTCTCCAGGGTATCTTCCTGACCCAAGGATTGAACTCGAGTCTCCTGTGGCTCTTGCATTGTAGGTGGGATTCTTTTTACACACTGAGCCATCAGGGAAGCTCTCTAAGCAGAGGAGGGATATGACTTAACAGGAGTTATGAAAGTGAAAGAGGAGAGTGAAAAAGTTGGCTTAAAGCTCAACATTCAGAAAACGAAGATCATGGCATCTGGTCCCATCACTTCATGGGAAATAGATGGGGAAACAGTGGAAACAGTGTCAGACTTTATTTTTGGGGGCTCCAAAATCACTGCAGATGGTGATTGCA
>NW_011494852.1:8343437-8343833 GCF_000754665.1 Bison bison bison | reverse complement strand
GTATTGTATCCTTGAATGTGTATTAATTAATATAGTTGGTATGTAGAAAAATAAGTAGTGGCCTTGGTGTTAGCAACTTTAGACCCTTAAGGTAATAAATTCTTTCCTTTGTTGTAAACCCACTGCACTTCTGCCCTATAGGAATGCAACTTTATCTAACACCTTCGGAGGATGGCGCCAAACCTTAAAATAATTACTCTTAGAGAAAATAAGTCTTATGGATTGACAAACTTTTGTCAAGAGTCATAAAATGTTAATAGGCCTTCTGGCCAGAAAATGATGTAAATCACCTAAACCATTTGTATATGATAAATTTGCAGGAAAGAAACCCTGGTTTTGATAAGGATCAAAGACTGCTGACTTTGCATGATTTCACACCCCCTATTATCCTCTATG
>NW_011494852.1:8339116-8343337 GCF_000754665.1 Bison bison bison | reverse complement strand
AATCACTGCAGATGGTGATTGCAGCCATGAAATTAAAAGATGCTTACTCCTTGGAAGGAAAGTTATGACCAACCTAGATAGCATATTGCAAAGCAGAGTCATTACTTTGCCAACAAAGGTCTACCTAGTCAAGGCTATGGTTTTTCCAGTGGTCATGTATGGATGTGAGAGTTGGACTGTGAAGAAAGCTGAGCACCAAAGAATGGATGATTTTGAACTGTGGTGTTGGAGAAGACTCTTGAGAGTCCCTTGGACTGCAAGGAGATCCAACCATTCCATTCTAGAGGAGATCGGTCCTGGGTGTTCTTTGGAAGGAATGATGCTAAAGCTGAAACTGCAGTACTTTGGCTACCTCATGCGAAGAGTTGACTCATTGGAAAAGACTCTGATGCTGGGAGGGGTTGGGGGCAAGAGGAGAAGGGGACGACAGAGGATAAGATGGCTGGGTGGCATTACCGACTTGATGGACGTGAGTTTGAGTGAACTCCCGGAGTTGGTGATGGACAGGGAGGCCTGGTGTGCTGCGATTCACGGAGTCGTAAAGAGTTGGACACGACTGAGTGACTGAACTGAACTGAACTTATTAGGCTACTCTGGCTTTGGTGTTGACGATAGATGGAAAAATAACCAAAATAGCAAACATGTTTGAGCATTTACTATGTACCATCAATTCACTGAAGCCTCACAACCATACAGAGTATTGTGATAGTATTATTATATCCATTGGATCATAGAGCAGACTGAGGCTCAGAGAGGTTGAGTCACTTTCCCAGAATTGCACAGCTGGGCAGTGGAGGTGCAGGGATTCTAGGTGACTCCAGAGGCCTAGTTCTCAACGGTTGTGCTTTGGTGTTCCATCAAGGAGCTGGCAATCCCAGATCCCCTTGGGTTGGGGTGGGAGGTCAAGCTGTGGATGGATCCAGGAACCTTATACTGAGAGGCCCAGTCTTGCATCTCTACCTACGAGACTGGAAACACCAGCTGAACCCAGAGGATTCATACTCAGTCTGTACCTTGGACATACGGTATCTCCAGAACTGGGTGTCCTGGGTGGTGGCACGGGGCATGCCCAGAGGTAAGATGACAGCAAACCTCAGGATCTCATGGAGGACAGCATCTGTGAGTGGCATCTGGGCCATGTACCCCTGGCAGGGCCACCTCTCTGGCCCCACCACATGGTCAATCTCTTGCTGTATGAGTTCTGCTCCATTTAGAAAAGGGTGGGAAAAAGGAAGTCCTGACCTTGGGAAGACTTGTCATCCTGGGCACCCACCCCTACCCTCAACTTCCCAGGCTTCAAGCCCAGGATTGCATTAATGGCAGTCATCTTGCATGCTCTAAAATGGATATCCAGTCTTCCCTGGGGGTCCAGTGGTTAATAATCCACCTGCCAATGCAGGGGACATGGGTTTGATTTTCCTGACCCAAGAAGATTCCAAATGACACAGGCAACTAAGCCTGTGCACCACAACTACTACCTAGAGCCCATGCTTGGCAACAAAAGAAGCCACCACAAAGAGAAGCCCGCACACTGCAAGAAAAAGGAGCCCCTGCTTGCTGGAATTAGAGAAAACCTATGCATAGCAAGGAAGACCCAGGGCAGCCAAAAGTAAATTTAAAAAATGGGTACTCCACTCCACCCCACTCCCCCAGCCTCCAAGCAAGGTGTTATTAGAAATTGATCCAGCTTGACAACATCAGAAGAGAAAGGGCTGGTCCTAACCTGTAACCGGTAGGTACTTCAGGAGGACCAGGAGCCCATATCTGAGGGTGGTGCTGGTTGTCTCCACCCTGGCAAAAAAGATGTTGAGAGCGCAATTGAGCAAATTCTTTTCACTAAATTCTGAGTGGGGGGCTCCCTTTCCTCCTACATGCAAAAACACAGAATGCTGGAATTAGAGAGGAGCCAAAAGAGACTTTTCAGATAGCCAAAAGATCTATTCAGATCCCTGATTACACTTCTTCCTGACTCTCTGACCACAGCAGGCATCACCAATGAATCACAGAACTCTTTGATACTAAACCTCAGAATCCTTCTCAGATGAACAAAGTTGACACCCAAAATGAAGCCGTTTATAGTTCCAGACCTAGAACAAGGCTGCCTCATCAGAACTTCTATTTTACTGATGGAAAACCAGAGGCTCAGAGATGTGGGGGGAATTATACCCTCTCACACAGTAAACTGAAAGGCAGAGTGGGAAATCCAGGACCCAAGTCTCTTGAGTCTCATCCAAAGATGAGACCCTCAGACCCCAAGACCCTTAGCTCCAATAGATCCCAGAATGCACTGCATCTTGCTCCAAGTCTCACCTACTGCATGCGAGTGAGGAAGGCATCCATGAAATCCCGGGGACTGAGCTGGGTCCAAGGAGACCTCATGCTTCCTCAATTCTCCAGCCACAAGCTCCTTCTGTTTCTCAAAGACCTCAAAGAGACAGCTGTGTGGACCAGGAAAGTGGCTCAGAAAAGCAGGGAAAAGGCTACATATCTTGGGGGGAAAAGAGGCCCTGGAGAGAATGTGTCTTGGCACATGTTATTCCCTCTGCCTGAAATCCTGTTCCCCATCCTTCCTCTCACTCTTGCTGGCTTACTCCTGTTCATCACTGAGGTTTCATATTGGATGTGATCTCCTCCAGAAAGCCTTCCCTGACCTCCAGACAATAACAAGCAGTTTCTCTGTGCTGCCAGGGCTGCGTGAGCATCAGCTCCCCCCGCCCCCTACACTCTGACATGTCACTGTCTGGTTACTGTTCTGTCTCCCCCTCTGGGATGAGAGTTCTGTGAGGGCACGTCCCAGTGAGATTGGCTGGGACCTTGGACCCTTTCTTTACTGGAGTGCTAGCTCTTGGACAAACATCTCTGGGAGCAACAGAAAACAAAGAAACTAGCAGCTGCTGAAAATAACTGAACGCATGTGCAGTTGGGGCAATTAGGAAGAAAAAGATACAGAGAGGCCACAAACCAAGGTCCACTTCTGAGGCGCACAGCAGGGTACTGTGCATGATCCGTCCTGCCCACAGCACCACCAAGGGAGTGGGTAGACCACCTAAGCTATACCTCTTGCCCAATCCACCTATCCACCCCTATCCTCACCCCGTTTAAGAAACCAGCTTGCCACACCTTGGAGAGAGCAAAGGAACTTGTTTCCTATTTTCACTGTTTGGTATTGCAGCCTAGTTCAGTTCAGTTCAGTTCAGTCGGTCAGTTGTGTCCGACTCTTTGTGACCCCATGAACCACAGCACGCCAGGCCTCCCTGTCCATCACCAACTCCCAGAGTTCACTCAGACCTAAGTCCATCGAGTCAGTGATGCCATCCAGCCATCTCATCCTCTGTCGTCCCCTTCTCCTCCTGCCCCCAATCCCTCCCAGCATCAGAGTCTTTTCCAATGAGTCAACTCTTCGCATGAGGTGGCCAAAGTACTGCAGTTTCAGCTTTAGCATTATTCCTTCCAAAGAAATCCCAGGGCTGATCTCCTTCAGAATGGACTGGTTGGATCTCCTTGCAGTCCAGGGCCTCGCAAGAGTCTTCTCCAACACCACAGTTCAAAAGCATCAATTCTTCGGCACTTGGCCTTCTTCACAGTCCAACTTTCACATCCATACATGACCACAGGAAAAACCATAGCCTTGACTAGACGGACCTTTGTTGGCAAAGTAACGTCTCTGCTTTTGAATATGCTAACTAGGTTGTTCATAACTTTCCTTCCAAGAAGTAAGCGTCTTTTAATTTCATGGCTGCAATCACCATCTGCAGTGATTTTGGAGCCCCCAAAAATAAAGTCTGACACTGTTTCCACTGTTTCCCCATCTATTTCCCATGAAGTGATGGGATCAGATGCCATGATCTTCGTTTTCTAAATGTTGAGCTTTAAGCCAACTTTTTCACTCTCCTCTTTTACTTTCATCAAGAGGCTTTTGAGTTCCTCTTCACTTTCTGCCATAAGGGTGGTGCCATCTGCATATCTGAGGTTATTGATATTTCTCCCAGCAATCTTGATTCCAGCTTGTGTTTCTTCCAGTCCAGCGTTTCTCATGATGTACTCTGCATATAAGTTAAATAAGCAGGGTGACAATATACAGCCTTGACGTACTCCTTTTCCTATTTGGAACCAGTCTGTTGTTCCATGTCCAGTTCTAACTGTTGCTTCCTGACCTGCATACAGATTTCTCAAGAGGAAGGTCAGGTGGTCTGGTATTCCCATCTCTTTCAGAATTTTCCA
>NW_011494852.1:8333665-8339016 GCF_000754665.1 Bison bison bison | reverse complement strand
GAAGCCTGGCTTGGAGAATTTTGAGTATTACTTTACTAGTATGTGAAATGAGTGCAATTGTGCAAATTTGGCCTTGGAATATGGAATGAAGCAGGGCAAAGACTAATAGAGTTTGCCAAGAAAATGCACTGGTCATAGCAAACACCCTCTTCCAACAACACAAGAGAAGACTCTACACATGGACATCACCAGATGGTCAACACCGAAATCAGATTGATTATATTCTTTGCAGCCAAAGATGGAGAAGCTCTATACAGTCAACAAAAACAAGACCAGGAGCTGACTGTGGCTCAGATCATGAACTCCTTATTACCAAATTCAGACTTAAATTGAAGAAAGTAGGGAAAACCACTAGAACATTCAGGTATGACCTAAATCAAATCACTTATGATTATACAGTGGAAGGGAGAAATAGATTTAAGGGCCTAGATCTGATAGATAGAGTGCCTGATGAACTATGGAATGAGCTTCGTGACATTGTACAGGAGACAGGGATCAAGACCATCCCTATGGAAAAGAAATGCAAAAAAGCAGAATGGCTGTCTGGGGAGGCCTTATAAATAGCTGTGAAAAGGAGAGAAGCAAAAAGCAAAGGAGAAAAGGAAAGATATAAGCATCTGAATGCAGAGTTCCAAAGAATAGCAAGAAGAGATAAGAAAGCCTTCCTCAGCAATCAATACAAAGAAATAGAGGAAAACAACAGAATGGGAAAGGCTAGAGATCTCTTCAAGAAAATTAGAGATATCAAGGGAACATTTAGAAAGCATCACTACGAACAAAGCTAGTGGAGGTGATGGAATTCCAGTTGAGCTCTTTCAAATCCTGAAAGATGATGCTGTGAAAGTGCTGCACTCAATATGCCAGCAAATTTGGAAAACTCAGCAGTGGCCACAGGACTGGAAAAGGTCAGTTTTCATTCCAATCCCAAAGAAAGGCAATGCCAAAGAATGCTCAAACTACCGCAACAATTGCAGCCTAAGCCCCCCAAAAAGCCTTGCCTGAAATTCTGCTCTGGTCTCTAGTCAATTTATATTGATTAAAAAGTTCAAGGTTCTATCAATGTAGCAAAAAAAAAAAAAACACAAAACTGATGACTGGCTGGATTTTCTATGTCAAGACATACTTTTTTATTATGTTGTCACAAAAAAATACAGTATCATTCATTTTACTTAACAAACTTGTATGTGTATAGTCAACTAATAAACCATCTACAACAATAAAAAAAAAAAAAAAAAGTTCAAGGTTACCGGTCAGGGCCACTATGGCTATCTGGGCCACCCTTTTGTCTTCTGCAGGTTGGTCAGTGCAGGTTGGCACAGGATAGCAGGTTCAGTGAGCATGGACTGAATGATTGTTAAATCTGTCATGGTCCTGATCCCTCTGGGCTATCAGGTTTGGTGACATGTCTGTCTACCCCGCTGGACTGTGGCCCCATGATGACACAGCTAGGTATATCTTGGCTCCTGGTGTGTCACCAGTATCCAACCAAGAGCTGAACATGCATACAGGCTTATTTATGTTGGCAGATGTTTGAACTGAAAAAAGAGACTTTGGAGGAAGAGCTGTGCGAGTGGGGTTGGGGTGGCTTCAGCAGGCACCTTCACCCCAAAATTGTCCACCTGCTGCAGGTTTTCAGCAAGCAGCCCTAGGAAGTCTTCATCCTGGGAGTCAAAACAATGGTCAAAGATCATGGAACAGATGATGTTGGAGACCAAGCAGCAAATCAGGAAGGTGGGGTGAAAGGATGTATCTGCGCCAAGGTCAAGAGAGGCTAGCTGTTCTCCCAGCCACTCTCCACTTGGTAGCCAGAGCACGATCCCTTCCAAGCACACATCTGACCATCTCACTCTCCTGCTCAAAGCCATTCCATGGCTCCTAGGACCTTCCTCAGGAATTTGTTGTTGTTCAGTCGCTGAGTTGTGTCTGATTCTTTGTGACCCTGTGGACTGCAGCATGCCAGGCTTCCCTGTCTTTCACTGTCTCCTGGAGTTCGCTCACATTCACGTCCATTGAGTTGGTGATGAGAACCAACAGGGGTCTTATGCATGAATGTCCATCTCAGGGTCACTTCCCATGGACCCAGCCTGCAAAGTCCCGTGTAGTATCTCCCCACCTTGTGCCAAGGATCTCTGTATCCTAACCTTTACAACCTGAGAATATGTTAAAATATCTTTCATTGCATAGGGGGCTTTGCAGATGGGATGACATTAAGGATCTTGAGGTGGGGAGATTAACCTGGGTTATCTGGATGGACCCAAGGTAACATTAAGAGTTTTTATAAGAGGGAGGCAGAGCAAATTCCCTGGTGGTCCAGTGGCTGGGACTCCATGCTTCCACTGCAGGAGGCACAGGTTCTATCCCTGATTGGGAAACTAAGATCCTGCAAGCCATATGGTGTGTCCCCCTGGGGGGAAAAAAAAAAGGAAAGAGGCAGAAAGATCAGACACAGAGAAGATTTAAGGACAGTGGCAGAGGTCAGAGAAGAAAGAAGATGCTACGCTCCTGGCTTTGAAGACTGAGGAAGGGGCTATGAACCAAGAGATGCAGCATCTAGAAACTGAAGACGTGTAAGATAATAAGAATAAATAAAAAAGTTATAAGATGATACAGCTAAATAAATAAGCTGTAAGATAGTATGTTTGTGTTATTTGAAGGCACTGAGTTTGTGATCGTTTTTATATCAGCCGTAGGAAACTGATATATCATGTGACTTTCCATCTGGGGTCATCCCAGTCTATATTAGTTTTCTAAGTCTGCTGTAACAAGGATCATGGAGTCATCAGAGTTGATTCTTTCTAAAAGCCATGGGAAAGAATCTATTCCAGGCCTCTCCCCTCGTGTCTGGTGGTTTGCTGGCCATCTTTGATGTTCCCTGACTTCTAGAAGCATCATCCTGATCTCTGCCTTCATCTTCCCATGGTATTTTCCCTGGGATGTGTCTGTGTCCTGAACTACCCCTTTCTTAAAGACACCAGTTGAACCAGATTGGGGCCCAGACTAAGGACCTCTTTTTAACTTGATTACATTTGCAATGAATGAATGCATCTTCAAATAAGGTCACATGCTGAGGTACTGGGGGTTAAGGCTTCAATTCAGTTCAGTTCGATCTCTCAGTCATGTCCAACTCTTTGCGACCCCATGGACCGCAGCACACCAGGTCTCCCTGTCCATCACCAGCTCCCATTTACTCAAACTCATGTCCATTGAGTCAGACTTCAATGTATCAATTTTGGGGGTGACACAGTTAAACCCCAGAAAATTGTTATTCATGTCACACTATTCTTCTGGGCCCCTGCCATGACCCAAACATCCAACTGGGCACTGGAAACACCAGACACATTCAATCTGTGCCCTACAGGGACTGGGAGTTACATATCGTAAACTCTTCTGCTTCCTGACCTTTGTTTCCTGTTGGTCTTATTGTGGTGCATTTGAACACAGGGGTGAAACATGCACTTTCCTGACCTTGGAGAGGTGCCACCATGGACTTTCCTGACCCCAGGTCATGGTTCCT
Source organism: Bison bison bison (assembly GCF_000754665.1). Lineage (NCBI taxonomy): Eukaryota > Metazoa > Chordata > Mammalia > Artiodactyla > Bovidae > Bison > Bison bison. The sequence goes on along the minus strand of NW_011494852.1, from coordinate 8,335,502 downwards.
ACTGTGCTGTGTGACCTGTGTGATTCATTGAGTAACCACATTCTTGATGTAGTGTGTATAAACAATTTTAAAATGCCCCATTTTAGGAATATTACTCACTCATAAAAGGAATGCATTTGAGTCAGTTCTAATGAGGTGGATGAACTTAGAGCCTATTATACAGAGTGAAGTAAGTCAGAAAGAGAAAAACAAATGTTGCATACTGGCGCATATATATGGAATCTAGAAAGATGGTACTGATGAATCTATCTGTAGGGCAGCAGTGGTGATGCAGACATAGAAATGGACTTGGGGACGTGGGGGTGGGAAGAGAAAGGTGAGGGTGGGGTGAATGGAGAGAGTAGCAAGGAAGAATATACACTACCACATGTAAAATAGATAGCCATTGGGAATTTGCTCTATGACTCGGGGAACTCAAACCTGGGCTCTGTAACAACCTAGAGGGGTGAGATGGGGGTGGGAGGTGGGAGGGAGGTTCAAGAGGGAGGGGACATAGGTATACCCATGGCTGATCCATGTTGATGTATGGTGGAAATCAACACTATATTGTAAAGCGATTATCCATCCATTGAAAATAAATGAATTTTTAAAATGATGAGAAAAAAATAAAAACTCCCCATTTTACAGATGACAAAATGGAGGCCTAGGGAGGACAGTCACTTGTTAAAGCTAATATGTGCCAGGGACAATGTTGAAATCCAGGCTTATAGGACTCCAGGGTCTAGATTTGAAGCCTCTAGACCTGGAAGTCTTTAATTGACGTCCAGGCACCCCTAGATTTCAGGGGCCCCAGGAACTTGGATGGAAAACAAAAATTGCATCTTTTTCACTAAACTCATTCTGAAATTTAGCCTTTTTCCCAATTATGAAGGCAGACTGCAGTCATGTCAGCAGTAACAGTGGCTTTGTCGCTAATGGAAACCAGACATTTTCTTTTCTTTTTGGCCACACCCTGCAATATTTGGGATCTTATTTCCCCGACCTGGAATGGAACCCATTCAGTCCTGCTGCATTCCTGCTGCAGTGCTAACCACTGGACCATCAGGGAAGTCCCCAGAAACCACAGATATTTTCACAGCACGTTTCAATTGCAGCTCTGGAAATATCATTTAGACTTGTCACCAGTCTAAGATGATGCCCCTAGACCTTGTTTTTGAACACGTTTCTGAGAAGAATGCACTATATCACACATTTGGTTTATTTTTTTTTCATTATCAAACTGAATTTAATTGCACATTAAAAGGATTATACAATATTACAAGTGGTTTTTTTTTTCCTTTTTTTAAAATTTTATTTTTAAACTTTACATAATTGTATTAGTTTTGCCAAATATCAAAATGAATCCGCCCATTTGGTTTATTTTTGACTTTTAATAAAATTGATTTTTGTGGGGATCTTATGAATTAAGGTTTTTTTTTTTATCATGGTAAAGCAAATACAGCATGAGGTTTACTATTTTTAAAAGTACAATTGAGTGCATTAAGTACACACACGATGTAAAACCATACCACTGTCTAGTTCCAGAAACTTCTCATCACCCCAAAGGAAAACCCTGTATATATTAGGTAGGCACAGCCCATTCTCCCCTCCCATAGTCTCTGCCAACCACTGATCTGCTTTCTGTGTCCACAGATTTGCCAGTTCCGGATATTTCATGTAAATGGAATCATGTGCAATGTGTGACTTTGTGTGATTGACTTCTTCTTTTTCTGGTTTGACATTTATTTATGCTAAAAAGACTTTATAATGGTATACAAAGAATATTAGATATCCTAAAAAGTGCCTTTTTTTTTCTTTTGAACTTTATTTTGTATTGGGGTGTAGCCAATTAACCAAG
>NW_011494852.1:8332530-8333565 GCF_000754665.1 Bison bison bison | reverse complement strand
AGGAGGGCATGGAAACCCATTTCAGTATTCTTCCCTGGAGAATCCCCATGGACAGAGGAGCCTGGCAGGCTACTGTCCACGGGGTCACAAAGAGTCGGACACAACTGAGCGACTAAGCGTAGCACATAGCCGATTAACAACGATGTTGTTAATAATAATTTAACAGGTGAACAGCAAAGGGACTCAGCCACACCATGTGCTTGACTTCTTTAAGGAATTTAACCTTATGCAGTTAAAAGCATTATTCTGAAACCATTGTGCACCTTCACGTGTGAATGGGCAAAAGAGGATTTGGAGCAAACCTCTCGATGTTTCAATTGACGTTAGCAGGAAAACAAGTGTGTAATGGGTATTACGTGCTAGAATCTATCTAAGTTGCTTTTTCTTTTTTAAAAATTATTTCTACTTTTTATTTATTTGGCTGTTCTGGGTCTTAGTGGTGGCATGCAGAATCTTTAGTTTGCAGCATGGGGGATCATTAGTTGCGATATGTGGGATCTCGTTCCCTGACCAGGGATGGAACCTGGGCCCCCTGCATTGGCAGCGCAGAGTCTTAGCCACTGGACCACCAGGGTATATACCAAGTGTAGGTATAACACCTGACCGAACTCTCACAACATCCCTGGGGATGGGGTTGGACATTATCCCCATTTTACAGGTGAGGGAAGAGAGGCACAGAGGGGTTCGAGAACCAGCCAGCATATAGACAGTGCTGGTGGGGCTGGGGTTTGAACTCGGGTCCTCTGGCTCCTGACATGAAGAGCCAACTCATTAGAAAAGACCCTGATTCTAGGAAAGACAGAAGCCAGGAGGAGAAGGGGATGACAGAGGATGAGACGGTTGGATGGCATCACCGACTCAATGGACGTGAGTTTGAGCAAACTCTGGGAGATGGTGAAGGACAGGGAAGCCTGGCATGCCTCAGTCTTGGGGGTCGTAAAGAGTTGAACACGATTGAGTGACTAAACAATGACAACCTCTGACTCTAGGGCCTGAGCCCTAACTTAACGACTGGGCTGAGCTGCATCTTGCAGG
>NW_011494852.1:8312931-8332430 GCF_000754665.1 Bison bison bison | reverse complement strand
GGGCCTCACACTGCCTGGTAGCCATACAGCAATGACCGTGGGCATTGGGCCCAGGAGCCCCGTGAACACTGGCCCCTGCCAGGCCCTCAGCTGTGGTGACAGGGGGTGGCCCGAGAGACCACCACCCATGTGTCTGTCCATCGTGGTCTCTGGACAGGCAGTTGTCGCTGCGGCTGCCCTGGGTCCCCATTGCACAGTGTTGCCCTCTTTTCTGGGTCTCTCCGTGTCTCTGTGTTTCTATGTCTCTGATCCTGAGTGTCACCTTGCTTTACCCTCAGCCTCTCAGTCTGCCTCAGGTGGCCCCTGACTTCCCTTCAGAATCTCACCAGTTCCATCAGCTCCTCACTAGTTCTCCGAGCCCCTTGTGGGTTCCCTCAGCCCAGAGCCCCTTCTTCAGCCCCTCACTAGTCCTGCCACTAGTCCCCTCGCTGGCCCCCTCTCTAGTTCCCTCAGCTTCTCACCAGTTCTCTCAGGATACACGTCTGTCCTTTGCTGTCTCTTAGTGTGCCTTCATTTAGGGCTTCCCTGGCGGCTCTGTGGTAAAGAACCCGCCTGCCAATGCAGGAGACATGGGTTTGATCCCTTTGCCGGGAAGATCCCCTGGAGAAGGGGATGGCAACCCACTCCAGTGTTCTTACCTGGAGAATCCCATGGACAGAGAACTCTGGAGGGCTAGAGCCTATGGGGTCGCAAGGAGGTAGACATGACTCAGGAGCTAAACAGCTACAGCAACAAGTGCCTTCATTTCTCCCATGTTCATGTCTGTCTTTCTGTCCTTCTGTCTCTGGGCTTCTGTGTTTCCCTCATCATGTCTCATTATCTCTGTGCCTGCCTCTTGGCCACACCTGTTGTTTCACAATCTCAGGTATAAGCATTTCCACCTGTGTGCCTCTTTCCTGACAATAAAACTTGTCACACTCCCAGGGTGATTATCTACCCAGTGTAGATAATCTACCCAGTGGAGGTGGATGCTGATCAAACAGAATGCGCACAGGTGATAAGACAACCAGGAAGGACAGCCCAAGGCTTGATGCCTGTGTATTACCTGTCACTATGTGAATTTACTGACTGTATCACCATTTTATTGTTATCTGATCCTCCTGCTAGAATGTAAGCTCTGTGAGAGCGAAGATATCCATGTTTTGTTCACTGCTGTGTCCCCAGTGCCTAAAACAGGGCCTGGCACACAGTAGGTACCCAATAATGGCTTACTGAGTGAGTGAGTAAATGTTTGCTGTGTCCTTTGAGGTCTCACCATAGCCTTGTCTTGGGTGTCTCTCTCAGTCATGTCTCAAGTCTCTCTTTCTGGGTCTGTCTCTCTACCTTCCTCAGTCTTGGTCTCATCAGTCTCTGTGTCTCTCGCTGTGGCTACAGTGCATTCATAGAACACTTACTATGGGCCAGGCCCCCTGCACATTGGGTCTCATTTTCATTATCATAAATATCCTATAGGCTAGGTATCCACATTTCCCTGATGAGCAAACACTTGCCCAAGAGATTGTGATGTGTCCTCCAAATAGACTGGGAGCTCCTGTCAAGTCCCCTCCCCTCTTGATGAGTTATTGACAGCTCATGTTAGCAATCTAAGGGCTCTGAGAAGTCCTGTAGGAAAGAAAGCAGTTTGTTTAACCAAGCTTTTCCCTTGCTTACTTACCCAGAGAACTCTTTCCCTTAGAACGTACTGCCCTCTTCTGCCTCTCACCCTTTCTGTTTCTTTTTCCTTCTGCTTCTCTCTGTCTGTTATCTTGCTCTGCATCTCTGCCTCTGTCTCAGAAAGGCAGCCTAGTCAAATGGTTGGAAGAACAGACTCTGGAGCTAGACTGTCTGGGTTTGACTCCTGAGGCTACCACAGGATGGCTGTGTGACTTTGGGCAAGATCTTAACCTCTCTGTGATTCACTGCATTAACGGAGTGAGGATCAGGTGATTTCCTCTATGTAAAGCATTTCGTGTCTCCCCATCAGTGATTCCTAGGCCTGGAATAAGGACCCAAGTTCACTGCCAGTTCACACAGCACAGCAGAACCCAGGACCTCGGTTGAGGAAAGTTCATGGTGGCCTCTCTCCAAGGTCAGGAAAGTACAGGTCCCATCTCTTCAAGAGATCAAGGGACACTGGGTTGGAGGAGTCTGACTCAACTGCTGGGATCAGAGTTTTGGTTCCTCAAGAAGTTTGCCTAACATTGCAAGAAAGAGACTGCCACCCTCCGTCGAAAGAGGAGAGACAGAGAGAGGTGGAAACCCAGACCCAGGCCACGACAAGTGGACACAGACACAATCATTAGCATATTTGGTAAATACGAATGGAGCCTACCAAAAGCTCAGGGGAATTCTGGAGACAGGCAAGCTCAGTGGGCATTGATCAAACTGCACGCAGTCTCTGTGCTCCTGGAGCTCAGAGTTTAAGGAATGAAACAGAGACACAGAGACAGAGAGAGATAGCAGGAGAGAGAGACACACACACACATATAGACTATCATCGAGGGACAGAAAAAAGTTCTGCAACTGTGAAGACAGAGCAGGAGGCAGGGAGAAAACTCAGGGCAATCAGAGATCTGAAGACTCCAGAACTGTCTCTCACCCCCTATTGTTTTTCCTCTCCTGCCTCTCCCATCTACGGCTCTCACAGAAGGGAGGGTGAAGGAAGCGGGGCTGGAGAGGTAAAGGCTGAGTGTCTGCAAGCCCTGTAGTGACAGGGACTGTCTGATGCGGACACACACACACACATACACACAGACTCACACACACGGACCCACCCCACCACTACCACCATGAAAACACAGACACATTCAGGTGTGAGACACCACACAAATACATACAAGTCCACACACGTGCAGAGACACATGAGTAAGCACACTCACACTCATGTACAGAAACACACATGGGCATGTTCACATAAATACAAACCCTCTTTCATGTGTAAGAATCACGCAAGCAGGTATGTACCAAAGTATGTAAACACAAACCCACTAACACAGCTAAAGCAAGGAGACAACAAGTTCTCTCCATACCCACAAAGTAAACAGGCTTATGCGGACCTTGTTATTGCTACCATGGTGTCTCTGCTAGCATCTAGGGAAGGGCTGTAGAGGTATCAGGGGAGAAGGTCAGCTGACTGTCAGAGCAGGAAGTGTGTGCTCCTTCTCTTTTGAGTTCAGACTCTCGAAGGACACCAGGGAATGGATGGTGTTACATAACTGGGTGTTGGCGCAGGCTTAGTATAAAAGGCTCAGCCAGAAGCCCAGCAGGTTGGAAGACCGTCGGACTTCGGCCATGGAGCTCAGCGTGCTCCTTCTCTTTGCTCTGCTCACCGGACTCTTGGTCCTCCTGGCCAGAGGCCGCCCAAAGGCCCATGGCCGCCTCCCGCCTGGCCCCCGTCCTCTGCCCTTCCTGGGGAACCTTCTGCAGATGGACAGAAAAGGCCTGCTCAAATCCTTCCTGAGGGTGAGACTCAGGTGGGCGGGATCTGAGGGTGGCTCCTTGCCTCCGTCCTTGGGGATCATTCACCAGCAGATGTGAGGCATCCTTCTAGGCTCAGGGGTGGGCTGTGGGAAGTTCGGTGAGGAAGGGATGTGGAGCTGAAGTGTGGTGGATCAGGCAGTCAGAGGTGTCCCTTGCTCATATGGAAGTGTGTGGGCACTGTCCCTGGAGAGGGTAGGCGGGCATGAAGAGGTGTCTGGGTGTGAGCCAGGGGTATAGAAATCCCTGCTCCTCTGTCCCCTTCTCCCAAGGCAGAGACTTGGGAGAGAGGGAGAAAAGAGGTGGTAGTACCTGTCAATAGGTTTCTCCTCTGGCAACAAAAGCTGACAAAGATTAGTCCCAGCCAGCACCAGACAAAGAGGAGGAGGGAGGGAGAATGGAACGAGAGGCCAAGTCCAAAGTTCTTACTAATCATAAACATTAATGTGCAATGAGTAGCTGACACTGGAGTGTTTACCAGGTCCTGTATCACTGCTCTCTAGGCATGATTTCCTGATTGATGATCTATTTATGTATTAATAATGTAATCCATGGGCTTCCCAGGTGGTGCAATGGTAAAGAATCTGCCTGTCAGTGGGTTCGAATCCTCGGTTGGGAATATCCCTTGGAGTAGGAAATGGCAACCCACTCCAGTAGTCTTGCCTGGAAAATTCCGTGGACAGAGGAGCCTGAGGGGCTACAGTCCATGGGGCTGCAAGGAGTCAGATGTGACCGAGCAACCGAGCACATGCACCATGTAATCTACACCTGTGAGCCCACATCCCAACAGGTTAGGCTTAGGGAACACTTGACAGTAACTTCCAGCAGCCCCAGGTGCCTCTGTCCCCTCCCCCCAACCCTGCAGTGACCACACTCCTGAGTCTTGGGCTTGTCATCTGTTTAATTTTTGTTGTTGCTGAGCTCCGCTGGTTCTTTGTTGTGGTGTGCAAACTTCTTCTAGTTGTGGTGTGCCAGGTTCACTTGCTGTAGTCCATGGGCTCTAGAGTGTGCAGGCTCAGAGCTCAAGCGCTCTCTAGTTGCAGCCCTCCAGTTTAGTTCCTCTGTGGCATGTGGGATCTTAGTTTCCCGACCAGGGATCGAAACTGTGTCCTCTGCATTGGAAACTGGATTTTTAACCACTGGACCACCCTTTGATTTTAAGGGAGAGTGTTTTATCACAGACATGGAGCCCCCAAGTGGGTATTATTTCATTTTCATCACAAGGGTAAACACCACGACTTTTGTGGAAACACCTGGACTTAGTTTCTTCACTCAGAACTATGTGGCTAGGATTTATTTGTATCGTGGAGGGAATTCATCAGGTCTCGGTTACAGCACCTCGTGGGCCAGAAGAGGTGTCGCCCTCACCTTAGAGAAATAGATAGTGAGGGCAGCCCAGGGAAGGCACTGGTCCGTACTTACACCCTGGGACTTCACAGAGGGGATGTGCGAGTCCAGCATGGAGGCCTTTTCTTCTCCTTCATAGACGGAAGTGCCTAACACTTTGTTATTTTATTTATTGTTATCACATGCATACTCAGTTGTGTCCGACTCTTTGTGACCCCATGGACTGTAGACTGGCAGGCTGCTCTGTCCATGGGATTCTCCAGGCAGGAATACTGGTGTGGGTTGCCATGTTCTACTCCAGGGGATCTTCCCCACCCAGGGATCAAAACCCCTTCTCCTGGGTCTCCTGACAACTTGGGGATCACTAAATCCTTTGGGAGTTTAAGGCACGATGGATCCCCTCCCCCACAAATATTCACAGATATTTTGCATAAATTTTTGCTAGCTCCAGACCCCCTAAATCTCTTCTATAGTCCTCGCAAGGATCCTCTGTGTGTCCGTGATCCTCTTTTTTCCCGGTCCTGTCATGTGGGCATGTGGGATCTTAATTCCCCAACCAGGGATTGAACTCGTACCCCCTACAGTGGGAGCTTGGAATTCCAACCACTGGGCCACCAGGGAATTTCCCCATGATCCTCCATTCTCATTGCGTCTTTGGAGAGCGAGAGAGAGGTTGAGAGAGACAGATGGAGGGAGGGAGAGAAAGAGGTCGTAGGTTAGTAGGTGTCATGATTTATTTCCAAATCCTCTGGAGTCAGACAGATGAGGGTTTGTGTTCCAGATTCAACTCTTACTCATTGAATCTTAGCTTCTCTTCAGCAAGATGAGGTCGTGATGATAAGAATGCCTGCCTCATAAGAGAGTTGTGAGGACTAGACAGTGCATAGAGCTTGGTATACAGCAAGTGCTCATTAATACTCAATCTATTCATTCATTCAATGGTAACTTACTGGGCACCTTCTGTGTGCCAGAAAATGTTCTGGGCATTGGTGGTGTGGCATTAGGGCACACAAACAGAGAAGGACATATTAGGTTGGTAAGAACTGTGATTAAAATAAAGCAAGGTGATATTCTCAAGAGTGGCGGGAGCTACAAACCAGGGCTCTGTGACAACCTAGAGGAGTGGGATGGGGCGGGAGGTGGGAAGGAGGTTCAAGAGGGAGGGGACATAGGTGTACCTACGACTGATTCATGTTGACATATGGCAGAAATCAACATAATGTTGTAAAGTCATTATCCTCTGATTAAAAATAAATATATATATTTTAAAAGTGACAGGAGTTCCTTGAAGCTACTTTAGAATGAGTGGCGAAGGAAAGGCTCCATCTTGCCTTGTTGCTGATCAGACACCCTGAAAGATGCCTGTGGAAGATATCAATGAGCGACAGGTATCAGTTCCAAAACTCAGAAGCAGGAGCAAGCTCAGCATGTTTGGGGAGCCACAGGGAACCTGGATCTGTGCAATCAAAGGATCTGTGTGTGTGTGGGTGGAGATATCAGAGGGGTAATGGGGCAACATCATGGGGGCTCTGTCCACTATGGGGAAACTTCAGGTCTTACTTTCAGGGTAGTAGGAGTGCTAGATGGTTTGACACAGGTTAGGGATATTAATCAATTTACCTTGTAATCAGACAGCTCTGGTTTCAAGATAGGGTGGGGTGTGTAGTGAAAGGATTGTGGGTAACACAGGAAAGGAAGTTTGCAGAGATCACTGTGAGAGAGTTTTCAATACACTTAACCTTTTTATAATTTTAAGTCAACTTTTTAAATCAATTTTTGAAATGGCAGTATCGTTGATTTACCAAGTTTTGCTGATTTCTGCTGTAGAGCAAAGTGATTCAGTTGCACATATATATGCATTCCTTTTTAAAAATCTTCTTTTCCATTATGATTTATCTCAGGGTATTGAATATAGTTCCCTGTGCTATACAATAGGACTTGATTGTCTATCCATTCCATATGTAAAAGCCTACATCTGCTATGCCCCACCTCCCACTCCATTCACATGGCCTCCCCCTCGACAACAACTGTTTCTGTTTCCTAGGGATGTTCATTTGTGTCATATTTGTTTCATTTGTGTCACTTTTTCTTTCTTTTTTACACTGTTACCTTAATTTAATTATTATTTCTTTGGCCACGTTGTGCAGCATGCAGAGTCTTAGTTCCCTGACTGTGTCATAGTTTAGATTCCACATATAAGTGATATCATATGCTGTTTGTCTTTCTTCTTCTGTAAGTCAATTTGTAATTGAAGTTTAACCTTTAGGGTAAAGTACACAAATCCTGAGTGCTCAGTTCAGTGAATTTTCTCAAATGAAGATACTAATAGAGTTGACGTACAGATACATAAGAACTTGGCTCATGCCCAGAAACCTTCTTCAGTCCCCCTTCCAGTCACTACCCTCCTATTATTCTGACACCATAATTTCCTGTTATCTGTTTCTGAATTTCATATAAATACAATTATGGCATAGGAACTCTTCTGGGTCTAGTTGCTTTCACTGCACATTACATCTGTGAGTTTCATTCTTGTTGCTTGCAGCAGTGGTTTGTTCATTTTCATGGTTGCATAGTAGTCCACGATATGAATTCATCACTAGTTGTTTATTCCCTATGTTGCAGAACATTTTATTATAAGGCATCTATGAATCTCCTTGTGTTTTATTTTGCTGAGCACTTGTATGCATTTTAGTTGAGTGTGTTTCTGGGAATGAAGTGGCTGAGTTACTCAGCATACATGCCTCCAGCTTCAATAAATACTATTGAGCTGTTGGCCCAGTGGCAAGACTTGATGTTATGACTTTTTCAAATTTCATGATAACCCCCAGAAGGCCATCACTTTACCTTCATGCCTCCCAAGTGGTTGGGTGGTTCTCTGGGCAAATTGCCAGGAGGCAGATGGGGGTTGAAGGTGGGTCACAAGAAGGATGGTTTTTTAAAAAATATTTTATTTATTTTGCTTGTGCTAGGTCTTAGCTGCTTTTCACTGCAGCATGCAAAAGCTTAGTGGGATCCAGTTCCCTGAGCAGGGATTGAACATGGGCCCCTGCATTGGGAGCTCGGAGTCTTAGCCAGTGGACCACCAGGGAAGTTCCAAGAAGGATGATTCTTTAGTTGAGATGCCAGGGAGATCTCACCAGATTCAACTAATATCACCTGCTGCTGCTAAGTCACTTCAGTCGTGTCCGACTCTGTGCGACCCCATAGACGGCGGCCCACCAGGCTCCCCCGTCCCTGGGATTCTCCAGGCAAGAACACTGGAGTGGGTTGCCATTTCCTTCTCCAATGCATGAAAGTGAAAAGTGAAAGAGAAGTTGCTCAGTCCTGTCCAACTCTCAGCGACCCCATGGACTGCAGCCCACCAGGCTCCTCCATCCATGGGATTTTCCAGGCAAGAGTACTGGAGTGGGGTGCCATTGCCTTCTCCACCTGGGCTTGGGTGAAATTATTAATAGGAATATTTAACCATCTGTGCTTCTTAGGGGGCTTTCCAGGTGGTGCTAGTGGTAAAGAACCCACTTGTCAATGCAGGAGATGTAAGAGACGTTGGTTCGATCCCTGGGTCAGAAAGATCCCCTGGAGGACAGCATGGCAACCCACCCCAGTATTCTTGCCTCAAGAATCCTATGGATAGAGGAGTCTGGCGGACTATGGTCCATAGGATCATAAAGAGTTGGACACAACTGAAGTGACTTAGCACACACACGCTGCTTAAGACACCAACCAAGCTGAACACTGTGGACTGGGCTGGATCATGGGTTAATCTTTTAATCGCTGGGTTCTGGGAAGCAAAAAGGCAGACTAGGGTGTAAGGTCTTGGGGCAGTGGCTAGTTATTAATCTATATGCAAGTGTTTAATTACCAATCTATATATAAGTGTTTTAGGGCTTCCTTGGTGGCTCAGATGGTAAAGAGTTTGCTTGCAATACAGGAGACCCAGGTTTGATCCCTGGGTTGGGAAGATCCCCTGGAGAAGGGCATGGCAACCCATTCAAGTATTCTTGCCTGGAGAATTCCATGGATAGAGAAGTCTGGTGGGCTACAGTCTATGGGGTCACAAAGAGTCAGAAACGACTAACACACACACACACAAGTGTTTTACTGGTTTAAAACTGGAGATGGCGACAGAGGTGCATACTGACTAATAGCAACACTGGCTGTGGGTGTGCTTGGCAGTTCCAACAGAAATATGGGGATGTCTTCACGGTGTACCTGGGGCCAAGGCCAGTGGTCATAATATGCGGGACAGAGGCCATTCGGGAGGCCCTGGTGGACCAGGCCGAGGTCTTCTCTGGCCGAGCGAAGATCGCCGTTGTTGACCCAATTTTCCAGGGATACGGTAAGGACCTCAGGGCCACTGGGAAGGGACAGGGGATGGAGGATGGGGATTGGGGTGCATGAGGCTGGGAAGGGAAGGGAAAGGGTGGAGCGGGACCCAGAGTCTCCTTGAAAATTCCTCTGCAACCCAAGCCTCTCCTAAACCCCAGGTGTTGTCTTTGCCAATGGGGAACGTTGGAAGGCCCTTCGGCGATTCTCTCTGGCCACCATGAGGGACTTCGGGATGGGAAAGCGGGGCGTGGAGGAGCGGATTCAGGAGGAGGCTCAGTGTCTGGTGGAGGAGCTTCGGAAATCCCAGGGTGAGCCCTGGGGCGGGGGTGGGCAGGAGAGAAACACGGGAAGCTGCGAGAGGACTGTAGCCCAAAGACAGAGGGTATAGTTGGGTAGAGAGAGAGATGTAGAGACAGAGAGGAGACAGAGCTTGGGAGACCGTCAGAGGAGCAGGGACAGAGAGAGGGGCAGAGAGAAGGGGCAGAGGTGGGTAGGTGAGAAATGCAGGGGCAGGAGAGATTCGGAAGTGTAGTGTCAAGAGGAACTCGAAGACGACTCAGACAGTAAATAGCACGTTAATTGCCTGTGTTCAAGGGAACCAGTTCATGGTCTGATTGTATCTGTCAAGGGCCAAAATGTGACTTCAGTAAAAAGAAAGTAAAGAGAGAAAAAGAGAAAACTACAGATTTTTTTTTTTTTTAAAGGACAAACTGTGTTTTCCTTTCTTTGGGTGAACAACTGGCAGTGAGCAAGAGGGGCAGTCAGGGTTTTCTGCTCTTAGGAAGTCGGGTGGGCACTTCCGGTGGGTTTAGGATTCCTCAGAAACGTGTGTCTGAGATATAGAGGTGACAAGATGCTTTCTTAAGAGATTTTGAGACATAAATGGAGAGTTTGGGAAGAAGAGGCAGAGCCACAGGGAGCTATAGAGGTATAAGGACGGAGGGACTCAGAAGGGAGACCAGAGGAGACAGAGGGATTCAGATGGAGACACAGAGAGGAAGAAAGAGAGAGAGGGAGGGACTGAGCCAAAAAGAGAAGAGACTCAGAGAGGCAGGAAGGAGCAACGGCAGAGAGAAACTGAGGCACGAAGGTTAGAGAGAGACAGACAGGCTCAGGAAAGGGTGTGCAAGGGAACAAGAGATGATGGCCAGGCGAGACCCAGGGAGAGAGACTGCACTGACCTGACACTCCTGGGTGCACAGCCCACCCTCCCTCTGACTGGGGTGAGCTTGGCACATCTAAACATCAACAATCAAGTGCAGAACAGTTCCTAAAAGACCAGAGAACTCTAGAGGTGGACAAAAAAGATGGCAGGGGGTGGGGTGCAGGGTGGACAGTTAAGGAACCAGGAGAACAGAGCTTTGTAAATGGCACATGCAATTGATTGAACACCTGCTCTGCACCTTCTTCACAGGACTGAGATGAGAATTTAATACAATAATATGTGAAGTGCTTAGAATAGGGCCTGGCACAACTTCCAGGCTAGCGAGTGTTGGCTGTTATGATGTGTGTGTGTGTGTGTGTGTGTGTGTGTGTGTGTTTTTCCCTTTATTCATTGTGACTGAGTGACAGAGGAGAGTCACACAGAGACAGCTCCCCAGGCATTTGAGTCTGTGCCCTGTCACCCACTCCTTTCCCTCTAGGAGCCCTCCAGGATCCTGTCTTCTACTTCCACTCCATCACCGCCAACATCATCTGCTCCATTGTCTTTGGAAAACGCTTTGATTACAGAGATCCTGAGTTCCTGAGGCTGCTGGAGTTGTTATTCCAATCTTTCGTGCTCATCAGCTCCCTGTCCAGCCAGGTCTGAGAGGGCAGAGCTCGAGTGGACATCCAGGCAGGGGAGAGGGGTGATTTGCTTTTGTGAACCGGAAATGCAGCTTCCAGCCAGAAGAGGGGCAAAGACAACACATAGAGAGAGAGAGAGAGACAGGGACACAGAGACCTGGGGGAAGGGAGAGATGGTGAGACAAGAACTGAGAGAGTAAGAGGAAGAAAAGGGAGTAATGGAGGAGGGAGAAACAGAAAGAGGAATCAAAGACACACACATGAACATGCTCCTCTTTTAAAACAAAATGATAAAGTTTGTCTTTCCCAATTAACCTAGAAATACCCCTATTGTGAAAAGTGAAAGTGTTAGTACCTCAGTCGTGTCTGACTCTGTGATCGCAAGGACTGTAGCCTGCCAGGCTCCTCTGTCCGTGCAGTTCTCCAGGCATGAATGCTGGAAGGGGTTGCATTTCCTCCTCCAGGGGATCTTCCCGACCCAGGGATCTAACCCAGACAGATTGTAGGCAGATTCTTTACCTTCTGGGCCACCAGGGAAGCCCCACCCCTATTGTATGTTAAGTTAAAAAGTGAAACTTCAGAAAAGTCTGCCTGGCTGTTGTTCTCAACCAAAAGTGCAGGTCAGAGTCACAGGAACGAATATCAAAAATACAAATTCCCATGACCTCCTAGTGGAGAGTCAGGCCTGGAAAATCTGGAAGGAGCTTCAGATGAGTACTTGCACAAGTCCAACATGCGGTTTCAATTTTCTCCTCTCACAGAGAACCACAGAGAGGGGAAAAGTCTGAAAGGAGATCTGCCGAACAGTTAACTATGTTATCTCTAGAAGGATAGGTGAAGGAGGAATTCCACATTATAATTTATACTATCCTGCATTTTTTGCAATTGTTGGCAACAAGTTAGATGTTACATTTCTCGTTAGGCAAAGCAATAGACATATGCTCCCAAATAGTCAGCAGCTTCATTCTGTGTAAGCATCATGATATCAACGCCTGACACAGCAAGGATGATGCAACAGGTGGAAAGAGACAGAGAGAGGTTTGAGCAGAACAGATAAAATGGCTGGGGTAGGCAGGGACAGGCCAGAGGGTGGATGAGCAGGAGACCCATGGAGATGAGGAGAGGTGGAAAGGAGAGAGAGACAGGTGGGTGAGAGACTAACAAGAAGACACAAGGAGAGGGGGAAGGATGCAGAAAGAGAAAAATGTGATCTCTTACACAAAGGAGACACAGAAGCAGTGAGTGAGGGGCTCAGATACAGAGTAAGAGCCAGAGGGAGACAGAGGCTGAGAGGTGGAGAGAGAGACAGAGACAGGGAGACCAAGATACCCCAGAGAGGCAGAGAGAGATGGAGAGAGAGACAGGAAAACAGAGATCCTTGTGAAGGTACTGGGGGCCAGAAGGGCTGTCCCTCCCTGTGACTGGCTAGCTCAACCCGGCAAGGGCCTCACAGCCCCTTCTCTCCTGCAGCTGTTCGAGCTCTACTCCAGCTTCTTGAAGTACTTTCCTGGCTCACACAGGCAAATCTACAAAAACCTGCAGGAAATCAACGTCTTCATTGGCCGCAGTGTGGAGCAGCACCGTGAGACCCTCGACCCCAACGCCCCCCGGGATTTCATTGACTGCTACCTGCTCCGCATGGAAAAAGTGGGATTTGGGAGAGGCAATGGGGGTGGAAGGCAGGAGAACAAAAGATGCAGAGTGAGAAGGGACGGGAAAGGAGTAGAGCAGTGGCGGGAGGGAGAGGGAAGGGGAGATTCGGAAGGGAGCAGAGGGAGAGAGGAAAGAGCGGGGAGATGGTAGTGAGGAGACAGAGGTACGGGAAATACAGGACAAGGGGGAAAACTACAGCAGCTGGTGAAAAAGTCACAGAGGCAGAAAGAGACTGGGAGAGGAAGGGGGACAAACACACCAAAGAGATGCAAGATGATTGAAACAGAGCAAGACAGAGCGAAGAGTGATTGAGACCGAGATAGAGAGATGGTGGGACACACAGAGCATAGAGGAAAGGGGGAAGGGCCAGACGGTGTGAGACCCAGAACCAGGTGGAGGGACCCGGAGAGAAGAGGGGTGGACAGCAGGGCCCCCGGCCTCCCCTGATGTGAACCCCACCCATCTGGTTTCAGGATAAGTCCAACCCCCAAAGCCAGTTCGATCATCAGAACCTCATCATGTCTGTTCTGTCTCTCTTCTTTGCTGGCACGGAGACAACCAGCACCACGCTCCGCTATGGGTTCCTGCTCATGCTCAAATACCCCCACATCACAGGTGGGCGAGCTGGGGGCAGACACTGGGGAGGGGGTTCTGACCCCTTTGCAGGTACAGAAATGGGGCTAGAGGTCTTTGGTGAATGAGAGAGGCAGCATCCCCCTCTTATACCAGGAGCCCTGAGGGTTGTTTTGGTTTTTGTTTTTCACTTGGCCCCTGACCAGGGATGGAATTTGCACCTCATGCTGTGGCAGTGTGCAGTCTTAACCACTGGACCACCAGGGAAGTCCCCTGAGCAGTGCAGGTCTTGAATGATCTACCCAACTAAGCCAGCCCTGTTGGTAGAAGGATTAATGAAGAATCTGTCAATTTGGGGAGTTCCCTGGAGGTGCAGTGGTTAGGACTCAGTGCTTTCACTACCATGGCCCTGGGTTCAATCCCTGGTCAGGAAACTAAGATTTGGCAAGTAGTGCAGCATCACCAAAAAAAAAAAATCTGTCAATCTGTTTTCCCACTGTTTTTCCTATCATTTAAAGATTGACCCATCATTTATCCATCTGTCCTTTCAACTCATCAATCAACCTGTGCACTCAGATTCTTTCATCTATGACTCATCTAGGATATATATATATCCATGCTTTATTTGGACAAACTGATTCATCTGTTGATCATTTGAAATAGCAATTCATTGAATGAACTGTTTGTCGCTGATTCATCTGTTCCTTCATTCATTCATCCATCCATCTGTTTTTCTAAAACTAGGTTACCTACCTTAATCCTTCCATCGCTTGTTTTTCACTTCATCCTTCATCCATCTATCTTTTCATTTATTTATTTAATAATTCACTCATTTATTCACCTTGATTTATACATCTATCATTCAGTCCATCCAACCACCCACTTATTCCTCTGTTTACCTGTTCCTTTAAATGTATTCATTCACAATGTTCTTCCATAAATTTAGCCATCCAACCACTCATATGAGTTATTGGTTCATCAAGTTCATTTATTTATTTGTCTATGGATCATTTAGTAATAAATTAATCTTTGATAAGTTAATAATACATCCATTCATTAGCATTCTTCCATTTACCAGTCTTT
The DNA here is from genome assembly GCF_000754665.1 of Bison bison bison. Classification (NCBI taxonomy): domain Eukaryota; kingdom Metazoa; phylum Chordata; class Mammalia; order Artiodactyla; family Bovidae; genus Bison; species Bison bison. Next base: position 8,318,201 of record NW_011494852.1, on the reverse strand, counting down.
CCATTCATGAATTGATCTACTGCTTGATGTATTTATTTATTTATCCAGTTGTTCATGGGTTAATCCACTGATGTGTTTTACAATTATATTCCTGAGGACCTAGTACAGTGCCTCATCTATAATATACACACAATAAATATTAGTTCATTTTTTACTCATCTTAGAGGAGGAACTTTGATAGGTTCATAGCTTTGGGTTTTTAGTCTGAAATTCTGAGCAAAACTGGGGTTCACGTGTGTGTGTTTGCTTGTGTATGTTGGGAGAAAATCCATAATATTCATTAGATATTAAAGAGTGAAAATTCTTGTAGTTTTCCCATTGCTCCTCCTACCCCAAGCTGGTTACTCAGAGGGGTGCCAATGACCTAACCATTTCCTATATGTTTTCTGGGCTCATTGGCCTGGAAATGAACAGACCAATGTTCATAGAACACTGAACTGTGTTCCAACATAGGAATATAAATGAGGTTCACTGGTCCCATTCTTCTGTGCAGAGAGAATCCAAAAGGAGATTGACCAGGTGATTGGCTCATATCGCCCTCCAGCCCTGGATGACAGAGCCCAAATGCCATACACGGACGCAGTCATCCATGAGATTCAGAGATTTGCGGACCTCATCCCCATTGGTGTGCCCCACATGGTCACTAAAGACACTCATTTCCGAGGGTACATCCTTCCCAAGGTATAACACCTCACTGGGCTCCCATCTCTACCTTGTGTGGGTCTCCTGGGTTCTCCTTCATCTGCCAACATTGACCTCTTTTTGGTTTTATCACTCACCCTTGGTTCATTATGTGTAGGGGTGGGTTGGGGAGGAAATGGCGATATCTTTCAATCTTGTGACCCTCCCTCAGGGCACAGAAGTCTATCCCGTCCTGAGCTCTGCTCTCCATGAATCGTGTTACTTTGAGAAACCAAATGACTTCAACCCTGACCACTTTCTGGATGCCAACGGGGTAGTGAAGAAAAATGATGCTTTTATGCCCTTCTCCATAGGTAAGCTGGGCCTGCATTCCAGACTGCAGGTGCCGTGACCTCTTGAAGACAATCCAAGAGAGGTCTTTGTTCATTGAGCAGTTTCTTTGTGCCAGTTGCTTTACCTGTATTAACTCATCTCATCTTCACACCAACACTAGAGGGGGCTTGAGAACCAAGATCACATCCCAAAGGCACAGCTCTGTAAGGGACACAATTACACCTCTCTACACACAGGCATCAAATCTGTTGAGCACCACTATGAACGGAACATTTTATCAGAGGTTGAAGATAACGCATCAGACAAGTCATGAAGAGACACAGTTCCTGCCCCAGGAAGTTTACAGTCCAACAAAGGAGATAAGCATGGGTCATAAGGTTACAGAAAAATCTATAATTAAATGAATAAATGTTGCAGTGGGCTTAGAACTCCTTGACTAAAGTAAGTGCTCAGAGGTCAACTCTTATTCATGTAACGAATCGTAATTATGATAACTGCTGTAATGGGGGTTTGGGGAACATCAAATAGGGAATACTGACTACTCCTGGTGGGTCTGTGAGGAAAAGCTTACCCTAAACAGTGTCTTCTAAGCTATGACATCATGCGGGAGTATCAACCAGCCACTGGAAGGCATGTTCTCTCAGAGGGAGAAGCAAGGGCAGAGCCTGAAGGTGGAGATGGCATGGCTCATCTGAAAAAGAACTCAGGAAGACTGGGATGTGGGTTACAGAAGAGAAGGGCAAAGAAGAGATAAGTGAAGAGGAACTAAAGAGCCACTTGATGAGGGTGACAGAACATTTAAAATATGAAGATCATGGCATCCAGTCCTATCACTTCATGGCAAATAGATGGAGAGAAAGTGGAAACTGGTAGATTTCATTTTCTTGGGCTCCAAAATCACTGCAGATGATGATTGCAGCCATGAAATTAAAAGATGCTTGCTCCTTGGAAGAAAAGCCATGACAAACCTAGACGGTGTATTAAAAATAAGAGACGTCACTTTGCAGACAAAGATCCATATAGTCAAAGCTATGGTTTTTCATTAGTCATGTATGGATGTGAGAGATGGACCATAAAGAAGGCTGAACACTGAAGAATGGATGCTTTTGAATTCTGATGCTAGAGAAGACTCTTGAGAGTCCCTTGGACTGCAAGTAGATCAAACCAGTCAATCCTAAAGGAAATCAACCCTGAATATTCATTGGAAGGGCTGATGCTGAAGCTGAAGCTCCAATACTTTGGCCACCTGATGAGAAGAACTGACTCATTTGAAAAGACCCCGATGTTGGGAAAGACTGAAGGCAGGAGGAGAGGAGGGCGACAGAGGATGAGATGGTTGGATAGTATCACTGACTCAATGGACATGAGTTTGAGCAAACTCTCAGTGATGGTAAAGGATAGGGAAGCCTGGCATGCTGCAGTCTGTAGGGTCGCAAAGAGCTGGACACGACTTAGCAACTGAACAAGAAGGGTGAAGAGCTCAGCTGGGTGGGGCCTTGAAGACTGGAAGACTGAATTTGTTCTGCTGGAACTAGGGAGCCAGGGAGGGTCTTGACCTGCTTTGATTTCACTCTCTCCCTATTCTCTGCTCTTTGACCCCAACCAGAGGAAATCCCAATGCCCAGGTTCTCCTCCTTGGGGAGGAAGGTGGACCCCAGCATCAAGTCCCTAGTTTTGAATCGCACCGGTGACTCCAGTGACTCAGGGCCTCTAGCTCTGCCCAGTGCAATGGCTTCCTCTCTCATTTCTTTCTAAATTTTTGGCTGCGCTGGGTGTTGTGTTGCAGGGGCTCTAGAGCATGTGGACTCAGTAGTTGCTGCACAGGCTCGATTGCGGTATGTGGGAATCTTATTACTAGTTCCCCGACCAGGGATCGAACTAGTTACCTTGCATTGGGAGCTTGGAGTCTTCTCCACTGGATCAGCAGGGGTGGCCCCTCCCTCCTTAGTTCTTCTTCAGTGAGAGCCAGGGGACCTGTGGGGTCTGGGTGGTGGGTGAGGGTCAGTTTCTCCATTAAACAGTCTTGTCCTAAGTTTTAAGAGAGGCAGAGATGTGGCAAACAAAAACAGAGACAGACAGACAGATAAAGATAGAGTGAGTGAGAAACAGAGAGAGAGAGAGACAGAGAAAGACAGGAGAGATAACACTAGAAAGAGACTTAGAGTGAATATGAGGTAATAGAGGGAGGTGGAGAAAGAAGAGGCTGAGAAAGAGTAAGACAGAGAGAGGAAAAGAGAGTGACATAAGCAGCGAGGAAGAAACACTGAAGGAGAGGAAAGGAGAGATTGTGCAGGGAGACTGAAAAAACCAAGGGCACTGAAGGGAGAATCATACTCAAATAGACAGAGAAAGGGAGTTACATAAGATTCAAGAAGGCGGAACAGGGAAGAGAAAAAGAAAAATACAGTGCCTGGCAGAAGGTATAGACAGAGAAAAAGACTGAGGCAGACGGCCATGGGCAGAGAGAAAGAGCCAGAGGGTGTCCAGTTGCAGAGCCTGAGTAATGGGAAGGAGTGGGTTGGAGGGAGCAGGAGTCAGACTGTTCTTGGAAGAGCGTTGTTGCAGAACCAGTTACAGGAGAAGAATCAGCTGGGAGCACCACTCTGAGTATTGTTATGCTCCTGTGTCTTAATTTCTAAATGAGCCTAGAAGATGTAGACCCTTCTCCAGTTACCTCCAATGGGCATAAAGTCTAACCACTTGGAAGACTTGAGGGGGAATTCCTTGGTCATCCGGGGGTTGACTCTGGGCTTCCACAGCAGGGACTAAAGGTTCGATCATTGGTCAGGGAACTGAGGTTCTCAAAGGCCGCTCGGTGCAGCCAAAAAAAATCAAATCAAATTAAATTTTTTTAAAAAGAGAGAGGCTGTCAGGGTCTCAGCCTTTCTTCTGGCTCCTTCCGTTCTCACTTCCCTCCAAGTTCATGGCTTAGAACTGTGGTGGGGGGGATCCATATCCCTCTGAGAATCTCGTGGAAGCTGTCCACTCACATCCCATGACCATCAGTCCTGCACACAATGTTACATACTTTTTTTTTTTTTTAGAACTCCTGGAGCCCATGGCTCCCAGGCTGAGATAAGGAGAAAACACGGAGACATGTAAATATACATAGGGCCAGAGACACACCTGGCATACAAACTCCCCACTACACACACCCAGAAACCAACACAGGTACTCACTACATTTGCCTTTAGTAACAGTCCATCCTAAAGGAGATCAGTCCTGAATATTCATTGGAAGGAGTGATGCTGAAGCTGAAGTTCCAATACTTTGGCCACATGATGAGAAGAACTGACTAATATGAAAAGACCCTGATGCTGGGAAAGATTGAAGGTGGGAGGAGAAGGGGATGACAGAAGATGAGATGGTTGGATTGCATCACCGACTCGATGGACATGAGTTTGGGTAAACTCCGGGACTTGGTGATGGACAGGGAGGCCTGGCATGCTGCAGTCTATGGGTTGCAAAGAGCTGGATACGACTGAGCGACTGAACTGAACTGAACTGAACTGGTCAGGTCCTCTAAAAATTTTAGAAAACACTAACTTCTTTATCTTCAAAAGAGCCCTACTAGATAGGTACCATTCTTCCCATATTAGGTATGACAGACATGAAAAATATTGTCAGAAATATGCACCAGTCTGTATGTGCAGGCAGATGAACACACACATACAGTCAAGCATCCTTCCATTCTCTGGAGCCACAGAACTCTCTGGAAATTGAACAGAAGCTTACAAACTCTGTCCCAGAAAAATGAGCAAGGTACATTCACCCCACAGTTGTCACTGGCTTTCAGAGAGTTTTGAAATCCCTTAAGAGTCTACCGTGACTACAGGTTAAAGGCTAATCCCACACAACTTTGTTGCAATGAACACAGGTGTCTGGGCTTTGGGGTGTGACAAGGCAAAGTATGTGTATCTGCTCCCGATATACACTGTGATCCGAGATTCTGTGCCATGTGTCCACATTGTGAACCTCTGTTCTGTCCTCACAGGGAAGCGTATCTGTCTTGGTGAAGGCATTGCCCGCATCGAATTATTCCTCTTCTTCACCACCATCCTCCAGAACTTCTCCGTGGCCAGCCCCGTGGCCCCTGAGGACATCGACCTTACTCCCCAGGAGAGTGGAGTGGGCAACGTGCCCCCAAACTATTGGATCCAGTTCCTGCCCCGTCAAAGAGGCTAAGGGAAGGTGATTAAGGATACCAGGGTCACGTGTGTCCCCACCTTTGGAGAGAGTGGCTCCTGAACTCTCTCCCTGTCTTTCTGCCTCTGGACAGGCTGGGGCCTTGGGGG
>NW_011494852.1:8284603-8312821 GCF_000754665.1 Bison bison bison | reverse complement strand
ATATATATATATATATATATATATATATATATATATTTGGCTAAATAAATGAGGCAAAGAATGAAAACTTGCCTCAGTATCTCTCGGCATTTCTGCCTCTGAGGCCAGAGCTTACCCAAGTGACTATTCCCATCTTGAGAATAACCACAGCCTCCCTTTGTCCACACCTTGGGCTCCATGATCTGTGCATCCATGAGCTCACTTGAGTCCTTCCAGTAGCCCTATGCAGTGAGTACAATGATCATGCCCATTGTACAGATGAGTAAACAGAGGCCATGCAATGACCAGCATAGTCTGAGGTGACCTGGCTAATGAGTGGAGAAGCGAGATTCACACTCTGGGTCCCTGGCTCTTGAACCCAAACTCTTTACACAGCTCCTCTCTGTCCCTGAGATAGAGTTTAAAATGAAGATGAAGTTCATATCTTGTAACTAACCAATCTCAAGTGTGTAACAAGGTGGCACTTAGTTCATTCACAATCCTGGCCATCACCATCATCTAGTTTCAAACATTTTCATCACCCAGAGGAAAGCCTGGTACCCTTTAGTAGTCATTCCCCACTTTCCCTTGTGCTCAACCCCTGGCAAAATCAAATGCTTGCTGTCTCCATGAATTTGCTATTCTGCACATTTCATATAAACGGATCATGCAATGTGTGTTCTTTCGTGTCTGGATTCTTTCACTTAGTGTGGTGTTTTTGAGGTACATCCATGTTGTAGACCATGGGTTACACAGAGTGGTCCTCCTTCTTATTTATCTTCCTGCTTCTCCCACCCGCTTCCTCCCATGAAGGACCTCAGCCCACGGCCCCTGAGCTGTGTGGCTCTATACAGGAGTCTTGGATTCCCTGACATCCCCCCTCCAATGCCCCAAGTTGCAAATAAACATCAGAAGCCTGACATCCCTGGGTCTGGTGGTGATCCCTGCCAGCTTATAGACGACTCATTGATTGTCAGATCACTGGAGATCATTCCAGAAGGTGAGAACTGCTTCATCTCAATGCCTGTTCCTTGAGGGAAAACCTATTGTCTTGTTTAACACTCCACCGTCAGCACTTGAGGCAGTGTGTGGTAGGAGACAGGTATCTACAATATTTGCTGATGGATGAATGAAAAAAGCAATGAACCCCTAAACCCAGACCACACGGAGTTAGGTCTTCCATCAGACCCCGCCTCCTCCTCTACACCTCATGCTCCACAGATGCGCAGACACACCCCCTGTCCCCAGTGGGCACAGGAGGCCCACTTCTGCTGGCCAGCTAAGCTTAATCTCTTATGTTCCAATGCAACTCACAGATAAAATGTCTGAGAGCCACCCTTGCAGGGCCACCACCCTAAGTGCAGCCCCTACAAATTCCTTCAGCTGGCACCACCCCTCTTCCGTGGGGGACGTGCTCTCTGTTCAATGGCATCGCCCACCAGGCCACAACTCCAGTCCATCAAAGGCCCGTGGGGAGCTGGCTTGGGATCTGCTGAGATGATAAAACTTCATGGCCTCTGCAACCCCTGCAAATTTTGGGCTCTGTCTTGTCTCTGGAGAGTTAGCAGGAGTTCTGCCAAGGCAGGATCCTGGCACAACCTCCACACCCATCGGGCAAAATAACAAAGAACAGAGACATCTACATTTTTAGAGGAACATCGGATGGAAGGTAGGCATGGACCATGGCTCTCTCTGCCATCCTGCTTCTCATTCTCTTCACTGGCCTCCTGCTCCTCTGGGGCTGCCCTGCCTCCCGGGGCCACCTCCCCACTGGACCCTGGACTCTGCCCGTCCTGGGAAACATTTTGCAAATGAACCCCAAGGATTTACTCAAGTCATTGTAGGCAGTGAGATGGAAGGGGCACCAGGGGGTGGAAAGCAAGAGGTGGATGAATGGGAAAGAGCTCCCAGTTAGCAAGGGAGCTCAGGGAGGCAGGTCAACTTTGGATGGGGTTCCCCAGACTCCCTTGGGAGCTGTCTTCTTCCAGCCATGATCTGGCCCTAGATATGGGATAGAGAAGCTACCAGAATTCCTACGAGAAGGAGTGGAGGATGGGTTGAGTTAAGAAAGAAGTATCTTTGTTTTTTTTAATTAAAATAGTTTATTGGAGTATAGTGGATTTACACTCTTGTGCTAGTTTCAGATGTACAGAGAAGTGATTCAGTTAAACATATACATATATTCATTCTTTTCAAATTCTTTGCCCATATAGGTTATTACAGAATATTGAGTAGAGTTCCCTGCTATATAGAGGTCCTTGTTGATTACCTGTTTTATATTAATATATAGATGGGTGTGTATGTTAACCCCAAACTCCTAATTTATCCTGTCCTGCCTCTCTGCCTTATATTTTCTCTTCAGTAACCATAAATTTGTTTCTACATTTGTGACTCTGTTTCTTCTATTTTGGAAATAAGTTCATTTATATCATTTTTAAAAATTGTATTCCACATATTAACAACATCATAAGATACTTGTTCTCTTTCTTACTTCACTTCATTTGATAATCTAGGTCCATCCACGTTGCTGCAAATGGCATTATTTTGTTCTTTTTTATGGCTAAGTAATATTTCACTGTATACATACACGATATCTTCTTACCCAAGCCTCTGTCAATGGACATGTACTTTGCTTCTGTTTCTTCCTTATTGTGAAGAGTGCTGCAGTCAACATTAAGGTGCCAGAATCTTTTCTTTAAAAAAAAAAACAAACTTTTAACACAGTTCCCTGTACAGTTTAATAACAAGTGCCAAATGGGTTTTCAAAAAGTAGTCATAGTAAGGATAGATAATGATCATTAGTACTTTGGAAGGTGCAGTGAAAGAGTTCCTTCTTAAGACCTTCTTTTTTAAACAAAATTTTTAAAATTTTTGGTCGAGCTGAGTCTTTGAGGCTGCTTGTGGGCTCTCTTTAGTTGCAGAGAGCAGGGGGTACTCTCTAGTTGAGGGTGTGGGCTTCGCATTGTGGTGGCTTCTCTTGTTGAGGAGAACGGGCTCTAGGCACACGGACTTCAGTAGTTGTGGTACATGGACTTAGCTACTCTGTAGCATGTGAAATCCTCTCGGGCCAGGGATCAAACCTGTGTCCCCTGCAGTGGCAGGAGGATTCTTACCCACTGTACCACAGAGAAGTCCTGTATCATTTCTCTAATTCACTTTATATTGGAGTATAGTTGATTTAGAATGTTTTGTTAGTTCCTGCTGTCTAGCAAAGTGAATCAATTATACATGTAGATATATCCACTCTTCTTATGGTCTTCCCTAATGGCTCACACAGTAAAGAATCTGCCTGCAGTGTGGGAGACCTAGGTTTAATCTCTGGGTTGAGAGATCCCCTGGAGAAGGGAATGGCAATCCACTCCAATATTCTTGCCTGGAAAATCCCACAGGCAGAGGAGCCTGGTGGGCTACAGTCCATGGGATCACAGTTGGACATGACTCAGTGACTAACACACACACACTCTTTTTAAGATTCTCTTCTCATATAAGTCACTATAGAGTATTGAGTAGAGTTCCCTGTGCTGTACAGTAAATTCGTATTAGTTATCTATTTTATGTCTATTAATGTATATGTGTTAATCCCAATCTCCCAAGTAATCCCTCCCTTCTTTTATCCTTGGTTACTGTAAGTATGTTTTTTGTGTGACAATTTCTGTTTCACAATTTTAATTAATTTTTTATTGGAGAATAGTTGATTTCTAATGGCGTGTTGGTCTCTGGTGCAGCGAAGTGAATCAGCCACACACACACACACATATATATCCACTCTCTTTTAGACTCCATTCCCATATAGGTCATTACAGAGAACTGAGTAGACTTCTCTGTGTTATGCAGGAAGTTCGTATCAGTTACCTATTTTGTATATTATCCTGAGTATATGTCAAACCAGTCTCCCACGTTATCTTTCCCCACTTTCCCTCTAGGTAACCATAAGTTTGTTTTCTACATCTGTGACTCAGTTACTGTGTCTAGGTGTTTTAGCACCATTTTTTTTAGATTCCACGTATATGTGACACCATATATTTGCCTTTTCTATCTGCCTTACTTCACTCAGTTTGACAATCCCAGGTTCATCTGTGTCAGTGCAAATGGCATTACTTCATTCTCTTTTATGGCTGAGTAATTGTCCATTGAATATATGTGCCACACTTTTTTTATCCACTCCTCTATGGATGGACATTGCTTCCATGGCCTGGCTATTGTAAATAGTGCCGCAGTAAACACTGGACTGCATGTATCTTTTTGAATTATGGTTTTCTCCAGACATATGCCTAGGAGTGGGATGGCGGGGTCATATGGAAACTCTATTTTTAGTATTTCTGAGGAACATCCATTCTGTTCTCTACAGTGGCTGCACCATAGTGGCTATACCAGCAGTGTAGGAGGGTTTCCTTTGAAGAGAGAGATTCTGATAGACTTGAGACATTGAGCTGTGGTCCTGTGTGGGTTGAGAAGAAGAGATTCTATAGCTTGGATGTAGGAGTCTCCGTAATTCTTAAAAGCAAAGCTAGGAGGGCTCTTGGAAAAGCCAAGAGAGGAGGATACTCGGGGTCAGGTAATATATGTGAGGCTCGGAGGAGACCACAGAGTTCCAGTCTCTGCTCTTCCCTGATGGGGCTGCAGCCTGCAGGGTAGGCTAACTGGGAGGTGTGATCCAGGGGTTAGGTGGAGATCCGTCTCTTGAGTTAGAGAGTGAGACCTGGACTCTGCCCTCACAGCTCCAGGAGAAATACGGGGATGTCTTTACCGTTCACCTGGGGTTTCGGCCTGCTGTCATCCTGTAGGGGTACGAGGTGATGAGGGAGGCCCTGGTGGATTAGGCCAAGGCGTTCTCTGGCCGAGTGCAAGTCACCATCCTTGACCCTGTCTTCCAGGGATCAGGTGAGTGGGGGACGAGGGTGAGGATTAGGGAGGGGAGGAGGGAACATCCCATGCGCCTTCAAAACCTTTCTTTCATGCCCCACCATCAGGTGTGGGTTTGCCAATGGAAAGTCTTGGAAGGTTCTACAGTGATTCTCTGTAACCACCATGAAGGACTTTGGGATGGGGAAGCACAGTATTGAGGAATGAATCAAGGAGGAGTCTCAGTGTCTGGTGGAGGAGCTTCGGAAATCCCAGGGTGAGTGCGGGCTGGGTGGAGGTGGGGGTGAGATGGGGACAGAAAGAAGAAGAGAGAAATGCGGAGACAGGTTCAGGAATAGAGAGAAGGAGACATAGACAGAAAAACAGAAAATGGTAGAGAGAGAGACAAAGTGAGACTAGCAGAGACAGAGAGAGAAACAGGCAGAGAAAGCAGCCAGAAGCACAAGAGACCAGAGACAGAGAGAAAACAAAAGACAGAGATACTGAGGACACTGGCAAAATGAATCTGGGAGCAGAAACTGCAAGAAAAAGCCATACAAAGATAAAGGTAAAGAGAGATACAGAGTCAGAAGAACATGGAGTGTCAGTGAGGTCAAGGGTAGATGGGGAGTTGGAGAGAGAACGGAGAAGAAGGGGTGAGCCTGAAATAAAGAGTCAAAGATAAGACCAGAGAAAGTCGGCCTAAGACAGAGAGCAAGAAAAACTACAAGAGACACAGATGTGGACATTCCCAGAAAGAAAAATAGGAGACAGAGAGGAACAATGAAAGCAAAGAAAAAAAGAGGAAAACCATCAAACAAGCTAGGCTGGCACCAGTCAGGTCAGTCTCCTGGAAGGACAATACAGGGCACCCCCATGACAGACCTCTTCTCCTCAGGGACCTACCTGGATCCCCACTTCTTCTTGAACTCCATCCCTGCGAACATCATCTCCTCCATTGTCTTTGGCAAGCACTTTAATTACCAGGCCCCTCAATTATTACAGCTCCTACATTTAATGAATGAAGGCTCTGTCATTATCAGCTCCTTCCATAGCCAGGTGAGGCTAAAGATTCCACGGTGGGCCAGGAATCAGGGTGGGTAGACCCTGGGAAGAGGTCAGATGCTTTCTGTCCTGATCACCAAAGGCAGAAGGCATTGAGAGATCAGTTTTATGTGCACACTCCAAGCCCTGACCCCTCCCAGGTGAAGCCATCCGTCAGTCTGGGTGTCAGAATCAGGCCTTGGACAAGGATGGGCTTCGAGAGAAGAAACCTCAGCAGATGAGACGGTGACTGGGGCTGGATGCAGAGGTCCATGCAGCACTGTGTGTGTGTATGAATGTGTGTGTGAGTGTCAGTGTATGTGTGTGAGTGAGTATGCTCAGGTGGGAGGCACACCTTCCAAGTCTGCATGGTAAATAATAGCCTTTGTTGTTGTTGCTACATGTGCAGCTCAGAACATCAACACTCACAGAACGAGTCCAGCGAGTATAATGGGTTCTGGGACCTTGTCTGCACCCTGTAGGTGTTGGAAATCTCCCCGGGCATTTTAAAGCACTTTCCTGGCACACACACGTGCTTGTACAGCATGATTCAAGAGGTGAAATATTTTATCACTGAGAACAGGGAGAGGCACCAGAAGATGCTGGATCCCAGTGGCCCTAAGGACTTCAAGGATTCCTTCCTGCTTTGCATGGACAAAACAAGACCTGCCCCAGATGGGCATTGGGGATGGGAAACGGAGTGATGGAAACTGTACTGACATTGAACTAATATCTTTGGATGTGATCACATGTTTTTTAAATGTTGAAATATTTCCCTAAGGATTAGCAAGAAAGCCAAGGTCCATAATCTCCCACCATTTTTTCCTATGCCTCCCCAAGCCTTCCTCCCAGCAGCCTTTAAAGAGCTGGTAATTAAGCAGTTAACATGTGTCCAGTAAGCTCTCTCTGAGACACAGCTCACTCCTTCCCCAGTTCTGACAGAGTCAAGTCTGTTCTGATTGGTCAGGCTCCACGTATATGCAGATTGATAGAGACCAGTGGCTGTTCTGCTTGGTCTGGCATGTGCCATGTGCTGTGCTGTGTTTAGTGGCTCAGTGGTATCCAACCCTTTGTGACCCCATGGACTGCAGCCCACCAGGGTCCTCTGTCCATGGGGCTTCTCCAGGCAAGAATACTGGGGTGGGTGGCCATGCCCTCCTCCAGCGGGAATCTTCCCAACCCAGGTCTCCAGCATTGCAGGCAGATTCTCTACTGACTGAGCCACCATGAAAGCCCAAGAATACTGGAGTGGGGAACCTATCCCTTCTCCAGGGAATCTTCCCTACCCAGGAATCCAAGTGGGGTCTCCTGCATTGCAGGCAGATTCTTTACCAGCTGAGCTACCAGGGAAGCTTGGCAGTTGTTAAATGTCTTCATTCGCATCTCTGGAATGTCAGCTGCAAGGGCCAAACAGGAGTGCAATGACATCCAAAGACAGAAAAACAACAACACGAGAACAACAATATAAACAATTTAAACTCTACATTCATTGAGCTTGAAAAGTAAAAGTGTTAGTTGTTCAGTTGTGTCCAACTCTTTGTGAGCCCATGGACTGTAACCTGCCAGGCTCCTCAGATTGGAATTCTCCAGGCAAGAATACTGGAGTGGTTGCCATTTCCTTCTCCAGAGGATCTTCCTGACCCAGGGATCAAACCTGGGTCTCCTGCATTGCAGGCAGATTTTTTGCCATCTGAGCTACTAGGGAAGCCCATTGAGCTTATTATACATTATATCATGACAACCCACCTGATAAACTAAGCACATAGAATTTTTATTTCTTGCATAAAGGCACACAGTAGGACCTGTGTTTTAAATCCAGAGCTTTGGCTCCAGAGCTCACCCTTTTAGTATCTTATTGGCCTTGGCTAGAGAAAAACAGATCAGGAAAAAGAATGATGGGCACAGAGGAATGTGGTGCTGGTAGAGAGGGAAGAAGACTCTAAAAAGTGAAATCTTTGCAAGGCGAGACATTAAGAAGCGTCCATCACTGTCTCTAGGAGCACTCAGATCCTGAGAGTGAGTTTCACCAGAAAAATCTCCTTAACACAGTGCTCTCACTGTTCATTGCTGGCACAGAGACCTCCAGCGCCACTCTCAGCTATGGGTTTCTACTCCTTAAAAATCCTGATGTCTTTAGGTGAGCTGGGCTTATGGGAGGTGGGGACGATGGAGGGTTGAGTGTCCCTGAGGCCATACTGGAAGGTGGTTGTCTGATGAACTAAGACAAATAACTTTTGTCCTGAGTAGTCTGAAAAATAAAAAATCACTGCTATTTGGGCTTATAATAAAAGCACAAAGCATTTGAAGTGGATTACGCCAGTTTACGAAAGTACATGGTTTTTGACAGCTACTCTTTGAGTTTGACAAAAAAACTTGACTTTCTGAAGTATATTGCCCATTTACAATTAATTAAAGAGCCCCTCCATTCAAGTTAATGGTCTGCAGATCAGACTTGGAGATGCTCTCACCTGATCAGACACCGTTATTTCACAAGAATGAATTTAAGGCCAGAGTGGGGAATGACGTATATAAAATTACATAGCATGTGAGTGGGACAAAAAGAGATGACACCAGTTTTACCTGCAACTCATTTTTAGCTGAAAAGAAAAAAACACATCCTGAAGTGTTGAATGAATTTCCACCCACCCATCTTTATCCAAGTTATCCTTATGTTGTAACTAGAGTGGAAACATCACACAAGACTTCCCTCAAAGAAGCTTCTAACTTCCTTTTTGATGCTTTCATTAAGAAGGAATGGTAGCCTAACATCTTTAGTAAAGAATTTACAAGATCCTCCCATCAGGCTGCAGGTCATTTTTAGGTCACTTGGTTGAGTCCACTGTTATGGATATTTATTGACATACCCTCCTCCCACCCTAACCATCCTTAGAGGAAGTCCAGGCAGAAATCGACAGAGTAATTGGTGCACACCATCTCCCAGCACTGGAAGATCGGGTAAACATGCCTTATACAGATGCTGTCATCCATGAGCTTCAGATTCATTGACTCTGTCCCACTTGGCCTACCCTACTCTGTCATCAGGGACACTCACTTCCGGGGATATTATTTCCCAAATAATGAGAGATAATTATTATCTCTCATTATATATATTATATAATCTGGTCTCAAATAATAATGTGAGACCAGAGGGCCACAGACTATTGGTTGGAAGGTGTTGGCCACCTCCAGTCTTATGGTTTGTGTCAGGTTCGTGACTACAAGAAGAATTCTTATTTCCAGATTTTTGTGGGAGGGAGGGAGATTTTAGAAATAGAAAAGTCCTCTCCCTTTTGCTCTGTTGTATTTTTTTTCTTTTTTTACCTTTACAAGATGTTATGTTTGCTGAAAAAAGTACCATGTACTTATTGAAACTTGTTATACAGTTGACCACAGGAAAAACCATAGCCTTGACTAGACGAACCTTTGTTGGCAAAGTAACGTCTCTGCTTTTGAATATGCTATCTAGGTTGGTCATAACTTTCCTTCCAAGGAGTAAGCATATTTTAATTTCATGGCTGCAGTCACCATCTGCAGTGATTTTGGAGCCCAGAAAAATAAAGTCTGACACTGTTTCCACTGTTTCCCCATCTATTCACCATGAAGTGATGGGACCGGATGCCATGATCTTCGTTTTCTGAATGTTGAGCTTTAAGCCAACTTTTTCACTCTCCACTTGCACTTTCATCAAGAGGCTTCTTAGTTCCTCTTCAGTTTCTGCCATAAGGGTGGTGTCATCTGCATATCTGAGGTTATTGATATTTGTCCTGGCAATCTTGATTCCAGCTTGTGTTTCTTCCAGTCCAGCGTTTCTTATGACTGTGGTCATGTATGGATGTGAGAGTTGGACTGTGAAGAAGGCTGAGCGCCGAAGAATTGATGCTTTTGAACTGTGGTGTTGGAGAAGACTCTTGAGGGTCCCTTGGACTACAAGGAGACCCAACCAGTCCATTCTGAAGGAGATCAGCCCTGGGATTTCTTTGGAAGGAATGATGCTAAAGCTGAAACTGCAGTACTTTGGCCACCTCATGCAAAGAGTTGACTCATTGGAAAAGACTGTGATGCTGGGAGGGATTGGGGGCAGGAGAAGAAGGGGACAACAGAGGATGAGATGGCTGGATGGCATCACTGACTCGATGGACGTGAGTCTGAGTAAACTCCGGGAGTTGGTGAGGGACAGGGAGACCTGGCGTGCTGCGATTCATGGGGTCGCAAAGAGTCGGACACGACTGAGCGACTGATCTGATCTGCTCTGATACAGTTGACTGGTTTTATAATCTGTGTTATAATCTCTCCTTTATATGAACCCATATGTTTATATATACCTATAAACACAATGATTGGTTCCTACTGCATCTGTTACTATGCAATTTATGTGTCCAGCATTCATGTCACCTTCCCCTCTGGTCTTTATGTCCATACCAATGTAATTTGCAATTTGTGTGTGTGGCTTTCATTTTGAAATATAACCATACTCTGTAGATATATTTTTCAGGTCAATGCCTATGTTCTAACTCTTATCTTCATCCTTGATTATGTTACTGAGTATTGGTGTTTCTAGGTGTATCACCTAGATATCTAGGTGATCAGGTGCATCTAGATACACCTGATATTTGTGTATCAAGTTGATATAATGTATCAATTTGCCCAATGAACAGTATCAAATTGCCCAATGAACAGCACCCATCTGATTATATTCAGGCCCCAGTGTGAAGTCCTGGAGACAGCTTCTTACAGGGCTCTGTTGAGTCAGATGTGAACCTTTCAGTCGACAGATCATAAAGAAGACCCAGGGGTCTTGGGGATAAGGAATCAGGGTGGTTTGTGAGGATACCTGGAGGGATGGGACACTATTGACCAACTAGGGCAGAATTATTTCAACATTCCTGCCACCAACTATAGAGCCACACAGTAAGTGAAGCTCCTTATCTGCTGAAAATCCAGCCGCTCTTTGTTGATGGCCATGTGGGCCCATTTGTCTTTGACGTCCTCTTAGGGCATTACTGTGTACCCCATCCTGAGTTCTGCCGTCCATGACCCACGCCACTTTGAGAAGCCAGATGCCTTCTACCCTGGCCACTTCCTGGATGCTCAGGGGAAGTTCAAGAAGCCACAAGTCTTCATTCCATTCTCCATAAGTAAGTCATGCTCTTTCTCCCCCATGGGAATGTCTGCTCACTCCCACTCTGTATGTGACTCTCTTGATCCAACTCCAAACCCTGTGTGAACAGTTTGGGAGAAGATGAGGAGTCTAAAGGGAAGAGAAAGCAAGACATCTTCAGAGATAAGAATAGTGTGAGGGGGAAGGATAGGGATGACGTATGATGGGGAAGGAAGATGGAGACTCAGTCAGTGATAGAGATAAAGTGAGAGGCAGAGAAACATACTTGCACACAGAGAACAGACAAATAAATGATCCAATATTGAGCACCTCCTATGTGGCAAGAATGGGGAAAGGTGTTTATAATTTTTCTTTCAAAATTAAATAATGACATTCTCTCATTTTTATACAAAAAATGAGGTATGAAGTAAAAGTGAAAATCGTCCGTAATTCATCACTAAACCTGACCTATTAGTACTACAGAGAATGTCCTTTAATGGTTTTATTAATATTTGCTCACACACAAAGGTAGGTGGTGGATAGGTAAATAGATAAGAGGTAGGTAACTTAATTAAAAGTAACAAGAAAGGAAGAAAAAGAAAGAAAACTCCTTAATTTGTTTCTTGTTAGCTGATTTCATATTTAAAAATACAAGCAAGACTAGAGTGAGATATATGAGACACTTAAGGCACAGAAATGTAAGGAATATTCAGTCCTAGGTTAACCCTGATTCAAAATGCATTCCTAGGATTATTCTGTTATCATCACTTATGAAATAATTCAGTTTTGGCCACTGACTTGAAATTCATCATATTTGAAGTGGTTATTCTCCTCAGGTCTATTTCTGTTTTGGGGTTCTTTTTTTTTTGGTAATAATCCATATCCACACTGATTCTCTAATCTGTCTTTTTCAGCTATATAATATTCTTTGAATTATTAATATTATATCTGTACATATATTTAAATGTTTTCCAGGGGACATTACTCTTCCTTTTTTTTTTTTTGTAACACATTTTATTTTTCTTGAGTGTATTTTAGAATTATTTTG
Source organism: Bison bison bison (assembly GCF_000754665.1). Lineage (NCBI taxonomy): Eukaryota > Metazoa > Chordata > Mammalia > Artiodactyla > Bovidae > Bison > Bison bison. The sequence goes on along the minus strand of NW_011494852.1, from coordinate 8,300,810 downwards.
TCAAAGTCCCAAAATATCCCACTGGGATTCTACTAGGATTAATCTAAATTTGTATTTTGATTCTGATGCTTTGCCAAATCTCCATTTTTGATAGTAATGGTTTAGTCACTAAGTCATGTCTGACTCTTGCGACCCTATGGACTGTAGCCTGCAAGGCTCCTCTGTCCATGGGATTCTCCAGGCAAGTAGACCTGAGTGGATTGCCATGCCATTCTCCAGATCTTCCCGACCCAGGACCCAGGGATCTAACAGGTGTCTCTTATGTTTCCTGCATTGGCAGACGGATTCTTTACCATGAGCACCACCTGAAGCCCATTTTTGATATGTCCTAAGCAGCAGCAGAAGCAGATAAAAGATAGTGTGTTCATTTAGTCCTTGTACCACTGGTGGCATCTTGAACTTTTTTAAAACTAGGTTTTGCATATTTTTTGCTAAATTTATTCCTAAGAAACACGGGAGAAGATTGTGGCTATTGTTTGTAGGGCCTCTTTGTCAGCTCAGCTGTGGGCTGCCATAACAAAATGCCATAGACTGGGTGGCTTAAAAAAAATAAATTTATTTTCTCACAGGTCTGGAAGCCACAAGTCTGCAATCAGGGAGCCAGCATGGTCAGGTTCTGGTGAGGTCTCTTCGTGGTTTGCATGCGGCCACTATCTTGCTGTGGATTCGCATGCAGCCTGGGGACCGTGGTCTTACTTCTTCTTCTAAGAATGCTCTCCTCTCAGGGAGACCCCACCCTAATGAGCTAATTTAAACCTAATTACCTCCCAGATCCCTTCTCAAGATACCGCCGTGGGCATTAGGACTGCAACATATAAATTTTGGGAAGATAGGCTTCAGTCCAGAGCACTCTTCTAAAGGCATTTCAAATTGTTTTACTAAGTATATCAGAAATCCACTCACCTTTTGGGGTGTGTATGTCTGTCGTAATTGAACAAATTCCCTATATTACTTTTATACCTTATAATGTTTCATTTTATTCTCTTGGATTTTCCTAATAACTGATGTTAGCAGCTGTAAATGATGATATTTTGAGTTAATTGTTTCTTATGTTAAGGTCACATGTCATGTTTTCCCTAATATCAAGGACTAGCACTTCTGGAATCACATGAAGCAATAGCACTGATAGTGAGCAATCTTGTCCAAGTCCTAACTTTAAGGAGAATATTTTTATTTTCTCTATGAAGCTGAATGCTGGCTATTGCCTATTCCAGATATTTTATGGCTACTCTACCATATATTTTTCTCAACTGTAAATCAAACTAAGGAAATGTTTTTTTCTCCATATTTTACAGTAAATTCTTTTTAAATTTTTAACCAAGATATTACACTGAGTATTCTCAATAATCTTTTCAGCTCTTGTCAAGAGGATCAAATTGTCTTCCTCCTTTGATCACTTAAAAAATAGTCGCTGTCTCAGTGTTGAATCATTCTATGTTGTAGAAGTGGAACAAGAGAGGCTGGCAGGGTGAGCAGGTTACTTGCTCAAGGCCCGGTAGGAAGTCATGTTCTGCGGAGGTCAGGGCGGGGCTAGGCTGTAATAAATAATCTGAATATCTCAACAACTTAAAATTAAAAGGTTATTATTTTCCTGCTCATGCTACATGCCCATCCCTGACCATAACAGTCATGTAGAAATGGGGGCTAGTGGGGACTCTCTCCTGACATATGAAGAAACAGGGAAAAATGTATGACATGCATAAGTTTAGACCTCATTTCACCAGATAAAGGAAATCTCATCCAAGTTCAATGTGGCAGAGAAGTTTATGCACCAAGAGATGTACTGGGAATACTTAATGAATGAACAGTAATGAACTTGGCCACACACACAAGGCAGCTCTCTGGGCTCCTTTCCTTCCCATGAGACTGTGGGTCAACAAGATGCAGTTGAAACTCTTGCCCAACCCAGGAACATGCTGGTCCCTCTCTTGGATACTCCAGTGGACACAGCCTGTGCTGAAGTCGGTCAAGGATATTCAGGGTTCCACCTAGATGGACCCATTGGTGATAGTTGACCCCGTGTGGCAGGACGATGTGAGGAGTGGTCATGAGAGTCAGAAAAATGGGTGCAAATGTGGGCAGGGTGTTATTTAAAGTCTCTATCAAGCATGATGTGGGATGACTAGACAGTACCTCCATGGGTTGGGGTGTAGGGATTGAGTCTGGGAGGCTGACTCTGTTGCCTGCTGATGGTGGGCAGGACCAGGGTGCTGGGAGGAGGGTTGAAGTGACCAGAAGAGTGTGGACACTCAGAAGCTTAGAGCAAGCACCATGTATCCACTGGGTAGAAGTAGGTCAGTATTTGATCAGCCAAGTCCCCACCTACACCAGGGTAGGCCAGAGGTTTCAGCTCCCCTCTACCCCTCTCTGGGAAGGTCCTCTGGAGGAGGAAATGGCAACCCACGCCAGTACTTGCCCGGGTCCAGCCCTGGCTGATCCAGGGTATTCGAAGGAGAGACGGCATAGGCAACCTATTTATTTAAATATTTATCAAAGATATAAAGAGTAATAGTATGAGGATAGCTCAGTGAGGAAATTCAGTGGAGAAAAGAGGCTGAGTAGCTTGGTTTACGCGGGAGACCAATAAAACTTCAAGACAAGAAGTTTGCCCCACTTACGTAGGCCGCAGGCGTCCTTCCGTTCTCCCGAAGGAGAGGAGACACTGAGGCCTCCCTGGTCGGATCTTAGAAGCCCAGGCATAATTAGTAAGCATGGTGGGTTCCGCGCTCCAGATGGAGACTCAGCCAGAGTGAGAGAGAGCGCGACATGGGGAGACCAAGTTTCGGTGAACAAGGCCCGCACTTTATTTTCCAAAGTAGTTTTTATACCATAAGTTATGCATAGAGGATAATGGGGGAAGGGGTGGAGTCATGCAAGGACAGCAGTTCCTGGTTCTAATTGAAGCCAGGCTTTCAAACTTATCATATGCAAAAGTTCAGGTGATTTACATCATGGCCTGTTAACATTTTAAGAAACATATTTCTCTAAAGGTGATTATTCCAAAGTCAGGCACCAGCCTCCAAAAAAGCATTGGACAAAGCTGCGTTCCTATAGGGCAATGGTGAGGTGGGCTCAATCAAGAAAAGAATTAACTCAAGGGTCCAAAGTTACAAACATTGAGGCTACTACTTACATTTCTATACACCCATTATATCAATCAATACACTGCCAAGGACACAGTAGGTAAGGGGTATGGAGACTTAGCAGCTAACATTGGCCCAGTAAGTGAAAAACCCTTCACCAATACAATTTCTAATCAATCTTTTAACTACTCAAAAGAATCTGTGTTTAGACAGTTTAGAACATCTCCTGCCTCTCACAGTTGGGAGGCTCTGAACAATCACATGTGGCCGGAAAAACCTATTCAGGCAGGCTAGAGGATTTCCAAAGGAGTTTGTAGGTTCAAACACTGTCACACCCAGGAATTATTAACTGGAGCTGTAAGCTAACTCTTTTTTCAGAGAGGTAGTGGGGGACAGCCCCCCGTAAAGTCAGAGGTGTGGGTGAAAGCACAAAGCAGAAAGTAGGCAGACTCTGGTTTTGGGGGTAGATGCTCGAGAATTTCCAGGGAGACTCTTGAGGCTCGATCCCGCCTTTGCATATGCCGAGCCTCCTTCCTCAAGACCTTTGTCATGGGTGGAGCTCCTCGTGCTGGCTCCCTGCAGTGATAGAATTCCAGTTGAGCTATTCCAGATCCTGAAAGATGATGCTGTGGAAAGTGCTGCACTCAATATGCAATATGCACTCAATATGCAATATGCCGGCTCCCGGCAAGTACTCTTCCCTGGAAAATCCCATGGACGGAGGACCATGGGGTTGTGAAGAGTTGGACACAACTTAGCAACTAACCATCACCAACATAGAATTAGAAGTGCTTGACATGTAAATCTATGTAAATGAGCATGCAAATATCCTTAGATTTTCACGGTGGGCAACCAAGTGCTCTGTGGGGCTCTCCTCATTGACACTGTCTCCCTTACACCTGCAGGAAAATGCCTCTGTCTGGGTGAGAGTTTGGCCCGCTCCAGCCCTTCCTCATCTTTACCTCTTGCTGCAGAATTTCTCCTTGGGGTTTCCCAAGGCCCCTGTGAACACTGACCTTACACCAGGGGTGAATGGGCTGGGGAGACTGCCCCCTGTGTTCCAGGTCAGCTTTCTACCCTGCAGGGGAGGGGGAAGGCAGGAAGAGGCTCAGATCCCCTCTGAGTCCTTGTATGCAGCCCCTCCCTCTGTCCAGAATTAACATGTGCAGGCTCCTGACTCCTCCCTGCTCACTCTCTCCTGTGGAAAGTCCCTTCTGTGGTCTCCCCATCATCCAGCCTGCTGTAGTCACCCTCATCCCCAGATGGCCTGTGTTGTTGAGGATATTTCAGGGTCAAGAAATACCTACAATATATCAGTGTTACCACCCCGCTAGCACAGTCTGGATAACTGAAGCCCCAGAGGAGGACAAGATTTAGACCCAAGCTTACCCAGAGCAGCAGCAGCAGCACCAGGTTTGCTGCCTCCCTTCTTTGTCTCATTTACTCTGCTCACCCCTGCCCTCCTCCTCTCTCCTTAAACTGAAATGGCTAGTCCAGCCCTCAGTGCTGTTTTCCTGTGTGACTTCTAAATATCTCCCTCCCCTCTTTGATTTTATCCTTTAAAACCCATGAGACCAAAATAATGTTCTGTTCTCTCTGGCCAATGGCTATCTGTTCTCCCTTTGCTCTCTCTCTCTTTTAGATAAATTCACATATCTTAACATTAACCATAACAATTTTAAGGTGTACACCTCAATGGTATTTAGTACAATCATGTTGTGTAACCATCAATTTTATCTGTTCTGAAATATTTTCATCACCCCATAAAAACCTCCATGCCATTAACATGTCAGTCCCCAATTCTCTCCTCCAATTAACCCCTGACAACCATGACTATGCCTTTGGCTTTTATTTTTCAGATGAACTCATCAATTCTGGAAATTTAATATAAATGGCATTATACATGAAGTGATTGTTTCGGCTTTTTCATTTAGCTTAATGTTTTTAAGTTTCATTCACATTTTGGCAGGTATCAGTACTTCATTTCCTTCATGGCTGAATAGTATTGTGTTATGTGGAAAAACCACTTTTATGTATTCCTTCATCAGTGGACCAAATCAGTCAATCCTAAGGGAATGAAGTGAAAGTCACTCAGTCGTGTCTGACTCTTTGCGACCCCATGGACTATACAGTCCATGGAATTCTCCAGCCCATAATACTGGAGTGGGTAGCCTTTCCCTTCTCCAGGGGATCTTCCCAACACAGGGATTGAACCCAGGTCTCCTGCATTGCAGGGGTTTCTTTACTGGCTGAGCCACAAGGGAAGCCCAAGAATACTGGAATGGGTAGCCTATCCCTTCTCCAGCGGATCTTCCCGACCCAGGAATCAAACTGGGGTCTCCTGCATTGCAGGTGGATTCTTTACCAACTGAGCTATCATGGAAGCCCAATCCTAAGGGAAATCAACCCTGAAAATTCATTGGAAAGACTGATGCCGAAGCTCCAATACTTTGGCCACTTGATGTAAAGAGCCAACTCATTGGAAAAGACCCTGATGCTGGGAAAGATTGAGGGCAAGAGGAGAAGGGGGTGTAAGAGGATGAGGTGGTTAGATAGTATCATTAACTCAATGGACATGAGTTTGAACAAACTCCCAGAGATAATGAATGACAGGGAAACATGGTGTGGTGCAGTTCACGGGGTTGCAAAGATTCAGACATGACTTGGTGACTGAACAACAAATAGGTACTTTGTACTTTATTGCTGGAGGAGAGGTGTGCCCAAGTGCAAGCCCTGAGGTGAAGCATCCAGATCCCAGGTCGTCCTCATCTCCCCTGACCCATTCTAAACTGTTGTTCGTAAGGGGTCAGGGATTGACTGTCTCCTCTTCTGAAACTTCTTTCTGCTGGAGAGACCCTAGCCTTCCCTAGCTTATAGAATCCCTCACTGAATATTCTCAGACCTGTAGGGACCTGGACCACTCTGCTGGAATGGGCTGATTTCCTTGAGTAATCATAAGGTTTAGTTCCAACTATTGGAGCCTGGAAGACACAAACTTAACCTAACCTTTAAACAAACAGGGGCTGAAAAGAAGAACAACAATAGCCTTGAAGGGTCTAGAAAGGAAAGGAACCACATTAACGTTGGAAGGGCTTTCTTAACCGTTGACCAGATGGGGAGGCGATGTCACCCCTTTCAAGAAGCCACTCTGCTTTGGTATATATTTTTGTTAATCTCGAGATTCAAGTTTAATATGTTTCTCTATTTTTATAATGGAAGTTCTGGACCTATTGGTCCCAGATGTCTTTATTGGACCAAAAATTCTTAGTCATAGGTTGACCACAGTAGGGTAGATAACAGAGCATGAGACATATGTAGTAATATGAATTTGTATGACTGGAAAAGAAAAAGCGTTATAAGAAAATGAAAACCTGCTGCCAGCAAGTTTGTTAAACCTCATAGGATCCTGTAGAACAAAGTAGAGAATCAGTTTCTAATTTTCTCTCCTATATTAAATAACAGGATTGGTGGTTATTTGTCTGCTGAAGCCTAGCAGCTTGTTGTCAAATTTTCTCCATGTTTGTTTCCACTGATACCTGAGTCAGGAAGATCCCCTGGAGAAGGATACGGCAACCATTCCAGTATGCTTGCCTGGGAAATCCCATGGATAAGAGGAGCCTGGAAGGCTGCAGTCCATGGGGTCTCAAAGAGTTGGACATGACTCAGCAACTAAACACACGCGCGCGCGCACACACACACACACACACACACACACATACACACATCTTTAATGGTCATCAGGTCTGTGGCTGTTTTCTTTGCCTCCCGATCTGCCGTTTTTTGTTCCCCTGGGTAATTTGTGAATTTTCCTTTTGGTGTCCACAGCAGGGAATAACTACTACTAGTTTTGGCTTTTGAGCCCTTTCTATGAGCTGTAAAATCGCAGGTCCATATTTTACAGGGGAATTTTTTGCATATAAAAATCCTCTTTCTTTTCATATGGTAGCATGGGCATGTATAAGACAAGGAAGGCATATTTTGAGTCTCTGTATATATTTATAATCTTTCCTTCCCCTAAGGTTAAGGCTCAAGTTGGGGCTATTAGCTCAGCCCTTTGGGATGAAGTATTACTGATAAAGGTTTTGCTTTTACGAAGTATAAGGGTTCATAATAGCATGGCCTGCCCTCCCAATGGAGAAGGCAATGGCACCCCACTCCAGTATTCTTGCCTGGAAAATCCCATGGATGGAGGAGCCTGGTGGGCTGCAGTCCATGGGGTCGCTAAGAGTCGGACACGACTGAGCAACTTCACTTTCACTTTTCACTTTCATGCATTGGAGAAGGAAATGGCAACCCACTCCAGTGTTCTTGCCTGGAGAATCCCAGGGATGGCGGAGCCTGGTAGACTGCCCTCTATGGGGTCGCACAGAGTCGGACACGACTGAAGTGATTTAGCAGCAGCAGCAGCCCTCCCAACTCTATCTTTAAGGCAACTACTGACATAAGTAAACCATTCCTCCTCAGGTTTTTCTATGGCCTGGTCAGTAAGATCAGATCCATAGGCATAAACCTAGTCAAGGGTTTCAAGGCAGGAATGTCTTAGTTCTGGGGCCTGAGTAGGCGTTAGTGTTGCTGGGTTGAGGGTGTGGCAAGTTTTGAAGGTTACATCTGGGAAGTCAAGAAGTAAAGCGTGGTATTCAGTAAGGTGGCCTCCAGCTAACGAATGGTGGCCTTTAATTTCCAGAATCCCTTGTCCTCGATGAGGGGTCTGGACTTCCGGTGGCTGTCCACAGGTGGGCTTGTTTGCTTCTTCCACTAATAAAGCAGAGGCAGCTATCACCCAGATGCAGCCAGGCCACCCTCAGGCCATGGAATCCAGTTGTTTGGGAAAAATAGCCAATAGGCTTAGGAACTTCTAGCTTTCGTACAAGGACCCCCAGAGCAGTGCCCTGTTTTTCAGCTTCATACAAGATAAATGGCTTTTTAAATTGGGGAGTGCTATATCTTAAAAAAAAAAAATTCTCCTGGGGACTTCCCTAGTGGTCCAGTGGGTAAGACTCTGTGCTTCCACTTCAGGGCACAGGTTCAATCCATGGACAGGGAACTAACATCCCATACAAAATTTCCTCCCAGATTACAAAGCAACATGCTCCTCTTTTAAGGCAAAATAATAGAGACTTCCCTGGTGGTCCAGTGGTTTAGAATCCACCTGCCAATGAAGGAGACATGGGTTTGATCCCTATTCTGGGAAGATTCATATGCCTTGGGGCAAAGAAGGCAGTGTGCCACAACTATGGAGCCCTTGCGCTACAACTACTGAAGCCAAGTTCCTGGAACCCGTGCTGCACAACAAGAGAGGCCAGCACAGTGAGAAGCCTGAGCACCACAATCAGAGAGTAGCCCCAACTTCCCGCAACTAAAGAAAAGTTGGCGCACAGCATGCAAGACCCAGCATCACCAAAAATAAGTAAAGAAATAATAAAAATAAAGCAGAATGATAAAGCTTCTCTTTCTCAACTAACCTGGAAATACCTCTATGGTACATTAAGCTAAAAGGTAAACTTGAAAAAGTCTGACTGGCTGTTGTTCTCAACTGGGAGTGCGGGTCAGAGTCACACGAATGAATGTTGTAAATAAAAATTCCCATGACCTCCTAGTGGAGAGTCAGATCCAGAAAAGCTGGAAGGAGGTTCAGGTGAGTATTTGCACAAGGCCAACAATAGTTTCATTTTTCTCCTCTCACAGGGAATCAAAAGTCTGGAAGGAGATCTGCTAAACAGTTAATCATGGTTATGTCTAGAAGGACAGGTGAAGGAGGAATTTTACATCAGACTTTATACAATTTTGCATTCTTTTTTTGCAATTGCTGATGTTAGGTATTACATTTCTCTGTAAGCCAAACACAGAGATATGCTCTTAAATACATAAATTGTCTTAAATAGTCAGCAAATTTATCCTGTGTAACCATTATGTTATCAACATCTGACACAGCAAAGAAGATGCGAGAGGTGGAAAGAGACAGAGAGAGGGGCAGGGCAGAGGGTGGATGAGAAGGAGACACAGGGAGATGAGGAGAGGTGGAAAGGAGAGGAAGAGAGGCGGGCAGAGACCAACAAAAAGACATGAGGAGAGGGGGAAAGATGCCCAAAGAGAAAAATGTGACAATAAGAGATCAAAGGAGACACAGAAACAGTGAGTGAGGGGCTCAGAAACACAGAGGGAAACACAGACACAGGGAGACAGACACCGAGACAGAGAGATGGAGAGAGAGACAGAGGGAGACAGATCTCTTGTGAAGGTTCTGGGGGCCAGGAGGGCTGCCTTCCCTGTGACCTGCTAGCTCAGCCCCGGGAGGACCTTACAGCCCCTTCTTTCTCACAGCGGTTCAAGCTCTACTCTGGCTTCTTGAAGCACCTTCCTGGCGCTCACAGGCAAGTCTACAAAAACCTGCAGGAAGTCAACGCCTTCATCGACCATGGTGTGGAGAAGACCCATGAAACCCTGGACCCCAATGCGCCCCCCTACTTCCACCCTGCTCCTCCCAGACCTCATCGACTCCTGCCTGCTCTGCTTGGATACAATGGGATTCCGGAGAGGCAATGGGTGGTGGGAGGGGAGGAGAAAAAGACACGGGGTGAGAAGGGAGGAGAAAGGAGTAGAAGAATAGGGTGAGGGGAGATTCTGAAGGGGAAAAACATTAGCAAGTGGTGAAAAGAGCTACAGAGGCAGAAAGAAGCTGGGAGAGGAAGGGGGACAAATACACCAAAGAGATGGAGAGACGGATTGCAACCAAGCAAGGCTGAGGCAGGAGAGAGATGGTTGAGCATAGAGGAAGGAAAAAGGGCCAGACGACGTGAGACCCAGAAAGAGGTGGAGGGACCCAGAGACATGTATGTGCAGCAGGGCCCCAGTCTCTCCTGACATGAACCCTGTGCCTCTGGACCCAGGAGAAGTCCATCTTCAACAGCAAGTGCCATGAGCGCAACCTCATTGTCACTGCTCTGTTGCTCTTCTTCCCTGGCCCTGAGACCACCAGCACCACACTCCGCTATGGATTCCTGTTCATACTCACATACCTGCACGTTGCAGGTGGGCGGACTGGGGACAGCCACTTGGGGGAGGGGCGTTCTGACCCCTCTGGGGGCTGCAGAAATGGGTCTAGTGGTCTTCTGTGAACCAGAAAGGCAGTGTTCCCCTCTTATACCAGGAGCACTGTAGGGTTTCTTTCCCTCTTTGGCCGTACCCTATAGCAAGACAATCATATTTCCCCCACCAGGGATTGAACCCATGCCCCCTGCATTGGAAGCTCAAAGTCTTAACTACTGGACCACCAGGGAAGTCCTGGAGCACTGGAGGTTCTGAATGACTCCAAAACTAAGCCAGCCTAGTTGGTGGATGGATGAATGAAGAATCTCCCAATGTAGGGGTTTCCTTGGTGGTCCAGTGTTTAGGACTCAGTGCTTTTACTGTCTTGGCCCCAGGTTCAATCCCTGGCAGAGGAACTAAGATCCTGGAAGCAGAACAGCATGGCTAAAAAGAGAGAAAGAGAGAGAAGCTGTCAATGTCTTTTCCTCCATCACTTAAGGATAGACCCATCCATTTATCCATCTGTCTATTCTTTGATTCACCAATTAAACTAATTCATCATCTGATTCTTTCATCTATGATTCATCTAAGGACATACACTTCCATTCTTTATTTGGATAATTGATTCCTCTGTTGATCTTTTAAAATAATTATTCACTGAATGAATTGTCATCGATACATCGGTCCCTTTATTCATTCATTCATCCACATAGTTTTCTAAAACTAGGTAACCTACCCTAATCCTTCCATCATCCAGTTTTTCAATTCATCCTTCACCCAATCTATCTTTTGATTTATGTACTTAGTAATTGACTCCTTTATTCTCCCTTTGTTTATATATCTATTATTCAATCCATCTAACCACCCACTTATTCCTCTATTTATTCCTTTAAAACAATTCATTCACTTTATTCTTCCATAAATTTAACCATCCACCATTCATGTGGTTTACTGGCTAATCATGTTCATTTATTTATTTGTCTATGGATCATTTATTAATAAATGATTAATTGATCTTTGATAAGGAAATAATATATCCATTCATTAACATTCTTCTATTCATCAGCCTTTCCATTCATGAATTGACCCACTGCTTGATTGATTGATGTATTCATTTATTTTTTCCAGTTGTTTGTGGGTTAATTCACTGATCTGTTTTATTATTATATTCCTGAGGACCTAGCACATTGGCACATCTATAATACACTCACAATAAATATTAGTTCTTCTTAGAGGAGGAGTTTCTACAGGTTCATACCTTGAGTTCTCAGTCTGAAATTCTGAGCAAAACGTGGGTGCACATGTGTGTGCATGCTTGCCTGTGCATGTTGGGAGAGTATCCATAACATTCATTAGATACCAACAGGTGAGAAATTTACAATTGTTCCACTTCGCCTCCTGTTACAAGCTGGTTACTCAGAGGGGCGTCAATAATCTAACCATTTCCTATAGGTTTTTCTGGTTTCATTGGCCTGGAAATGAATGGGCTAATGTTCACAGAACACTGAACTGTGTTCCAACATAGAAAGCAGTGTTCCTGGAGAAATGTCTCTATAAACAAGTTTCACTCGTCCCACGCTTCTGTGCAGAGAGAATCCACAAGGAGATTGACCAGGTAATTGGCTCATATTGCCCTCCAGCCCTGGATGACAGAGCCCAAATGCCATACACAGACACAGTCATCCATGAAATTCAGAGATTTGCGGACCTCATCTCCATTGGCGTGTCCCACATGGATACTAAAGATGCTCATTTCTGAGGGTACATCCTCCTGAAGGTACAGCACCTTACTGGGCTCCCATATCTCCTTTGCGTGAGCCTCCTACAACAACTCTTCTGGTTGGATCACTCACTCTTGTTTCATTATGTCTGGGGGTGGGTTGGAGAGGGAACGGAAGTGTCTTTTAATCTTGTGACCCTCCCCTCAGGGCACAGCAGTCTATCCCATCCTGAGCTCTGCTCTCCATGATCCGGGTTACTTTGAAAAACCAGATGCCTTCAACCCTGACCACTTTCTGTTTGTTTGGGTTTGTTTCTTAAATTTTTGGGTCACTCTGTGGGGCATATGGGATCTTGGTTCCCTGACTAGGGATTGAAATGGCACTCCCTGCATTGGAAGTGTAGAGTCTTAACCGCCAACAAGGACCCCCTGACCACATTCAGGATGCCAATAAAAGTAGGCTGGACCTGCATTCCAGAGTACAGGTGCCATGGTCTCCTTGAGACAAACAGAGGTCTTAGTTCATGGGGCAGTTAGCTTACACCAGTTGCTTTACCTGTATTCACCCATCCCATCTTCACTCCAAGCCTAGAGGGGGCTAGAGAAGTGAAACCACATCCTAAAGCACATCTTGGGAAGCTAGACCTTGGGCAATTACTTTTAACCTCTTGATTGGTATGTTGCCATTTTCTCTTCCAGGGTATCTTCCAGACGCAAGGATCGAACCTGCGTCTCTTCTGCATTGGGCAGGCAAATTCTTCATCACTGAGCCACCTGGGAAGCTCCACACACATTGGTATCAAATATCTGTTGAGCTGAGCACTATGCTGATCCCAAATATTTTATTGGGGTTTGAAGGTAGTGCAGCAGGTAAGTCACATCGAAACACAGTTTTTGCCCCAGGAAATTTACAGTCCAGTAGGGAAGATGAGCATAATTCATGGTCACAAAATAACCTATAATTAAACGACTGCTTGCAATATGTTTAAAACTGCTTGGCTAAAGTACATGCTCAGAGGGCAACTCTTTTTTTTTTTTAACTTTTCATTTTTTAAATAATAATTTTCTTTCTTTCCTTTTTTTTTTTGGCCATGCTGGGTCTTCTGTTGATGCCCAAGCTTTTCTCCAGTTGCAGCGAGCAGGGGATAGCTGCAGTACTCGAGTTTCTCATCGTGGTGGCTTCTCTTGTTGCAGACTGCATGCTCTAAAGGTCTTCAGTAGTTGCAGCATGGTGGGCTCAGTAGCTGCGGCTCCTGGGCCATAGAGCACCGGCTCAGCAGTTGTGGTGCATGGGCTTCGTTGCTCCAAGGCATGTGGGATTGTCCCAGATCAAGGATGGAACCCATGTCTCCTGTGCTGGCAGGCAGATTCTTTACCAGTAAGCCACTAGGAAAGACCAAGGGCAACTCTTATTCAGATAATTAATCATAATTGTGGTAAGTGCGCTAAAGCTGGCTTTGGGAACATAAAATAGGAAGTACTGACTCCCCCTCGTGGATCGGTGAGGAAAAGCTTACCTGAAGCAGGGGCTTCTAAGCTATGACATCATGGGGGAGTATCAACCAGCCACTGGAAGGGGTGTTCCTTCAGAGGGAGAAGCAAGGGCAGAGCCTGCAGGTGGACACAGCATGGCCCATCTTAGAAAGTAGAACTCTGGAAGACCCGGTTACAGAAGTCGCATCCGACTCTTTGTGACCCCATGGACTATAGGCTACCAGTCTTCTCAGTCCGTCCATGAAATTTTCCAGGCAAGAATACTGTAGTGGGTTGTCATTTCCTTCTCCAGAAGATAGCAGTGAAGAGCTCAGCTGGGTGGGGCCTTGACATGGGGAGGAGTCTGGATTTGTCCTGCCTGCCAGGGATGGGCTGGAGGTGGGGAGGGGGAGCTGGAGGCGGGGTGGTGGGGATTATCGGGGGAAGTCAGGAGGATCTTGACCTGCTCTGGCTTCTCTCTCTCCCCATTCTCCACTCTTTGACCCCATCCAGAAAAAATCCCAATGCCCAGAGTCTTTCTCCTTGGGGAGAAAGGTAGACCCCAGCATCACTTCCCTAATCTTGAATCTCACAGGTGACTTCAGTGACCAGGGACTCCTAGCTCCTTGCAATGCAATGGCCTCTTCCCTCGTTTCATCTTCATGAGAATCAGGCGACACGTGGGGTCGGGGAGCTGAGGGTCAATTTCTCCATCCATGAGTCCTTTCTGAAGTTTAGAGAATGACAGAGATGTGGCAAATAAACAGACACAGACAGATAAGGACAAAGGAGTGAGGAACACAGAGAAAGACAGGAGAGATGATGGCAGAAAGAGACTGACAAATGATGGCAGAAAGAGAGTGAATATGAGATAATAAAAGAAAGTGGAGGGTGAAGTGAAGCAAAGTGAAAGTCGCTCAGTCGTATCTAACTCTTTGCAACCCCATGGACTGTGTAGTCCATGGAATTCTCCAGGCCAGAATACTGGAGTGGGTAGCCTTTCCCTTCTCCAGGGGATCTTTCCAACCGAGGGATCCAACCCAGGTCTCCTGCATTGGAGGCAGATTCTTTACCAGCTGAGCCACAAGGGAAGCCCAAGATGGAAGGTGGAGGAGGGATAAAAGGTAGAGAAACAGAGTAAGACAAAGAGAGGAAAAGAGAAAGTGATATAAGGAGCAATGAAGAAACACTGAAGGAGAGAAGAGGGAACTGTACAGGAATACTGAAAAATGAGAGCACTGCAGAGAGAATCAGACCCGTACAGACAGACAAAGGGAGTTAAACAAGATTGGCGAGGACAAGGAAGAGGAACAAGGAAGGGAACAAGAGAAGACAGATAGAGAAACAGTGCCTGGCAGAAAGTATAGCCATATAAAAATACTGAGGAGATGGCCATCGGCAGAGAGAAAGAGCCAAAGGGTGTCCAGTTGCAAAGCCCCAGGGATGGGGAGGACTGATTAGGAGGAAGCAGAAGTCAGGCTGTTTTGGAAAAGCCTGGTTGCAGAACCAGTTACTGGAGGTGAACCAGCTGGGAGCTCCATTCCAAATATTCGTGAGCTTATGTATCCTAACCTGTAAAAGTGCCTAGAAGATGTGGGTTAAGTGTTACTCGAAAAATTTTGACAAACACTAACTTCTTTATCTTCATAATAGCCCTACAAAATAGGTGCTGTTCTTCGCACATTAGACATGACAGGCATCAAAAATGTCAAGTCAGAAATATGAACCTGCCTATATGTGGAGGATTCTCAGGTGGCACAGTGGTAAAGAATCAGCCTGCAAATGCAGAAGATGCAAGGGATGCAGGTTTATCCCTGGGTTGGGAAGATACCCTGGAGTAGAAAATGCAACCTGCCATTTTCTTTTTTTTTTAAATTTATTTATTTATTTTAATTGGAGGCTAATTTCTTTACAATATTGTAGTGGTTTTTGCCGTACATTGACATGAATCAGCCATGGGTGTACCTGTGCTCCCCATTCTGAACGCCCCTCCCACCTCCCTCCCCATCCCATCCCTCTGGGTCATCCCAGTGCACCAGCCCTGAGCACCCTGTCTCATGCATCGAACCTGGACTGATGATCTGTTTCACATATGGTAATATACATGTTTCAATGCTATTCTCTCAAATCATCCCACCCTCGCCTTCTCCCACAGAGTCCAAAAGTCTGTTCTTTACATCTGTGTCTCTTTTGTTGTCTCACATATAGGGTCATTGTTACCATCTTTCTAAATTCCATATATATGCGTTAATACTCTGTATTGGTGTTTTTCTTTCTGACTTACTTCACTCTGTATAATAGGCTCCAGTTTCATCTACCTGATTAGAACTGATTCAAATGCATTCTTTTTAATAACTGAGTGATATTCCATTGTGTATATGTACCACAGCTTTCTTATCCATTCATCTTCCGATGGACATTTAGGTTGCTTCCATGTCCTGGCTATTATAAACAGTGCTGCGATGAACATCGGGGTACACATGTCTCTTTCAAGTCTGGTTTCCTCGCTGTGTATGCCCAGCAGTGGGATTGCTGGGTCATATGGCAGTTCTATTTCCAGTTTTTTAAGGAATCTCCACACTGTTCTCCATAGTTGCTGTACTAGTTTGCATTCCCACCAACAGTGTAAGAGGGTTCCCTTTTCTCCACACCCTCTCCAGCATTTATTGTTTGTAGATTTTTGGATAGCAGCTATTCTGAGTGGTGTGAGATGGTACCTTATTGTGGTTTTGATTTGCATTTTTCTGGTGCTGGAGAAGACTCTTGAGAGTCCCTTGGACTGCAAGGAGATACAACCAGTCCATTCTGAAGGAGATCAGCCCTGGGTGTTCTTTGGAAGGAATGATGCTAAAGCTGAAACTCCAATACTTTGGCCACCTCATGAGAAGAGTTGACTCATTGGAAA
>NW_011494852.1:8265864-8284503 GCF_000754665.1 Bison bison bison | reverse complement strand
TTCTGGTGCTGGAGAAGCCTCTTGAGAGTCCCTTGGACTGCAAGGAGATACAACCAGTCCATTCTGAAGGAGATCAGCCCTGGGTGTTCTTTGGAAGGAATGATGCTAAAGCTGAAACTGCAGTACTTTGGCCACCTCATGCAAAGAGTTGACTCATTGGAAAAGACTGTGATGCTGGGAGGGATTGGGGGCAGGAGGAGAAGGGGATGACAGAGGATGAGATGGCTGGATGGCTTCACCGACTCGATGGACATGAGTTTGAGTGAACTCCAGGAGTTGGTGATGGACAGAGAGGCCTGGTGTGCTACAATTCATGGGGTTGCAAAGAGTCAGACACGACTGAGTGACTGAACTGAACTGAACTGATAATGAGTGATGTTGAGGATCTTTTCATGTGTTTGTTAGCCATCTGTATGTCTTCCTTGGAGAAATGTCTATTTAGTTCTTTGGCCCATTTTTTGATTGGGTCGTTTATTTTTGTGGAATTGAGCTACACGAGCTGCTTGTATATTTTTGAGATTAATTCTTTGTCCGTTGCTTCATTTGTTATTATTTTCTCCCATTGTGAAGGCTGTCTTTTCACCTTGCTTATAGTTTCCTTCGTTGTGCAAAAGCTTTTAAGTTTAATTAGGTCCCATTTGTTTATTTTTGCTTTTATTTCCATTACTCTGGGAGGTGGGTCATAGAGGACCTTGCTGCGATTTATGTCAGAGAGTGTTTTGCCTATGTTTTCCTCTAGGAGTTTTATAGTTTCTGGTCTTACTGTAAAGAAACTGGTCTTTCTGGTCTGATCTGTTTAGATCTTTAATCCACTATGAGTTTATTTTTGTGTATGGTGTTAGAAAATGTTCTAGTTTCATTCTTTTACAAGTGGTTGACCAGTTTTCCCAGCACCACTTGTTAAAGAGATTGTCTTTTCTCCATTGTATATTCTTGCCTCCTTTGTCAAAGATAAGATGTCCATGGGTGCGTGGATTTATCTCTGGGCTTTCTATTTTGTTCCACTGATCTCTATTTCTGTCTTTGTGCCAGTACCATACTGTCTTGATGACTGTAGCTTTGTAGTATATTCTGAAGTTAGGCAGCAACCTGCCACTTTCTAATGATATTCATGCCTGGAAATGAAATGGTATTCATACTTGGAAAATCCCATGGAGAGAGGAGCTTAGTGGGCTACAGTCCATGGGGCTGTGAAGAGTTGGACATGACAGAGTGCACACACACACCTATGTGCAGGCAGATGCGTGTGCATGCGCATGCACACATACACACACACAAGCAGCAATATCTTCTTATATTCTGTGGGGCCACAGAACTCTTCAAAAATTGAACAGAAGTTACAAACTCTGTTACAAATAAGCAAGGTGCATCACCCAATGACTTGCAACTGCTTTCAAAGGATTTGGTAGTCTTCTACCAGTCTACTGTAACTGCGAGTTAAAGGCTAATCCCATACAAATCTATTGCAATGGACAGAGGTGTCTGGGTTTTGGGATGTGACAGGGCAAAGAATGTGCATGCATCCTGTGTCCACATTGTGAACTTCTGTTCTGTGCTAGTGAAGGCATTGCTTGCACAGATTTATTCCTCTTCTTCACCATCACCCTCCAGAACTTCTCCATGGCCAGTCCCATGATCTCTGAGGACATCAACCAGACTCTCCAGGAGAGTGGAGTGGGCAAAGTGTCCTCAGTCTACCAGATCCAGTTCCTGCCCCGTCAAAGAGGCTGAAGGAAGGTGATCAAGGATACCAGGGTCATGTGTGTCCCCACCTCTGCAGAGAGTGGCCGCTGGACTCTCTCCCTGTCTTCCTGCCTCTGAGGAGACTGTGCTGTGATTCAGCATCCCTCCCCTCCATGGATGACACCTCCGTGGTGAAATCCCATCTACGTCTCACCTCCTTCTGTCTTTCTGCAACTTGGCTCAGGATCTCTCTGTACTTCTGTCTCCAAGGCTACAGTTCACCCTGAGTGACTTCTCCCCTCTTGAGAATAGCCACAGCCTCCCTTTCTCAACTCTTGGGCTCCATGATCTGTGCATCCATGAGCTCGCTTGAGTCCTTTCAGTAGCCCCATTCAGTGGGTAAAGTGATCATGCCCATCATATAGATGAGTAAACAGATGCTAGTAAACTGGTAAACTAGCCAGAGGTCATCTGGCTAGTAAGTGGAGATGCGAGATTCACACTCTGGGTCCCTGGCTGTTGAACTCAAACTCTTCACACAACTCCTTTCTGTGCCCAAGATAGAGTTTAAAATGAAGATGAAGTTCACTTCTGGTAACAAACCAGTTTAAAGTGCATAATGAAGTGGCATTTAGTTCATTCACAATCCTGGCCATCACCAGCCCTATCTAGTTCCAAACACTTTCATCACCCAGAAGAAGACTCAGTACCCATTAGTAGTCAATCCCCAGTTACGCTTGCACTTAGCCCCTGCCAACACCAAATGCTTGCTATCTCCATGGATTTGCTATTCTGCACATTTCATATAAGTAGATCATAAAATGTTTGGTCTTTCATGTCTGGCTTCTTTCACTTAGTGTGGTGTTTTTGCGGTACACTGACACTGTAGACCATAGGTGTACACAGAGTGGACCCCCCACTTATTCATCTTCCTGCTTCTCCCACCTCCTTCCATCCATCAAGGCCCCATCAGCCCATGCCCCCTGAGCTGTGTAGCTCTATATAGGGATCTTGAGTCCCTGTCAGTTCAGTTCAGTCGCTCAAACTCATATCCATTGAATCAGTGATGCCATCCAGCCATCTCATCCTCTATTGTCCCCTTCTCCTCCTGCCTTCAATCTTTCTTATCATCAGGGTCTTTTCCAATGAGTTAGTTCTTCGCATCAGGTGGCCAAAGTATTGGAGCTTCAGCTTCAGCATCAGTCCTTCCAATGAATATTCAGGACTGATTTCCTTTAGGATTGACTGGTTTGACCTCCTTGCCTATATTTCCCTCCTAATGCCC
Organism: Bison bison bison; assembly: GCF_000754665.1. Taxonomy (NCBI): domain Eukaryota; kingdom Metazoa; phylum Chordata; class Mammalia; order Artiodactyla; family Bovidae; genus Bison; species Bison bison. The sequence goes on along the minus strand of NW_011494852.1, from coordinate 8,281,535 downwards.
TGCCACCCAAATAATCTGAAGCCTGACATCCCTGGGGCAGGTGATGATCCCTGCCAGCTTAGTTGTGAACCGTTTATTGTCAGGTCACTAAAGAGCCTCAAAAAAGTGAGAATTCTCTTTCACACCTCCATGCCTGTTCCTTGAGGGAAAACCTGTTGTCTTGGTCATCACTATACTCTCAGGACCTAGAGTAGTGTGTATCAGATGACAGGCATCTAAAATATTTGCTGAGTGGGCTTCCATGGTGATCCAGTGGTTAAGATTCTATGCTTCCACTCTAAGGGACTGGGTTACACCCCTGGCTGGGGAAAATCCCACATGCCGTGATGTGTGGCAAAATAACATAAGATAAAATAAAATTTTCCATGGGGAAAAATGAATGAGTCAAGAAACCCATTGGGGCTTCCCTGGTCCCTCAGTGGTAAAAGAATCTGCCTCCCAATGCAGGAGACGTGGGTTCGATCCCTGGTCCAAGGAGATCCCACAATCTCCTTGGTGGAGCAATAAGCCTGTGCACCACAGCTACTGAGCCTGCGTTCTAGAGCCCAGGAGCTGCGGCTACTGAACCCACGTATCACTGCTACTGAAGCCTGCATGCCTCAAACCCAAGTTCCCCAATAAGAGAGGACACTGCAGTGAGAAGACCCTTGAACTGCCACCTCTGCCCCCCAACCCTTGCTCCTGCTCGCTGCAACTAGAGAAAAGAAGTGCAGTAACGGATCCAGCACAGTCAAAAATAAATAAATAAATAAAATTATATATATATTAAAAAATACAACCCTCCAAACCCAGACCACACAGAGTTAGGTCTCCCATCAGACCCTACCTCCTCCTCCACACCTCACTCTTCACAGATGCCCATCCTCAGCGGGCACAGGACACCCCACTTCTGCTGGCCAGCTAACCTCCATCCCTCATGATGCAATGCCACAAGCCCATAAAACTGTCTGAGAGCTGCCCTTGTGGTGCCACCACACTGTACCCAGCCTCCACATGTTCTTGGAGCTGACACTGCCTCCCACCATCTTGGGGGATGTGCTCTCTGTTCAAGGGCATCACCCACCAAGACACTTCCAGCCTGTTAGGGGCCCGTGGGGAGCTGGCTTAGGATCTGCTGAGATGATAAACTTCATGGCCTCTGCAGCTCCTGCAAACTTTGGGCTCCCTCTTGTCTCTGGAGAGTTAGCAGGACCTCTGCCAAGGTAGGATCCTGGCACACCTTCCCCACCCATAGGGCAAAATAACAAACAGTGGAGCAGACTACCTTTAAGAGAGACAGCAGGATCGAAGGCAGGCACGGACCATGGCTCTCTCCACCATCCTGCTCCTCATTCTCTTCATTGGCCTCCTGCTCCTCTGGGGCCGCCCTGCCTCCCAGGGCCACCTCCCCCCTGGACCCTGACCTCTGCCCTTCCCGGGAAACGTCTTGCAAATGGATCAGAAGGGCCTCCTCAAGTCATTGCAGATGGTAGATGGAAAGGGCAGGTGGGGATGGGGGGAAAAGGAGGTGGGTGGATGGAAAACAGCTGAGGAAGCAAGGGACCTGGGGGTCAAGTTCGGGTGTGACTTCCCAGGCCCCCTTGGGGACTGTCTTCTTCCAGCCATGATCTGGCCCTAGATACACGATAGAGAAGCCACCAGAATTCTTATGAGAAGGAGTGAAGACAAGGTTGGGTGGAGAGAGAAATTAAAAAAAATTTTTCTTTAATTATTTATTTTTGTTTGGAGGATAACTGGTTTACAGTATTGTACTGGTTTTATTTTACAAATTTATTGGAGTATAATTGATTTACAGTGTTGCATTAGTCAGGTGTACAGAAAAGTGATCCAGTTTATATATATATATATATATATCATATATTTATTCTTTTTCAGATTCTTTATCCATATAGGTTATTACAGAATACTGAGTCGAGTTCCCTGTATTATACAAGTAGGTCTTTGTTGGTGATCTACTTTGTATATAGTAGTGTGTATGAAAGTATTTTTTAGTGTGTGTATATTAATCCCAAGCTCCTAATTTATCCTATCCCACCATCCATGTTTCCTCTTCAGTAACCATAAATTTGTTTTCTATATCTGTGACTCTGTTACTGTTTGTAAATAAGTTCATCTGTATGATTTGTTAAAAAAATGAGATTCTATAGAGTGCTATTATACATTTGTCTTACTGTATCTAACTTCACTTACTATGATAATCTCTAGGTTCAACCATGTTGTTGCAAATGGCATTATTTCTTTTTTTTTTTAATGGCTGGGTAATATTCCTCTGTATATAAGTAACATATCTTCTTTACCAATCCTCCGTCAATACACATTTAGGTTACTTCCCCGTCTTGGCTATTGCAAATATTGCTACAATCACATTGGGGTGCATGTATCTTGTTCTTTTTTTTAAAAAAAAAAAAGACTTTTAATATAGTCCCCAGTACAGTTTAATAATACATGCCAAATGAGTGTTCAAAAGTAGTCACAATAAAGATTGACGATAATAATTATCAATACTTTGAATGGTCTGGTGGAAGAACTCATCCTTAATGCCTCTTGTGCAGTATTTTGTAATTAATTTTTATTGAAGTATAATTGATTTACAATGTTGTGTTAGTTTCTGCTGTACAGCAAAATGAATCACTTATGTGTACACATATATCCACTCTTTTTAAGATTTTTTTCCAAATAGGTTAGGTTATTATGGAGTATTGAGTCGAGATCCCCGTGCTCTACAGTAGTTTCTTATTAGTTATCTATTGTTGGGGGCCAGCGTGAGGCACTCCGCCCGTGGCAAAGGTCATGAGGAAGGAGGCTCGACATACGCAAAGGCGGGATCGAGCCTCAGGAGTCCCCCTGGAAATTCTCGAGCATCTACCCCCATAACCAGAGCCTGCCTACTTTACTACTTTGTGCTCTCGCCTACACCTCTGACTTTACGGGGGGCTGTCCCTCACCACCTCTTTCGGAGAAGGAGTTAACTTAGAGCTCCAGTTAATAATAATTCCTGGGCGTGACAGGAGTGTTTCAACCTACAAACTCCTCTGAAGGTTCTCTAGCCTGCCTCACAGGCTTGTCCAGCCACATGTGATTGCTCACAGCCTCCCAACCGTGAGAGGCATGAGATGCTTTAAACCTTCTAAAAACAGGTTCCTTAGAAAAGTTAGAAAACCATTAGTATAAGTATAGTGGGCTGATTAGAGATTGTATTGGTGAAGGGTTTTTCATTTGTTGAGCCAATGTTTACTGCTAAGTCTCCACATCCCCTGCCCTTATACACATTAATGAATATATAGAAGAAATAAGTATTAACCTTTGATATTAATCACGTTATACCTTAGGCTAAGCAAATTCTTTCCTTAGTTAAAACCCACTACACCCTCACCCTATAGGAATGTAACTTTATCTGGTACCTTTGGAAGGTGGCGTCTGTTTTAAGAATAATCACCCTTGGAGAAATAAGTGTTCTGGTTGACTGACTGCTGTCACAAGGAGAGGGTCATAAATTGTCAGCAGGCCCCCTGGCCAGAAGATGATGTCACACCCCTAAGACCTCTGTGTACAATTGTATGAAGCACCTGACTTTAATAAAAGTCAGGACTGCTGTCCCCGCGTGACTTTTGTATAACACCTCAGTGTATAAAAACAGACCCTGGAAAATAAAGAGTTGGGATCAGTTCCTCGAAAGACTGGTCTCCCCATGTCGCTCTCTCTCTCAAACTCTGGCTGAGTCTCCATCTGGAGCGTGGAACCCGCCATGCTTACTAATTATGCCTGGGCTTCTAAGATCCGACCGGGGAGGCCTCAGTGTCTCCTCTCCTTGGGGAGAGTGGAAGGACGCCTGCGGCCTACGTAAGTGGTGCAAACTTCTTGTCTTGAAGTTTTATTGGTCTCCCGCGTAAACCAAGCTACTCAGCCTCTTTTCTCCACTGAATTTTCATACTGAGCTATCCTCATTCTATTACTCTTTATATCTCTAATTAATATCTAATTGAAGCTATTGTATCCTGATCCTCGCTGACGCCGTCTCCCCTTTGAATACCCTGGATCAGCCGGGGCTGGACCCCAGCAATCTATTTTTATACTAATGTGTATATGTTATATTTTATTGAGGTATAGTGGACTTACAATGTTTCAGGTGCACAGCAAAGTGATTCAGTTATACAGATACACATATACTGCTTTTGAAATTATTTTTCATCATTGGTTATTACAAAATATTGACTATAGTTCCCTATGCTATACAGTAAACTTTTGTTGCTTCTTGCGATCTATTTTTTAATTAGAAATCTAGCATTCTATTCATATTAAGTCAAACAAGTAGAATCAAAATGCCATAATTTTTAACTTAGGCAAAAAGTCACAAGTTTTCAAAAATAAATATAGTATACATATTATACAGATATACATACACATACAAAAGCTTTTCTACTACACTTGATAAGCTTTGAGAAAAAAGATAAAAAAGCAGATGGAGAAATTGAAGAACATAAACGAAATGAAATGGGGGCACTGGATATGAAATAGAAAAAGTGAAACAAATTAGATAAAAGTAGATCATCATATAGTCCAGTTGTTTTTAAACATGACTGCTCATTAGAAGCATATCTAGAGTGGTGTGTATATGTTAATCCTAGTCTCAATTTATCCCTCCCACCTGTTATTCCTTGGTAAACATATGTTTGTTTTGTTCTGTAACTCTATTTTTGTTTTTCAATTTTAGGAGTACATCAAGGCTGTATATTGTCACCCTGCTTATTTAACTTATATGCAGAGTACATTATGAGAAACGCTGGACTGGAAGAAGTACACGCTGGAATCAAGATTTCCGGGAGAAATATCAATAACCTCAGATATGCAGATGACACCACCCTTATGGCAGAAAGGGTGGCCAAAGTATTGGAGGCCAAAGTATTGGAGTTTCAGCTTTAGCATCAGTCTTTCCAATGAACACCGGGACTGATCTCCTTTAGAATGGACTGGTTGGATCTCCTTGCAGTCCAAGGGACTCTCAAGAGTCTTCTCCAACACCACAGTTCAAAAGCATCAAGTCTTCTTTATACCCTTGGGGGTATAAATTTGGGGAAGACACATTTCAGTACAGAGCACTCTTCTAATGTATTTTAAATTGTTTTAATATGTATATCAGAAATCCACTGAAGTTTTGGGGTACATATTTCTGTCTTAACTGAACAAATTCCTTATATTATGTTTATGATTAACAGTTTTTCATTTATTCTCTTTTCTTTTCCTAATAAATGGTGTTAACATCTGTAAATGATGATATTTTGACTTAAATGTTTCTTAGGCTAAAGTCACATGTCATGCTTTCCTAACACTTCTGGATCATGTGAAGAAATAGTACTGATAGTGAGCAATCTCCTCTAATTCCTAACTTTAAGGAGAATGTTTTTATTTTCTCTATTAAGTTTAATGCTGGCTATGATGTATTCTAAATATTTTACAGCTATTCTACCATATGTTTTTATCAATTGTAAATCAAATTAAGGAAATACCTTGTTTCTATTTTACAAGTTCTTCCTTGTAAAATTTTTTTACCAGGATGTTATACTGAGTATTAACAATGATTTTCTTAGCTCCTATCAAATGATCAAATTATATTTTCCTTTGACCACTTAAATAAATAGTCAATGTCTTCATGTTGAATCATTCTCTTTCTTGTAGAACTGGAACAAGAGAGACCTCAGGGGACAGGGGACTGGCTTAAAGCCCTGTAGGAAGCCATGGTCTACGGAGGTCAGGGCAGGGCTAAGGTGTGATAAATACTCTGAACATCTCAGTGACTTAATATCAAAAGGTTATTTTCCTGCACATGCAGCATGCTCATCCCAGGCCATGAGAGTCTTGTAGAATGGGAGCTAATGAAGGCTCTATCTTACATATTAGACACAGAAAACAGCATGACATGCAAAACTGAGCCCTCACTTCACTGGACAAAGCAAATACCATCCAAATTCAATGTGGCAGAGATGTTTATGCACTCAGAGATGAGCTATGAATACTAATGAGCAGTAATTAACTTTGCCACACACATGCACAAGGCAACTCTTTGGGCTCCCTTCCTTCCCATGAGACTGTGGGTCAACAGGATGCAGTCGAAATTTTAGCCCAGCCCAAGGACACATTGCTCTCACCCTTGGTTACTCCGGTGGACATAGCCTGTGCTGAAGTCAACTGAGATACTAAGGGCTCCTCCTGCACGGATGCTTTTGTGGAAGTTGAACCCATCTTATAGGGAGATATGAGAGGTGGTTTTGACAGTCAGAACTGTGGCAGATTCATGTCAATGTATGGCAAAACCACTACAATATTGTAAAGTAATTAGCCTCCAATTAAAATAAATCAATTTATTAAAAAAAGAAAGAAAAATGGGGGCAAGAGTGGATGTGGTCCTAGTCAAAGTTTTTAAAGCATGATGTGGGCATGAGCAGTCACACTCTCCACAGGTTGGGGTGTGGGCATGGGTCTGGGAGGCTTATTTGGTTGATTGCTGATTGTGGGCAGGACCAGGGGGCTGAGAGGAGGGTCAAGGTGACCAGAAGAGTGTGGACACTCAGAAACTTAGAGCAAGGCTGTGCATCCACTGATCAGAAGTAGGTCACCAGGACAGACCAGAGGTTTCATCTCTCCTCTACCTCTCTCCCATTGTCCTCATACCCAGGGCATGCTGCCACAGATTTCTCCATTGTTTTCCCATATTCTCATAAATTGGCTTAGTTGAGATTATAGTTAACACATAAAGGCACATGAGAACTCCAGACGGGAAAAAACTAGGTTCCAGGAGGAATAGAGGAGGGCACCATATGAGATAGGCTGAGAAGAGGAAGGACTTAGAACATATAGATACCCCTCCAGCACGGAGGCAAACACACACACACAGAGGTTTGTTAGTACTGAGAACAAGAACAGGATCAGAAGTACCTCACCTGTTATGCTATGCTATGCTAAGTCACTTCAGTCGTGTCCGACTCTGTGTGACCCCATAGACGGTAGCCTACCAGGCTCCCCCGTCCCTGGGATTCTCCAGGCAAGAACACTAGAGTGGGTTGCCATTTCCTTCTCCAATGCATGAAAGTGAAAAGTGAAAGTGAAGTCGCTCAGTCGTGTCTGACTCTTAGCGACCCCATGGACTGCAGCCTACCAGGTTCCTCCATCCATGGGATTTTCCAGGCAAGAGTACTGGGGTGGGGTGCCATTGTGGGGGTGGAGCAACCAAGTACTCTGCAGGACTCCACCCACTGACTCTCCCTCCCTTACACCGTCAGGAAATTGTTGGGGTGGAGCAACCAAGTGCTCTGCAGGACTCCGCCCACTGACTCTCCCTACACTACACCTCTCCCTCCCTCCCGCTCAGAGCTCTTCCTCTGCTTGACCGTCTCTTCTGTAGAACTTCTCCTTGGATTCTCCCAAGACCCCAGAAGACAACGATCTCATGCTGTGAGCAAATGTGGCAGGGAGGCCACCCCCTGTGTTCCAGGTCTGCTTCCTGACCTGCAGGGGAGGGGGATGGTGAGAAGCGGAGCAGTTGCCCTCCGAGTCCTTCCATCCAGCCCCTGCCTCTGTCCAAAATTAACATGTGCAGGTTCCTGACTCCTCTCTGCTCCCTCTCTTGGTGGAAGTCTTTTCTCTGGTCTCTCCTTCATCCGGCCTGCTATAGTCACCACTCATCCCCAGATGGCCCGCTCTGTTGACTGACAATATTTCAGGGTCAAGAAATATCTTCAAAAACTTAGTGTTACCACTACCCCTGGGCTTCCCAGGTGGCACAAGTGGTAAAGAACCCACCTGCCAAGGCAGAAGACATAAAATACTAAGTTTGATCCCTGGGTTGAGAAGATCCCCTGAAGGAAGTCATGGCATTCCATGGCAGTATTCTTGCCTGGAGAATCCCATGGACAGAGGAGCCTGGTGGGCTACATTATTTAGGGTTGCAAAGAGTTTGACATGCTGAAGCAACTCAGCATGCAAGCACTACCACCCCTAACACAGTTAGGGTAACTGAGGCACCAAAGGAGGGCAAGATTTAGATCCAAGCTTACTGGAGAAGGAAATGGCAACCCACTACAGTACTCTTGCCGGGAGAATCCCATGGACAGAGGGGCTTGGTACGCTATAGTCCATGGGGCCGCAAAGAGTCAGACACGACTGAACTACTTCACTTTACCCAGAACAGCAGCATCAGCACCAGGTCCTGTGCTTCCCTCCCTTGTCTCCTTCTACTCTGCACATCCATGCCCTTCTCCTCCCTCCTTGAATTGAATTGTCTTATTCAGCCCTCAACTGCTGTGCTACGTGACTTAATACTTCCGTTATTTCTCTGACTTGACACATGACAACCAGTGAACCATTGTCTTTATGGACAATGGTTATGTCTGCTGCCTTGTTTCCCTGTCTCTTATTTAGGTAAAATACACATATTGTAAAATTAACCATAAGCATTTTAAGGTGTCCATTTCCATGGCATTTTGTACAATCATAATGTTGTGTAACCATCAATTTTATCTATTCCAAACTGTTTTCATAACCTCTTAAAAAAACTCCATCCCACACATCAATATAAACTAGCCATCACAATAAAGTAATTATCTTCCAGTTAAAATAAATAAATAATTTTTTCAAAAAACTCCGTCCCATTAAGATGTCAGGTCCTGATTCTTTTTTCCCATAGGCCCCTGACAACCATCAGAATGCTTTTTTTTTTTTTGGGGGGGTATGAATTTACTTATTCTGGAAATTTCATATAAATGGCATTATACAATAAGTGACTATCTCTGGCTCTTTCATTTACCATAATGTTTTCAAGGTTCATCCACATTGTAGCAGATATTAGTATGTCATTTGTTTAATGGCTGACTAGTATTCCATTGTGTGGAAATACATTTTGTGTCTTCTTTCATCAGTTAATTGACATGTTGATTGTTCCACCTTTTGTCTACTGTGGAGCGGTATGTCCATATGCAAGCGTTGTAGCACTGCAGTGAAGGGGCCCAGGTTCCACATCTGTTTCATTTCCTTACTGAAACACTTTCTACCCTTACTCTTTTTTTTAACTTTTTACTTTGTATTGAGGTATCCCTGGTGACTCACAAGATGAGGAATCTTCCTGCAGTGTGGGAGACCCAAGTTCAATACCTGAGTTGGGAAGATCCCCTGGAGAAGGGAATGGCCACTCACTCCAGTATTCTTGCCTGGAGAATTCCACGGGCAGAGGAGCCTGGAGGGCTACAGTCCACAGAGTTGCAAAGAGTCGGACATGACTGAGTGACTAACACTTACAATTTCACATAGCCAATTAACAAACAAGATTGTGATTGTTTCAAGTGAACAGTGAAGTGATTCAGCCATATGTGTACATGTATCCATTCTCCTCCAAATTTCTGTGCCATCCAGGCTGCCACATAACATTGAGCAGGGTTCCTTGTGCTATACAGCAGGTCCTTGTTGGTTATCCATTTTAAGTATAGCAGTGTGTACTCATCGGTCCCAAACTCCCTAAATATCCCTTCCCTGCATCCTCCTCCTCAACCATAAATTTGTTCTCTAAGTCTGTGAGTCTCTTTTTGTTTTGTAAGTTCATTTGTATCATTTCTTTTTAGACTCCACGTATGAGGGGTGTCATCTGATATTTCTCCTTCTCTGACTAACTCCAGTCAGTATGACAATCTCTAGATCTACCCATGTTGCTGCAAATGGCATTATTTCATTCTTTTTAAAGGCTAAGTAATATTCTATTGTATATATATACCATATATTTCTGGGGTTTTATCTTGTTCATTCATCTGAGGCATAATCCTCTGCCTTTTCATTTTGTTTAGTTTTCTGTGATTGTGGTTTTCATTATCATTAAGTCCCTAGTCTTGAATTGTACCAATGACTTCACTGACCCAGGAACCCTAGCTCTGCCCAGTGCAGTGGCCTCCTCCTTCAATTTATCTTCAGCTGGGGGCACATGTGGGTTGATGCATGAGAGTCAGTTTATCCATTCAACAGTTCTCTTCTAAGCTTAGAGAGAGGCAAAGATGTAGCAAGTAAAGAGAGAGACAGACAGATAAGGATATAGTGAGAGAAAGACAGAGAGACAAGACAGAGACAGAGAAAGACAGGAGAAATACTGGCAGAAAGATTGAGAGAGATGTGAGGTAACCCAAGTAGATGGAGGAGAAGGATGAAGAGGAAGAGGAGGAAGAAGAAGGAGAGAAACAGGGTAAGATAGAGAGAGGAAAAGAGAGATTGACATAAATAGCAAAGAAGAAACACTGAAGCAGAGAAAAGGGAACTCAATAGGGAGACTGCAAAATGAGAAAGCATTGCACATAGAATCAGACTGGCATAGACAGAGAAGGTGAGTTAAATAAGATTGAAGAAGGCAGAACAAGGAAGAGGAAAAGAGTATAGAAAGAAACAGTGCCCGACGGGAGGTATAGACAGGAAAAAGGATTGAGGCAGATGACCACGGGCAGAGAGAGCCCAAGGGTGTCTGGTTGCAGAGCCCAAGGGATGGGGAGGACCGGGTGGGAGGGAGCAGAAATCAGGCTCTTTTGAAAGAGCCTGGTTGCAGAACCAGTTACAGAATAATCACATGGGAGCTCTTCCCTGAGTATTGCTAAGTTCATGTGTCCTAATTTCTAAATGGGCTTAGATGTGGGTCAGGTGTTATTCTAAGAATTTTAACAGACATTAACCTCTTTTACTTCATAATAGCCCTACAAGATAGGTACTGTTCTTCCCATATCAGACATGAAAGACAGTAAAACTGTCAAGTCAGAAATATGCCCATATCTCCATGTGGAAGCACACACACACTCACACACACATCCGAGCAGAAGTATCTCCTTACATTCTGTGGAACCACTGAACTCTTTGGAAATCAAACAAATGCTACAAACAGTGACATGGAAAGATGAGAAAGTTACATCCACCCAACAAAACACACCTACTTTCACAGGATCTGGGACTTCTCTAGGAGTCAACTTTGAATGGCAGGTTAAAAGTCAATCTCACACAAATATATTGCACTGGACACAGGTGTCTGAGCTTTGGGAGGTGACAGGGCAAAGAATGTGGAAGCACCTGTTGTCCACATTGTGAACCTCTGAGCTCACAGGAAAGCCTATTTGTCTAAGCGAAGGCATCTCCCACACAAAATTACTCCTCTTCTTCACTGCCATCCTCCAGAACTTCTCCATGGCCAGCCCCTAAACCTCTGAAGACATTGACCTCACTCCCCAGGACAGTGGGGTGGGCAAAGTTTCCTTGATGTTCCAGATCCACTTCCTGCCCATCAAAGAGGCTGAGGGAAGGTGATCAAGGATGCCAGGGTCACGTGTGTCCCCACCTCTGCAGAGAACTGCCCCTGGACTCTCTCCCTGTCTTCCTGCCTCTGATCAGGCTGTGTTGTGAGCCAGCATCTCTCCCCTCCATGGATGCCACCTCCATGAGAAAGTCCCATCTGCAGTCTCACCTCCTTCCATCCTTCCATAGCTCTTCTAAACTCAAGGAAGTCTTTTTCTTCCCCCATTTACAGAATTTCAGCCATGTTCTATGTGTAGAAAATAGGGCTAAATGGGAAAACATGGCTAGTATCTCTCTCCACTTCTGCCTCTGAGACCACAACTCACCCCAAGTGACTTCTCCCCTCTTCAGCACAACCACAGCTTCCTTTTCTCATCACCTTGTGCTCCTTAATCTGTGCATCCATGAGCTTCCTTGAGTCCTCCTTCCAGTAACCCCTTGAAGTGGGTTCAATTGATTTTGCACACCTTACAGATGAGTAAACAGGAGCTAGGCAATGGCCAGAGTGCTCCAAGATCACCTGGTTAGTGAGTGGAGAAGCGAGATTCACACTCTGGGTCCCTGGCTCTTGAGCTCAAACTTTTCACTCAGCTCCTTTCTGCCCACGAGATAGTTTAAAATGAGGCTGAAGTTCACATCATGTAACTAACTAGTTTAAAGTGTATAATTTGGTGGCATTTAGTTCATTCACAAACCTGACCATCACCACTACTCTCTCTAGTTCCAAACATTTTCATCACCCAGAGGAAATTCTGGTATCCATTAGTAGTCATTCCCCATTTGCCCTTCCCCTCAGCCCCTGGTAACACCAAATGCTTGCTGTCTCCAGGGATTTACCAGTTCAGTACATTTCATATAAATGAGTTATACAATCTTGGTCTTTCGTGTCTGGCTTCTTTTACTTAATGTGGTATTGTCCAGTTACATCCATGTTGGAGATCATAGTTGTACAGAGTGGTCCTCCCTCATCTTCATCTTCTTGCCTCTCCCTCCTCCTTCCCTTCATGAAGGGGCCCATCAGCCCATGGCCCCTGAGCTGTGTGGTTCTATAATGGGGTCTTGGATTCCCTGATATTCTCCTTCCAGTACCCTGAGCCACAAATAAACTTCCTATATCTGTCATCCCTGGGGCAGGTGATCCTAGCAGGTTACATATTTATTGTCTAATCACTAGAGGTCTTTTGAGAGGTGAGAATTCTCCTTCCATTTTTGCATGAAATGTTCCCTTGGTATATGTAATTTTCTTGAAGAGATCTCTAGTCTTTCCCATTCTATTGTTTTTCTATATTTCTTTACAATGTTTACTTAGGAAGGCTTTCTTATCTCTCCTTGCTTTACTTTGGAACTCTGCATTCAAATGGGTATACTTTTCCTTTTCTCCTTTGCCTTTAGCTTCTCTTTTGCCTTTCTTTCAAAGCTTTCTGCTTTGTCCTTGCACTCATCTCACACCCTAGCAAAGTAATGCCCAAGCCAGGCTTCAACAGTATGTGAACTGTGAACTTTCAGATGTTCAAGCTGGATTTAGAAAAGGCAGAGGAACCAGAGATCAAATTGCCAACATCTGTTGGATCATCAAAAAAAAGCAAGAGAATACCAGAAAAACATCTACTTCTATTTTACTGACTATGCCAAGTCTTTGACTGTGTAGATCACAACAAACTGTGGAAAACTCTTCAAGAGATGGAAATACCAGACCACCTTACCTGTTTCCTGAGAAATCAGTATGAAGGTCAAGAAGCAACATAGAACTGGACATGGAACAACAGACTGGTTCCAAACTGGGAAAGGAGTATGTCAAGGCTGTATATTATCACCCTGCTTATTTAACTTATATAATGCAGAGTACATCATGCAAAATGCCAGGCTGGATGAAGCACAAGCTGGAATCAAGATTGCCAGGAGAGATATCAGTAACCTCAGATATGCAGATAACACCACCTTTTTGGCAGAAAGCGAACAGGAACTAAAGAGCCTCTTGATGAAAGTAAAAGAGAAAAGTGAAAAAGCTGGCTTAAAATTCAACATTCACAAAACTAACATCATGGCATCTGGTTCCATCACTTCATGGCAAATAGATGGGGAAACAATGGAAACAGTGAGAGACTTTATTTTGGGGGGCTCCAAAATCACTGCAGATGGTGACTGCAGCCATGAAATTAAAAGATGCTTGCTCCTTGGAAGAAAAGCTACGACTAACCTAGACAGTATATTAAAAAGCAGAGACATTACTTTGCCAACAAATGTCCATCTACTCAAAGCTATGGTTTTTCCAGTAGTCATGTATGAATGTGAGAGTTGGCCTATAAAGAAAGCTGAGCACCAAAGAATTGATGCTTTTGAACTGTGGTGTTGGCCCATTTCTGCTGGCCAGCTAACCTCAGTCCCTCATGATGCAATGCCACTCACTGATAAAACTGTCTGAGAGCTGCCCTTGTGGTGCCAACGCTCTAAACACAGCCTCCACAAGTTCCTGGAGCTGACACCACTCCTCTTCCTTGGGGGACATTCTCTCTGTTCAAGGGAATCACCCACCAAGACAACTCCAACCCACAAGGGTTTATCGGAAGCTGCTTGGGATCCACTGAGATGATAAACATTGTGGCCTCTGCAGCACCTGGTCCTTTATGCTCCCTCTTGTCTCTGGAGAGTTAGCAGGAGCTCTGCCAAGGGAGGATCCTGGCACACCTTCCCCAACCATAAGGCAAAATAACAAACAACAGAGTAAGCTGCCTTTAAGAGGGACAGCAGGATCAAAGGCAGGCACAGACCATGGCTCTCTTCACCATCCTGTTCCTCATTCTCTTCATTGGCCTCCTGCTCCTCTGGGGCCGCCCTGCCTCCCGGGGCTGCCTCCCTCCTGGACCCTGGCCTCTGCCCTTCCTGGGGAATGTCTTGCAAATGGACCAGAAGGGTCTCCTCAAGTCTTTCCAGGCGGTGAGATGAAAAGGGCAAAGGGGGTGGAATCATTAAAGAAGGGATTGGCTACCCACTCCAGTATTCTTGTCTGGAGATTTCCAGGGACAGAGGAGCCTGGCTGGCTACACTCCCTGAGATCACAAACAGCTGGACACAACAGAATGACTAACACTTTCGTTTTATATATAGTAGTGTATATATGTTAATCCAAATTCCCCAATTTATCACACTCCCTTTCCCCACTAGGTAACTGTAAGTTTGTCTTCTATATCTGTAACTCAATTTCTGTTTTGTAAACAGGTCCGTTGTACCATTATTTTAAAGATTCAATGTATATGTGACACCATATATTTGTTTTTCTGTGTCTGACTTACTTTGCTCAGGATGACAATTTTGAGGTCCATCTATGTTGCTGAAAATGACATTACTTCATTGTTTTTTATGGCTGAGTAATATACCACTGTATATATGTACCACATTTTTTTTACCCACTCCTCTATCTATGGGCATTTACGTTGTCTCCATGTCCTGGCTATTGTAGACAGTGCTGCAGTAAACACTGGGGGCCATTTATCTTTTCAACTTATGGTTTTCTTTGGATGTATGCCCAAGACTGGGATTCCTGGGTCATAAGGCAACTATATTTTTAGTTTTCGGAAGAACATCCATAGTGTTCCCCATACTGGCTAGACCAATTTACATTCTTACCAACAGTGTGGGAGGGTTCCCTTTGGAGAGAGACATTTGAATAGACATGAGACTTTGAGCTGTGATACTGTGTGGGTTGGGAGGGAGAGATTCTATAGCTTGGATGTGGGGAGTCTCTGTAATTCTTTTTTTTTTAATTTATTTATTTTAATTGGAGGCTAATTACTTTACAATATTGTAGTGGTTTTTGCCCTACATTGACATGAATCAGCCATGGGTGTACCTGTGTTCCCCATCATGAACCCCCTCCCACCTCCCTCCCCATCCCATCCCTCTGGGTCATCCCAGTGCACCAGCCCTGAGCACCCTGTCTCATGCATCGAACCTGGACTAGTGATCTGTTTCACATATGATATTATACACGTTTCAGTGCTATTCTCTCAGATCATCCCAGCCTCGTCTTCTCCTACAGAGTCCAAAAGACTGTTATATACATCTGTGTCTCTTTTGCTGTCTCGCATATAGGGTTATCGTTACCATCTTCCTAAATTCCATATATATGTGTTAGTATACTGTATTGGTGTTTTTCTTTCTGACTTACTTCACTCTGTATAATAGGCTCCAGTTTCATCTACCTCATTAGAACTGATTCAAATGCATTCTTTTTAATAGCTGAGTAGAGACATTACTCTGCCAACAAAGGTCCGTCTAGTCAAGGCTATGGTTTTTCCTGTGGTCATGTATGGATGTGAGAGTTGGACTGTGAAGAAGGCTGAGCACCAAAGAATTGATGCTTTTGAACTGTG